>NW_008343216.1:4417031-4508045 GCF_000622305.1 Nannospalax galili | reverse complement strand
GGCTGGCCTTGAACTTACAGAGATCTGCCTACCTCTGCCTCCCGAGTGCTGATATTAAAGACGTGCATCACCACACCCAGCTTAATGAATTCTTTTTTAAACATTTTTATTATTTTATTTTATGTGTATGAGTATATTGCTGTGTGCATGTAAGTGCACCCATGTCATGCAATGCCTGCAGAGGTCAGAAGAGGGTGTCAGATCCCCTGGAACTGGAGTTATGGATGGTTTTTAATTGCCATGTGAGTGCTGGGAATTGAACTCGGGTCCTCTACAAGAGCAGCCAATGCTCTTAACTGCAGAGCCATCTCTCCAGGCCTATTAATGAACTCTTTATGCATAAGTTCTTCCTTATAAATCCAAACTCTTTGTTTTTCCAAAGTGAACATCATTAAAGTCATAGTGTGTACCTGAGGCCTGTAGATCCCACTGACTGCCCCATGTTGAAAAGGAGGCTGTCATATTGTGCCTGAAGGCCAGTGGCCACCAAGGTCTGTTCCTTTACTAAGCTTGTCCACATTCTTAACTTCTATGGTAGAAACATTCATAAAGCAATCAAAGTAGCCACATTTTTTCATTAAAATATTGGATCTATTTTTATCATGACCAACAGTAGAAGTGAGATTCATTAGTTCCAACACCTGAGATTCATAGTTGCTATAACCCAGAGAATTCCTTTTGCCTTTTGCTTGAGTTTCCTCATCTGTAGAATAGACATGACAATATACAAAGTTGTTACAGGGATTAAATGAGTTCATATGTGCAAAATAAATACACCTTTGCAGTGCACTATTTAAAAAAGGATAAGTCATTCTTAGCCTTTAACTTTAACAATCAAAAGTTGTTGTTTTTTGTCTATTGTGAGGAAGTTCTAAGGAACAGATTTTCTAATTACCTGTACATCCTTACATTATCTAAAAGCTAAAGGCACTAAAAGCAACTTTCTATTTTTGTTTTATATTTCCAAAGTTTTTCTGACTTTTTTTTTTTTTTTTTTTTTTTGAGACAGAGCCTCCCTGTAGACCCTACTGGCTATGTAGACCAAGCTGGCCTCAATCTCACAGAGATTCTCCTGCCTCTGCCTCCCAAGTGCTGGAATTAAAAGTGTACGACACCACATCCAGCCATTTCTATAGTTTTAAAAATGCTTATAGTGGATTCTTAATGATTTTAATTCAAATTGTTCAGGATGAACCCAAGGAGTACTGGATTACTCATGTCTGGAATTTTCTCAGTTCTGAAGTGTTGATTAATAGTAATAATAGTCAATTAATTTTTTTGAAAACTACTTTGTTATTTTTATTTTATGAGTGTATTGCCTGCTTATATATAAGTGTACCTGTGGTGTGCAATGCCCACAGAGATCAGAAGAGAGCATCAGATCCCTTGGAACTGGAGTTATCGATGCTTGTCAGCCACCATGTTGGTGCTGGGATCCAAACCCTGGTCCTCTGCAAGAGCACTCAGGGCTATTAATTACTGTGCCATCTCTACAGCCTCAGAGTTTGTTTGTTTGTTTGGTTGGTTATTGGTCATTTTGAGACAGGTCTCCCAATAGCTCCAGCTGGCCTGAAACTCACTATGCCTTTGCCTCCTGAGTGCTAGGACTAAACATGTGCGCCACCACACTTGGCCATATAGTAGACAATTTCTCAAAGGAAATTGCAGATTCATCTCTCTGGAACATGAAACAAAACTTTAATGGGGGTCAATCACTAAGCGTATGCCTATCAAGTTAAACATTTAGACACATAGTACATAAGATCAATGTGTTTATTGTTGTAGATTGAGCTGAGGAAAACATTTTGTATTAGTCTATATCATAGCCATTTTTAGAATATTTATCGTGTGCATATCATCCTGTTATTTTTACCAAACAAGACTTATAATTCTTGCTGGGCACACAAAGGTATTTTCAACAGTATGTAACAGAAAAGCCAGAATCATGTGTGGTGGCTTCAGGTGTGCAGATCTTAAGATTTACACAAAAGAACATGTGGATTTATAAATACGTTTTATGTTCAAATTACTTGATTATGAAACAAGTAGACTGAAAATCTTTTAAAGTGCATGGTATGGTGATCATCTTATAAAAATATATTTTCTGACATTTAATAATTTTTGTGTCATTCAAGAAAATATGATATTCCCATATGGCCCACATAGACTCCAAATAACCAGTTTATTGACAGAGAGAATCTTTTAACCCAGTCTCACAGAGATTGTTGACAACAGTAAACGGAATTTTTATGCTGGTTTTTCATCAAAATCTAATCTTCGTATTTTTTATCAGTTTGCTCCTCTCATCCATATATATGAGGATGGATTCTTAATGTCTAAAAATGTGCTTGCCCTAGTTCCAAGTCACTATCTAACAGCACCAATTATCATTACCATGAAGAGAGATGGAAATATTTTACCTTAAAATGGTGGTTTTCATTCACTTAAAGTTACTCTTTATTTTACATAGTAAAAGCAGTTACATAACTGAAAGTTGTACTCATTCTGCCAAATTCATTGAACTAGGTTTATTTTGTATTTAAATAGTTTCAATGCACTCTGGAGGTTGAGGGAGGATGATTATAAGTTCTAGGCCAGTCTGAGCTATATTTTTCTGCCCTGTCTTTAAAAACAAAATTTGACCACCAATCCAGATCATTATTTTTTAATCAGGCAGATTATTTTTTAGCACCTCTTTGGAGAATTTTTATTATTGGCAAATATTCTTTGTAAAAGTTTTGATAATAAAGCAATATATAAATCTTATATAAAATATTCAATATGAATTTTATTTTGATCATCCTGTAACCTTTTAGTTATAATTGTAAGTTTACAAATAGGGTTTATTTATACTCTGTTTATTGCCAGTTTTTACCCACGTACTTTATAAATGGAATTTATTTGAATCTAATTTTTGTAATTTAGATAATAAGTGTTTGTATTCAGATTCAAATTTGAGGAACTCTTTTGTAATGGATGTTTGTTCCAACTCATTACCAAAAAATGTGTAAATATAGATGAGATAAACAAAGTAGAAATAGTGATCTTATGAGAAGCTATAGATGGTTGTCTGATCTTGTCTCCTAACTAATTATGTTTCTAGTCAGCTTGCTAAAATTCTATCTAGTGGTCCTGCGATTAATTTTTAAGCACAGTTGTTTCAGAACTGAGCTGCCAAATGAGAAAAAGAAAAGTGGTAATAGAGGAAGTTGGCATGGAGAATCGTTGCTGTACTCAGCTCTTTTGATGTTTTTCTAAATATAGTTTTAAAATATTGTCCAGGTCAGCTGATGTCAGCAGGGAAGTTCTCGCTCATGTCTTCTTTCTTTCCCAATCATTGCAGTAATGTTCTTGATGAATGAAGGGACATACGTAAAACAAGAAATCAGCACTGAGTTTTAATATCAAATTGAGAGCTAATTGCTAATCTTCTAGATATTTTAATATATTGCTAATCTCAAGGCCAGGGCTAAGAGGTTAAAGCAGTAAATTTTTAATAGAGAAGTCTCTTATTAACAAGGTTTATTATAATATATGAGAACATCATTTGTTCTTTGATGGTGTGATTTATTCTGTCTAAATATAAGCCCTTTAAAGGAGATGTGTTCATCTATTTTTGCCCTAAGTACATAAATATGTCTGTTACACTCTAGTCAGTAAATGAATTCAGAAGCAATATGCCTGCACTCTCACATTCCTTCTGTAAATGATGAATAATATTGATAAATAAAATTACAAATCTGGAGTAGAGTCTAAGTATTGAATACTAAATCATTCTGTTACTGTGTGTTCCCGTGACATTTTCTGATAAAAAAAAAATTGTTCCCATATTTAAAAGGATTATGTGCATTTGCAGCAATGTAAGCAAATGTGCATTTGAAAGAAAATTCATAGTGCAGCCTCAGATAATTCTCCTTAAGATGCAAAGTGCCCTTCTCAAAAATAGTTCAATTTTCAAAATGCAATATTTATAAAGCCTCTTTCCTGCCAGACTGCATGCATTCCACGTGTTTGTTACAATTAAAATAGTAGCATGAGGGAAAAAAAATTCTTCCATCCGTGTTTTAGGAAAACACATCCACTCACCTCAAGTTTGTCAGTGTTCATTAAGAAACTGGTCATTATGCAGTAGAAAAAGAAGAAGGCAGCTCTAACTCATGTGACTGACATACACTGAACATGCCATTAATGCAGCTTGGCAGTGACCTTGGCATCACAGGTAATCTCCTTGCAGCAATAAACTGTATCTGAATTATATCTGTACCATGTTGAGCACAAAAAGGTTCTCCTTAGAACTTGACTGCTTAATTTTCTTTTATTCTAACAAAAGTGTTTTAAAAATGACAGTTTACCCCAATATGTTGCAGCTTTTGTTTTTCTCTCCTTGTGGGGGACTATCACGCATTTAGTAGCACTTTCAGAAGGAGGAAAAGGTGATGTTATTTTTATTATAGTTACAAAAATCTATGGCCAAATTTTATTGTCTAGTCAGAACCAAAATTCTAAAGAGCAGAAAGAATATGTAGAGAAGGCATGAGTTGAAAATTTGATGTTGTAAAAAAAGTTCTCTATTATTAAAAGTTCAGGTTATTAGGTAAAAATTCTCAATACCAGGAGCTGAGGAGATGGTTCAGTCAGGAAAGTTTGCCTCACAAGCACAGAATCTGTTCAAGCCACAGCACACATGGAACGTGACACAAGCTTGTAATCTGATCCTTGGGGAAGCAGAGACTGGTAGATACCTGGCGCTTGATGACTAGCCAGGCTAGCCTACCTGGTGAACTACAGACCAAAGGAGACCCTGTCTCAAAAGGTGGATGGCATTCCTGGGGATGACACAATACACATCCACATATGTGCACACACACACGCAAAACCTTGACACCATAAATTACTACCATAAGATTTATTTGTTTTATATAAACCACTTATTTTTTTCTCAACTCCTGAGATGTTTGCAATAAAATATCTAAATTCTTCATTGTTTCTTTCCTGCTTCAGAAGAATTCATCACACTTGTAGAGAATTGTGATGTACTGAAGATGCAGGGATATATAACAGATCATTGTGATAATTAAGGTTTTTTTTATCATACTAAAATCTCTTACCATGATATCAGACAGTAATATATCAGGATCGAAATGCCAATATTATAAAAGTTTGTTTTAGTAAAAAGCCCTTAAGAAGATCACAGTTTGTTTTTGCTTTGGGTTTTTTTTTTAATTATTTATTATTTTTATTTAATGTGTACGAGTGTATTGCCTGAATGTACATGAGTGCAACCCATGTCATGCAATGCTGTGGAGGTCAGAAGAGGGCTTTGGATTCCCCTGGAACTGGAGTTAAGGACAGTTTGTAGCCACCATGTGCGTGCTGGGATTTGAACCCAGGTCCTCTGCAAGAGCAGTCAGTGCTCTTAACTGCTGAGCCATCTCTCCAGCCCCATGGATCACAGTTTGTTACATACAGTTGCTAGTAAGTCATATTTCCATGCAGGAAATAATCAGTAACTGTAAAGGAAGAGAGTTTTCCCCCTACTGTAGAACCATTTAAAAACAATTCCTTCCTGAGTTGTTTCTGGGGTCTTTTGGCAATATGAACCAACTGTTGACAGTAACATTTATAGGTGCAACTCATACTGGAGAATTTGAAATTTCAGTCGTGTTCCTTCTTTGTGATGTTCATTCTAAACTTTTGCATGCATTCCAAATGAATTAATTGGTAGAACTGAAGAAAATTCACTGATCATTTACATGTTTTAGTATTTCGTGTATTAGAAAGTTGCTTTCAGTTAGTGGGTCATTTCACATGGACTGTGTGAATTATTTTCATACAGAGAAACCATAAGAATTATTTGTTAAGAAGGGACAAGAATGTAATTACACAGGGCATGCCGTGTAAACTGTATAAGGCTGCATTTCTCATCAGACCCACTACAAATTTAACTTCTTGTAGGACCTGTTTACAGTCCATTTTGCAGTTGATTCATATAGTCAGAAGTCCTAATTATATTTATATTACTATGGCATACACTGAATAGAAATTTGAAGATATCTTATCCCTGGCTATGAATTTCAAGTAAATTATTACTTTTTAAAAACCCTATTGAATTATTATTAAAAACCTATCCAGAAGTGGTGGTACATTCTTGTAATTCCAGCATTCAGGGCAGCTGAGACAGGAGGATCACTGCTGAGTTCAAAGCCAGCTTGGGTCACATAGCTATTGTGAGGCAAGTGTAGGCTACATAATATGACCGTGTCTTTAAAATGAAAAAGAAAAGGAAAAAAGAAATCATCTCCTCCCTGTAAGACTATGCAAAATCATAACCACAGAAAGAAGAATTGTTCTTGAGCAGGCTATATTGTATTGAGGAATTTAATTTGAACCATAGGAACAACTATATTTGCTTGAGTTTTTGGTGTATTATATTTCAAGTGAAAGTAGGAAAACAGAAAACGGGTGGATCCAATCCCCAAAGTATGACAAGAATAAACTAAAAAAAGAAAGAAAGAACGAAAGAAAAGAAAAGAAAACACTAATTACTGAGAAGCAAATTTCGAGGTTTATTGTCAGATAATAGCACAGATTATAGATTTATTCAAATTCAATATACATCACTTTCAGTGGATTGAGGGCTTTGACATATAAATCTTAGGTGCAACAAAGTAAAATATTTCTTTAGTAAGCTATAGTTCCTTAAGGGTTACAGTACAGCAGAAGAATTAAGAACTGAGAAACCAGAATCAGTTAAGTTGGAGTTGTATATTTATTCTGTGCTTCTATTTTCTCAAGGGGAATATGATACACAGCATGAATGTGACAGTATGAATTTACCCAGATACTCTGTCTAATTGAAATAATAGAAGACACATCTCAGGGATGTTTATTCTGTTTTGCCCTATCACCAGGACAAATAACAATTGTTTCACAGAAATAGTACAAAGTAAGAAGAAATTATTAAACTTTATTCTTCTTTCTTCTCCCATGTTTGAAATCTGAAATAGAATTTCCTAGCATATTAGTCTGGGTATAAAAGTCATGGCTGTTAGTTAATGGGTCATAAATCATAACATCTTTACTTAGAAATAGAGAAAACATATAACATGGTTAGCATCTCACAACTTGTAGATATTATTAAATTCTGAAATTGGATTTTACTTTACTGTAATTGTGTAGCATATGATATCTGCCTCATAAACTGCCTCATTTTACTTAATGCAGTCAACAGACTTCAAGAGATACACTTTGGGATTTGTTATAACTCATCTTTTAGTTTATTGATTTTTTGTGTATTTCATATAGAATATCCTAGACAATCTTACTCATCTTTATACCTGCATCCCATGCGTCACCCTCCCATATCCCCCCCCCCACTGGAGCCCATATACTCTGTCATTCATATTAAGGTCCAATTGTCAAGTCAGTGTCCCCAGATGTTCCCCTGTGCAAGGCTATCCACTGAGGTCTAGTCAATCTATCTAGAGTCTCTTGTTTTAGGGAGATCAGCTCTTCCTCACCCAGCAGTAATCAGCTGCCAACGTTTCCTCAGCTAAGTTTTTTTTTTTTTTAAAGCTTGATTCCAAAAGATTAGAGTTTTTATTTTTAAGGAAGGGTTATAATAAAATTTAAATAATATGCACATCATTTTAGGTGATGGTGAAACTGTTTATGTTTGGCTATGTGTGTATACAATGTACTTAAAATTTAGGAAAAGTCAAAGAGTTAATGGAACAAGACACCCAAATGGAAATATTTTTCGTGCTGTGAGTTCACAGGAGAAAAACAAATGGGAACGGTTTTGCAGTCTTGCATCCAAATTTTTTAAATGAGAAAAGAACTACATATAGGAGATGGTATCTCAACACCTCATACACTGGCATCTTGTGAAATACCAGTTACTGCTATTGACATATTATCTCCAACAAGCCCTGTCCTCAGCAGCACTGGGAAAGGGCAGTGTCTTCAGTGGGTAGTGGTGATGATGAACATCATTGTTTGCCCTCCGGTCTAGATGCTTCACTGTCAGAATAGTGTCCACCAATAATTTCAAGACTTCTGGAAATGGAAAAGTATCTTTAAACATATAGGAAATTTTGTCACTTGACTCCATCCAGTTCATATACTGAATTGTTCCATATAAGTAGCCGCAAACATAAGGTCTCATTCCAGATTAGTAAAGGTAAAAATAAGTCAAAGAAATATCATTCTTGAGATCTTAACTTTAACTGTCATCACTTTTCATATGATTATTAGTATTTAGACTTCCATAAATAACTGAAATTTTTGCTGAGGTACCTGACATGCCAGCAAACACGTATCTACACAGGTACTTTCTGCTTTATCTTGCTATTTTATCCTCCTGAGAATTTTTCCAACATATTTAATGAAAACTAAAATTATGACAAAGAAATCATCACTGTACTTCTCACTTCTTTATTTACTGTAATTTCACAGCTTATTCCGTATTCATAAATTCTCAAGAAAGGATTTTTCTCACTGTGTATCTTTTACTTTATTTTTTTATGATTGATGTCTGAAATTGCACTCCATTTCTAATCCACTGTCTTTTATTATATGATAGTCGTTGATCACTTGCTCTCATCCAAATGTAATAGAAATATCTAAATATTACTGTCACAGATCATCCAGCTACATTACAGTAAGAAACATGAAATTTCATTTCCTCTCCTGATTCATTCAGGTTTTTTCCTCTTTCACTGAGGGTAATAAAAATAGTATTCATTGATAAGTTTTTCATCAAACCTGATGATAAGTCAAAGAGTCACAGTATTTACGTTCTACATACAGGCATAAATTAAAAATTTGAAGAATTTGGCAACAGAAAATGTATACTTTTATGGAGCAGATTTCAAATGACTTGGATATATTACAAGATATCCTTACCTTACAAAAGTCAATATGGAACACAGAAGATTACACAAAAAGTCAGAGAACACTGTTTTGGATCACAAGCATTAGAGAGAAGGGGAGTGTTTGGTTGACTGGGGAAAGATCTGAAAGGAGAATGGAAATTTAAAAAAAGGAATTGTGAGGAAAGCAAGAACTAAAAATAGTAAGAAAATCAAAGTTCTAAGAAGTAGTGAAGGCTTGAATTTAAATGATGAAAATTAAGGTGATATTTATAAATGTATTTAGTTTCAACCAAAATGCCAACAGCACAGGTAAAGTGTAGCCCGTTTTCAATGTGGAGGGGAAAGTGTGTGTGTGTGTGTGTGTGTGTGTGTGTGTGTGTGTGTTTTATCAGGAATCTGTAAGTTCCAGGAGGACATAAACTATGTCTATAGATTTCCTCATATATCTCTAGTCCCTGGAACATAGTAGTAAGTTCAGTAAGAAACTCATTGGATTAAGGAATGAATGAAATGTTTCTTTGGCTCTATTAAGCAGTACAGGGAGGTCTTATTAGACTACATACATAAGATATAACAGAAATGTATGAATTGTATACAATCGAGTGAAACTGAGAAATGAAACCTGGCTGGGTATAGTGGTACATGCCTTTCTTTAATCCCAGCACTTGGGAGTCAGAAGCAAGTGTGTAGATTTCTATAAGTTCAAGGCCATCCTGGTCTAAATAATAAGTTCCAGGCCAGCTGAGGCTACAGGGAGACCGTGTCTCAAAAAGACCAAAAAAAAAAAGGAAGAAATGATTCCATGGAAATCCTCCTAGGCAGGTTTAGTTAATGCCTAAGGCCTTTTTATTGCATTAACTTTTGCTATTAAAATTCTACAAGCTATTAGCCTTAAGAACTTTTTTTTAATAAAAACAAGTAGGTAATTATTATAGAGAAAACTTTTCTTAAGGAACTGAAAGATGACCCTGGGAACTACAGTCAGTAACTCTCTCTTCTTTTCAAAGCTGAATATGTTCTATGTATTTTCTGTCCCATGAAGCTCGGGTGTGAACACAAACTAATATAACTGCATATAACAATAGTGATTGGTCAATAGGAATGTTTTCCTCTTTATTAATAGTGTACTGAAGAAAAAATTGGTTTAATCTCAACTTTTCTAGACTCTTGATTTTGTTTAGGATGAATCCTCATCCCCAAATGGAGAAAATACCCTCTCAACCACACAAATTTCAGTTAACAGGGATAGCAAAACAAGGACTTTAGTCAGTAGACTGCTGATGAATCCTGTGCAGTAGGAGTGTTTTGAAAGCTAGGAAGGGAGCTCAGCATGACCTTGGGAAAGTGGAAAAGTGGTAAGATGTCACTGAAGCCAAGGAAAGAAAAAATAAAGCTGAAATACAAAATGCAGAAGAATGGGCTAGTAGAACTAGTCTGGCAAGAGAAAAATACAAAATTAAATGTAAAAGTAATTTTTACTTTAAGGTTTATGTAATGTATGAAGTGGGTGGAGTATGGAGCCAGGTCCTTGCTATGTAGCTTCAGCTGGTCTCAAACTCAATGATCCTCCTGCTTCCACCCCCTGAAATCCTAGAGTTACAGGCATGCACCACCACATCCGGCTACGACTATGTATCTTTTGGGACTTCAGAGCTAACGACAAGTAAAAATTTGAAATGAAGATCTTCAAAGATGGGAGGAAGATAGAAATTGAAGTAAAGAAAGGATTGAAAGAATACATACAATTCAATACACAATCTTCAAGTGTATGAGCCGAGGGCATGCTGGCCAAGTGTTGCTCTCTGCACAGAAGACAGAACAAGAGGAGTGAAGGTAAAGCATTCTGTGAGGGATTAACTGCAAGCAAGGCTTTCCTGAGAGCCAGAGCTGTGAAGTATCAAAATAGTTTCTGAGGAAGATTAATTATGTTGCTCCTTCCGGAAGGTCTTAAAAATAGGACAGGTGGAATCTTTTGTAAAATAATTTGTGTATGGCATTATCTGAAGGAGGGAAAGATGATATGACTAAACCTGTCCTTTGCCAGTATTAATATCTGGTGTTTCTGTGCTCACCTGAGCTGAATGGAAATACAGATACAGATATATCTATTCAAAAGAAAGGACTTGGGGCTGGAGAGATGGCTCAGCGGTTAAGAGCACTGACTGCTCTTGCAGAGGACCTGGGTTCAATTTCCTGAACTCACATGGCAGCTAACAACCATACATAACTCCAATTCCAGGGAAATCCAATGCCCTCTTCTGACATCCACAGGCTGTGCACAACACAAGTGCACTTACACACATCCAGGCAATATACTCAAATACATAAAATAAAAATATTAAATAAAGTATTTTTTAAAAGAAAGGACTTTTTCCACCTCTTTTCTGGCATGACAAAATTTTTCCTTCTTGTAAAGATTAATTTGAAGGCAGGAGCAATGCCTGAGCCTGTCCTAAAAATCTTTGTAGTAAATTTAGGAAATATTGATAGTAACTAATCTTTTCAAGGAATTTAATAAAAATTTTACTGTATTTATTGTTTTTCTAGTTTATAACATATAAAAGACACTTAAAATAACTTTAAATTTAGACTCTTCGGGAATGTGGCCAAGTACCATCTATTATGTTCACTCTTCTAGTGTCTGAGTCATTAATGTTTGTTAATGTTTCTGCTTCTGAAACACTCTGTCACTGGACCCAGCAGTAGGTGTTGGGGACACTGATAGAAAAATTATTCTAGAGATTTCTTCACTATGAAAGGCAGTATTCACCAACTGGAGCATGGTTTACTCAATTAGAAATATCAAGAGTTCCTGTTCACTGAAAATGCTCTTACAGTGCCTGGAGTAAAGAGGCAGCCATTTTGAGCTGTCACTTGACATCACATAGTGAATTGAATCTTAGATACAATATGCCAGTGTTACCTATAGAGTTTTTCAATGGTCTTGACCCACTGTTCTCATTAATTAGTATAATAACATCTGTAAATACACTAGTGAATATGTATGAACTAGTGTATGTACCAGGGTGTGGTGTTCTGCCTAGGAAAGTAGGGAAAGTCCGACCCATGAAGAATATATACAAACTAGTACTTCATTGTTCTTTGTAGGCAAGACTATACCACTACTGTGAAGAAAACAGTCCTGTGGATGTGTATACAGCACTAAAATGTGTAGCTTTTCAATAACAAAAAATATTGCCAAATACATCATCTATTTTGAAACAATTAATTTTTACATTAGCTATGTATCCCATAAAGCTGATAGCCATGAAGTACTTCTAAAGTAGTATTACTTTAAAAGAGCTCGAAATGCATAGTTAGATTCGGAGTTCTCAAACACAAAGAATTTTAAATGAGTAGGTAAACGTATAAAGTTCTGAGGCAGCAGCTCCACTGTAAATAGAATATTGTAGCTGGCAATCATTTGAAAAGATGAAAGCAAAGGCAACAGAAACATACAAAACTGGAAGGAAGAAAAGAAAAGTGGCAGAGGGGAAAGGATCAGGCTACAGTAATATGAGAATTGATTATCTAGTTTGGAAACCTACTCAAGGTACTTTGTAAGAGAGCAAGATACCTGCCCCAAGTCTTGGAGACAAGATGTAATAGTTTATAGAATCTAATCTTCACCATAAGGCAAACAGTTCTTCCATTCCATTATCAAGAAGGCCCCCCATTTTCAGGATTTTCTTCCAAAAGTGTGGTGATACATGCTGATTACACATCTTTCTTTACCTGGCTGTCGGTGAGACACCACCTTCATTTGTATAAAGTGGATGTAGCCAAAGCCACCGCTCTGGGCTCGTAGCCCCATCCCACCGTTGACAGTGAGTAAACTCGATTCTCCTATCAGAAAAAAGGATGAGATGAATTCAAGAACATTGAATTGATCCCTCTGAACATCTCATTTTCTGCACAGACTTTGTGTGTAAATTCTCTTGAAAGTTGGGTGTGGTGGCAAAACCTTTGCTAGGATTAAAGACGTGCCACCGGGTGAGAGGCAAAGGCAGACGGATCTCTGGAGAGCGAAGCCAGCCTGGTTATATAGTGAACTCAAGGTCAGCTCGGTCTACGTAGTGAGACCCTGTCTCAAGGAAATATTCTTGAAAACTGCCCTTGCAATGTGGAGAAGTAGAGTGTAGTTCAAGAGCTGAGTCTGGGACCGGATTTATAGGTATTGAAATTATAGCTCTAATGGACTCATTGTATGGATATGGATGTTACTTAACCTCTCTGTCTTCCTGCCTTCAGATTTGTGCCTTCTTAATAAGCTACTGTGAAGATGAGTTACTAGATGTAAAGTTTTAGTGACTTAACATTTTGTAATTCCTAGATGTTTCTTAACTATTAAAATTATAAATATGAATTAGTTGTCCCAATTACACAATGCAACCCTGTTCTTTACTGTGTATATTCCCTCAGACTGAAGTGAACACTTTAATAGAAAAAAGTAAGAAGATAGAAATTTATCCAAAAATTAAACACCATGTCACACTGTCACCATTGTGTTCCATAATAGCACCCTTTTAAGGAGCATCCCAACCTCAGTTTTTATAATTTAATTGAATTTATACCATTTGGGAACTTGAAAGGCATCTTAAAAATTGAGTTCAGCTTTCCTCTTATGTCTGTATAAGATGATACCCAAAGTTGCTGGCTGGCCCAAGGAGCTCAGCTAGTGGGTAGCAGGACTAAACTAAGCCACAGATATTTTTCTTCCCCTGATTCTATAGTGCTTTGTATCTCATTAGCATCTGTAGAATCCAGCTGTCTGTGGAATACATTTGGGGAGTGCTCATGTAGGTGCTGTGAGCTCTCTGAGGAGAGGCATGAACTTGCCTATACCTAGGAGTATTTTCTTTTACATTCCAGATTAGACAGAATCAGACTGAAATAATAGCCCATTTGGGTAATTTCTGATCTTGGCTAACATATTCTTTTTTACAGGGAAGTACTGTAATACTTTCCATTTAGCATTATCTTCCAAGGATGACTTGGGCTATCCTTGAAAACAGCCTGGGACAGAATGTGTAGACATGCTGAGATAAGGAGCCTCCTGCCAAGCCCTGGGCCTGAGCTGTCTGTTCTCCGCTCTGGCCCAGGCGCTTTCCCCTGAAGCACTCTTGCCCTTCCCCTGCCTGGGTAGTATGGAGGAGGCATTTTGCTTGTCTGAGGACACCTCTATTCCTAGCTCTTTGACAGTTTCACTCTCCATATCCCCTCAGTTCTAAACATGTGGAAGAGGAGATAAAGAAAGGTGATGAAATGAAAAAACTGAGTGGAAATGCTGCAAGTAAAGGGAAGAAATTGTTTTCACACGCCTTCTTGTATGCAGTCGTGACTGGTTTGGGAAGGCAAAGTAAACGCATCCTAAGGTCATTTTAGTAGATAGGGCAGAGAGGAGAGAAAAAGCAGTGTAAAATATTGGTTAGCATTCAGCGTAAAATAAAACTTTACGTTTTCACTATAAATATATGTGTTCTGTGCTTTGGGGGGAAAGAAAGATGCAGTTTTTAATCATTTACATTTACAATTCTTCAGGGCATTTGACCTTTATAAATAAAAATAAGTGTTAATTTAGGCCTCATGACAGATTGTAAAACTTTATTTAAAAATTGATAATCATCATGACGTAGGAAAGGGAAAGAAACTGACCTGTAATAAAAGATTCGATTTCTACAACCATCCCCCAAAGATGACAGAAGAGGGAAAATTAAAAATGTATGCCCCGTATTCTTTAAAGCTGCATTACAAATGAAATTTTTGCCCCCATCCCTTAAATACTATAGTTCTTTGGGGGGCATTTCTGTTTCTCATTTTCTTTTAATAAAAGTGAACCAATTGTCCTTACTCTAACTTCCTACTTACCATAAGTCAAAATTCTTCTATTTGTTTTTACCCTCTTAAAAATGCTTTGATTTAAAAAGTGGCAGATAATTCAATTTGTCTTTTCATTTTGAGTTGGAAATTAATCTGGCTCGAGGCTGTATAATGTCTCTCATTAGGCTGGGCTGCCCAAAGATACATGCATATTTGCAATACAGGAGACACTGAGATTGTCAGATATCACTGAGATCTTAACAAAAATTCTGCTGACTGCATGGGCCAGCAGGGAGGGAAAGAAAAAGCAACCTAACCAATGACTATGTTACATTAGTAATGTGGAAGACTGTTCATCTCAAAAATAAAAATAGACTGTTTTGTAATTCTGGATTTTGTGTTTCTGGAACGCTTGCAGTATATTTGTCAGAATGTTCATGGTACTATCCACATTTGCAGTTCAAAACTGAACTTATTCCCAAGAATTATTTTAACCAGTTGGCATTGCTTTTATGAAATAAGTACATTTCAAGGAAAGAAGTGTCACTGAATTCAGCTGATGTCAAGCTTTTGACTTCCCACTGTACTCTCAGTGCTTCAAAATAGTTATAACTTTTTTGAAAGTATATAATATTGCAGTGGTAAAAGAAGTTTATGCAACAGATTTATGAAATTAAATTGCATTCCAATGAATTTTTACAAGTGAATGGACTTTTTTATGTGAGCCTTATAACCTAGTAGAATCAATTTATTGTAATTCTCACTCTGTAGATGAGAATACTGAAACTTCAGAGACAATAATTTGACAAAGCTTGTACAACTTATGACAGGCAGAGGATGGGAGTATTCCTCCTCAAAATAAGGTTCATTAATGATTTAGTCTTCATTATGTTGTCTTCTCAAACAACAGTGCCCCGACAGTTTATTCAATAAATGCCCACCTTCTTCCTTCCTAGCTCCTCACCCCTAGCCTCTGGTATTGTCTCTACAGTACTTTGCTATCTAAATTACCATATTGGTGAGCTCATGTATTTGCCCCCCCATGAAATGTAAGCTTCATGGAGCCCAGAGCCTCCTTTGTTTTGTTCTCAATGGTGTCCTCGGCATGAGTTATCACACTTTCTGCCTTTAGGTCTCTGTAACAATCAGACGGTTTCATATATCTGATGTTAGCCACCATGATTTTGGTCCATGACATCCCATATATGATGGCACTTAAATTACAATTTGATTTTTGTCATCCAAGCTAAAGTATAGTTTAAAATGTACAATCAGAATATACCAAATACGTTACAGTAGCCAGCCTTCTCCAAAGCCATGGCTGAGAGCCCAGGCTGCATCCTGAGGGAGAGTCCATAGTGCCTGCTGCTGTCACCCTTCCTGACCAGCACTCCTGACAAAAGTTCTGAAGTGTTAAATCCATGTGTTACACAGCTCCGGCATGTTTTACAGTGAGGAGAGTCTGGCTGTCCTGGAGTTTTGCACAGATAAAGGAAGGATACAGTTCTGAGAGGAATGTTATAACTACAAAGTGCATCCTGAAGGCCATTTAGCTCACAATGAAGGTCTGTGTTTTAAAATAGCACTATAACAAAGTAACTACAGAGTTTTGGCAAGGGCTCCAACTATTTATAGAACTGAGTAAGGCATGGTAAATACTGCCACAGTACCCAGCTCTCCATTGCCATAACCCCAAACTTACAAGAAACACTGTAATTATATTTTTCTACTTTGGGAAAAAAAATCATAGTAGCCATTATCAGTTTAACCATATGGAAGCTTGGGCTGAGATTTCTTTTTTAAATGCATAGTTTTGATTTTCAGCAGCTGCACTGGGTCTTTAATCATATATTATCTTTATGAAGCCTTTTCTAACATATGTTAATTGGCTGTTTTCTGTGACAAATTATGAGCTCTTACTTTGATGAGGTTCAATTGCAATCATGTTGGAGTCGAGTACGTAGAGTTTCCACCCCTGCTGGCTCCGAGAACCACTACAAACATCCGCACGTCACTACAGTGCTGAGTAATGGCAGGATTTGGGCTGGCTGATTTTGCTACAGAATTTTTTTTTTTTCCCCCACAGGATATTTTCAGCTTCTTTGTACTAAATCTGTTGCACGGTTTGCCCTTTTTAGCAGAAGCATGCTCTAAAATTAACATCAAATCTTCTTGGAGATCCCTATAATACAGTGAGAAATATTTCATAATATAGCACCCCAGAGTCTGTTTTGCTTTACTGAAATTTCAGCACATTTATTACACATTTTTTTTAAGTCAGTCAGTTGTGAGTTTGGTCAGTATTTTTTACATCATCAGCATTTTGTAGCAGACATTTTAAATTTTCCTCTTTTGATGGAACTAAGTTATTGAAGAATTGATCAGGTATATATTCAGCTGTTAGGAAGAAAATTAATGTAACTGATTTTTCTGGGTATGGACAGATATATCAGAATGTTAAAAATTCCATTGCACTGTATTTTTTTTTCCTTTGCCATTAGATCTATCAGTCAAGTAATAAAAACAGTGGCATGTTCCATCAAGGTTAATGTCCTGTAAGATGTATAACAACCAGTCCAGTTCGACATCCCAATGTCAACTCTTAGTGTATGATTAGGATAAACAGAAAGGTTCTAATCCATCTGCTCTGAGAACTGACAGATAGCTTGTATCAAATACCAACAGATGATCAGTGACAGCTACAACTAGAACAGACACAAAAGTACAGGGCATTTGTTTATAATCATGGGGAAATGGTGAAGGTAATTGATTAAGGTCTGTGTCAAAAAATCAGTGGTACTGGGATTCATTTAACACTTCTGCCTTGACATCTCACAGTTCCCCCAACATTGCAGTTCCCCCAAAGCCAGAGGTCTATTTCCGCGTAGGCATCAGCAGTTTAGATAGGATGAGCCAGATGTGAATAGAGCCAGATGTGAATAGGCATTGCTCCTCCTGGGGAGGCTGTTTTTAATCAGCTATTTCCCTGGGGTAGCACACAGCCAATGAGCTCTAAATCCTGAGGCTACCTGGGCTCACAGGAAGGCCTGGGAACATCATTACAGAGCTTACAACTGAGCATATGTGAAAAAAATTAGAGCAGAAATTAAGGGTAAGAAATGTTACCTTCAGAAAATCTTACTCCGGTATTGCTTTTTTAAAAAAAGTAAAAAAGAAGGGGCTAGAGAGATGGCTCAGTGGCTAAGAACACTGACTGTTCTTGCAGAAGACCCAGGTTCAATTCCCAGCACCCACATGACAGCAAACAACTGTCTGTAACTCCAGTTCCAGGGGATCCCACAGCCTCTTCTGTCCTCCGCAGGCATTGCATGATATGGGTGCACTTACATACATGCAGGCATAACACTCATATACATAAACTAAACATAATAAATAAAATATTTTTTAAAATTAAAATAGCCAGGCATGGTGGTGCACGCCTTTAATCCCAGCACTCAGGAGGCAGAGGCAGGTAGATCTCTGTGAGTTCAAGACCAGCCTGGTCTACATAGTGAATTCCAGGACAGCTGGGGCTACAGGGAGACCCTGTCTCAAAAAAGACCAAAAAGAAAAAAAATTAAAATTAAAAAGAGGCAAGTAAAACGGATAAATCTCAAATGTAAAAGAAAAAGAATGCTAACCCTCAGCTTCTAAGTGCAGATATAAATGAAAAATTTTGTGGGTTGATATTAGTCATACTTATTTAAAGGTATGTATTACTTTGAGCTTGTACCTAGAGGAGTCATTTCAGCATGAATGAATCAATGCAAAGCTTCTTTGTCTTTGGTGATGCCATTTCTAGAGAGGGTGCCTTTGCAAGTCCTGTGTGGTCCTTCAATGGGACTATGAAGTCAATCTGTGCACTCTGTCTTGAGCTAGCATACACAAGGAAATTTAGTTCCACTTGATAAGACACATATTTAATTGGCTTTAAGAAAATAAACCAAGGTAAAGAACAATGTGTAAATGAAACAGAGAACTTGGCACTTGGCAGTTTGGACGCCCGTGAGCCATGTGGCTTAATTGGGGCCAGTTGGGATCATTTAATGATTGCTGTCAGAAGATCAGATTTAATTCTCCTTATGAGAAGACCACAGTGGGATAGAGTTAAACAAATTGTCATCAGGCATTTCAGATGAACAAAACCTTAATTAGGTTTGTTAGGATGCTATTAAAAAAAAAAATGAAGAGACAGAAAAATTGATGAATCACCAGATTCCATAGTGAGCTGTATATAATAGTATAGCAATGTCATCTGTATTTTAAAGTATTATTATGGCATTTTCCACACCATACTTATTGGCCTGTAAGTTTTTAATATAAACTTTCTAAGTGATTCAATTTAAATGATGAGTTCTCCTGTATGTTTTCTGTGTTAATGTACAAAAGAAGCACTTCCAAGAGGACAGTAGTCTGTCTTCCCATTGTGATGACATCTTTAAGTATTAAATCATTTGAAAAAGTTTTTTTTTAACAGACTTAATTCACTTTATTTTTGTCATACAAAAACCCTAGGTACTAGCCACTGCTGGAGCCTGAGTTCTCTGCACAAGAGACTCTGCTGTGGGTTTTCACAAGATGATCGGTGAATTCCTGATAGGGAGACTTGGTGAAGACCGTCTCTTTCCAGAGGTCAGGGGTCAGATAGCTGTCGGTCTTAGAGATGGCATCAAAGGTGGCCTTGGTGAAGTTGCCCAGGGTGGCAGTGCAACCCCTGGCTGATGTGTAGCAGTCATCAGTACCAGCCATCATCAGTAGCTTCTTGAGCACAGGAGCAGAGACAATGCCAGTGCCTCTGGGGCAGGGATGAGACGCACCAGCACAGAGCCACAATGGCCTGTCACCTTCCAGGGGACGGTATGGGGCTTGCAAATCTTGTTTCCCCAGTAGCATCTCCAAACAGGGACAATGGAAATCTTGGTTAAGGTGATGGCCCCTCAAATTGCAGTGGCTACCTCCTTGGAGCACTTAACATCCAGACAAACATGACCGTTGTAGTCCCCAGTGGCAACAAAAGCCTTGAACCTGGTCCGCTTCTGCACTGGCATGGTCTTTAAAACATCATCCTTAAGAGATGCTCTCAGGAAAAAAGTCAATAATCTCGGATTCCTTAATGGGCAGGGAGAAGAGGTAGATCTCCTCCAAGGACTTGATCTTTCATGTCCTTGACCAGGCGGCCCAGCTTGGTGACTGGAATCCACTCATTGTCTTCTGCTTTGCCTCCACAAGCCCCAGGGCCCTTGCCAAGGCCAAGATCCTCCACAGAAGCCACCGCCTCCCAAGCCTGGGCTTCTGAGTCCTCCAGGTGTCATCTGCCAGAGAAAGTGAATAATGACATACAATATTTTTCAAGGATGTAATTTTCAATTATATAATACTTGGCCGTGTAGTAGAACATAGCCTTCCCTTCTAATGTCCCTTAAGCTGTTTTTCCACTAGCTGTGCATACACACAGAGAGACATACAGAAACATATCAATAAACCTGAAAATTTTACCCAACACATACAAGTTTTTTCTTCCTTTTTATTGAGTTTTTGTGCATTTCATACAATACATCTTGATCATATTTAGGCCTCTCCCCTATCTACCTCCCTACCCATCCAATGAATTTCAGGTCATATATGTTGGGGCTTATCAAGTCAAGTTTGTGTCCCCAGATGTCTCTCTGCATGATTTCATCCACTGGAGTCCGGTCAACTTACCTAATGTCACTCACTTAAAGAAGACCAATTCTCCCTCATCCAGCTGTGATCAGTTGCTAAGGTTGGGACTTCTTACTCATTTCTTCACTTCTATGATTAGTTTTTGTCTAGTTTTGAGTTTGCATGGGTCTTGTACCTGCTGTCATCATTGCTGCACATACAAGCTTTAGAGAAGAAAATATTTATAAGGCATTTCCAATTTAACCATGAAATATATGTATCAAAGACAGAGAAAATAATGAACATAATTTTTTTTTCCTAATAGGATCATAAGATGCCTGGGAATTCCAATTTTTATCCTAGTAAGATGAAAATGTATAGTAGCAATGTGTCTCACTTCAAGCCTACCTTGCTTTGGAGGCTGGCAATTTAGTTTCACTGCTGGTAGTATTGTGTAGCGCTTAACTTGCTTTGTTCCATGACAGCAGCAAAAAAAAATCCAGCTGCATGTGCTTATTGAGAGGTTACAGCTGGAGCACAGAAAGCAAAGCAGGACATGCTAAATAGTAGCTCTGGCTTCATGCTGAAGACGGTGCTGGCTTTACCTTTGTGGTGAGCTGTACCACATCCCTAAGTGGCCTCTGAAAACGAGGTAGCTGCACTACTGTGAAAATTTAGGAAAACAAAGGCATGATAGAACCCAGAATTAATTACTTAATCTGATGTGGAAATACTAAAAACTGTCAGGTCGTTGAGGAATGTGAGGCTTTTGACATATTTAGACCATTTGGAGTTTATTTTGGCTTAGAGAATGCAGGATATTGTTTTAACTACAGTGGGGGAAAATGTCCAAGGCAGAATATGGCATGGATAACTGTGGCAAGGAAGCTGTGTTTCTTTATGTGTTAAATTGTTTGCAATGGTGTGCAATTGTCTGAAGGTATGTCTCTCCTAAATTTTGGAGTTGTGTAAATAAAATGATTTATGTAAGCAATCATGGAAGGTGAGGCCCACTTATTAAATCAATTGCAGGGGTTTCAAAATGAATCCTTTTCAGCCTTATTATATTTCTGACATACATTTCATCTCCTTTGTCCTTGGGGAAAGATATTAAAGTAGGACTGGAAGCATTAACTTAGAGTTTCCAGCAGCCGTGGTCATTGGGAAAATTGATATATTTCCCTAGTTATTTCTACTTTTGCAGCCTGAAGCTCTTCCATGGCTGATACTTAAGAGAAACTCCTTAATTTTTATGACACTGTAAATTTTTCTTCCTATAATGCTTATTGTTAACAGTGTAAGTGAAGCACTGTGGTCAGCTTTGGGAAGTGACCTCTTCACGCTGCATTTGTGGGGATGACACTGTTCACTTGCTGCTAGCTCCATAACTTATGGGTCAAAGCCAGTGCGATCTTAAAAGTAGCAAGGAATCCATGTTCCTGATATCAGTGAATACCACGCTTCATGTGCAGGAGCACATTGAATGGCAGTAAATATCATGTAAATGAAAAACTGTTTTCCCAGTTTGGGTTAGGGCATGAAAACTGTATTAGTGAGGGATTTATCATCAGAGTGTAGTTATCTAGATCTATTTAGTATAGTGTAGTTATCTAGGATCTATTTTTTTCCAATGTGGGAGTAAATAGGTAATCAATGCATTTTGCCAACAAACACTTTTTTATACTGCCATTGTGATTCGGTTCTTTTCCGAAAGTTGAGTCCAAACATGACTTTCCTGACTCCCTGATTCATTCAGCTTTCACTTCTCAGTGTAAGTTGTTCTTACTCCACATATGAGATGCTATCTAACATGATAAAAGATAGCCAAGGTTGTCAATGTGTTTCTATATAAGCAAAATAGAAGAAAAGTTCTAAATATCTCCGCTTAGAGATACAAACCTTAACAAGTTAGTTCAGCTAGTCAGTTGGTAATTGTGAGCCCCTACTGTATGCCTGACACTGGGATGGTTCCTGAAAATACAAACAAAACATTTGATTTTTATTGTTGCAAGGGCTAAAAAGAGAGTGACTTGGTTTGTGTGATATTACCCAGAAGTGCTTCCTTAGGAAACAGGAGCTGAGACGGAAGGAAAGAGAAGTTAAGGAGACACAGAAGGGAAGGAACATTCCAGACAGAAGGAATTGAAATTCAAAGCCCCTGTGCCGGGGAGAAGCTTGCTAGGAGTTACAACTTTCTGAAAAAGCCAATTTTGCTTGCTTTTTCTATGTGTGATATTATGCTACTGAGACTTGAAGATGACTCAGAGTTGAAGACACTGGAAAATGCCTCTTTGGCCCAGTGGTATTTGTCCAGTGGGAAAGAATGGCTCTTTTATATTCCTAAAAGGATGAACTATGGCTAAGTGACTTTAAAATTAACTACACTCCTAACTAGGATAATATAACATTCTTAAAATACATGGTAAACTTAGAGGAAAAATGGTGTGGATTTAGGGACCAGGGAAACACTGTTCATCACATAGTCAAGCACTGCTAAGAATAATAATTGGGTTATTTCATTTGAAGTTCAGAATAGCTCTTAAGGGAAAATAGGTATGTTCTGCTTATTCTTTTTAACCAAAGTATAATTGCATGCCTCATGTCTTTCAAACAAACCATAAAGTAGAAAGTTAAATGTATTTAAATGCAATGTAATGAGCAAAGTTTTCCACTTAAAATGATAGCTAAACACTGAATTGCTTGAATCCATAATACCACCAGGCTTGCAGAGATGGGCTTACAGTCATTTTTGTTTCTTAATATGCATTGAGCTTATATTTATTTAACAGTGTTATTTCTTGTGTGATACACTGTGCCTAATTTACAGCCTTAAGTTTTACAGAAAAACATTTTATGAAGATGCTAATGTTGATGCAAATGTAAGTCAATGAAAATGTTATTTGCCAATATGAATAAAAGAAAAGCAGAATTCTTTCCTTGCAAATTGACATTACATATTCTAATGTTTTATCCTTGTTCATAGGTTGTTTTTATTTAAGTGACTGCATTGTACTTATTATAGCAATATACATGCTTAAAAAGGCAATTTTAACAGCAGAGAATTAATTTTTTTCCACATCTTTTTATGTGGCCTGTGATTTCACTCTAAGATAAAAACATGTAACTGAAGTTTATGTTTAATTCTAAATCAAAGTATTGTGGGGAAAAGATTAAAATCTGACAGTGACTAAGATCCAATTGCTACATGGTTTTCTTACTACAGAAACCTTAGGGTAGACTTCTATTTCTATGTTAGAAAGAGCCAAGCAGTGATGAGATTAAAATTGTTTCCCTATAGACTGAAAGTTTACATTAGTTGTTTTGATTTCTAGCTTGATTTTTTTTTAAAGAACTTTGAGAGCCTCAATAAATAAGAATTTATTTCTCACTAGTGGATCTACTTTTTTCCAATATGGGAGTAAATAGGTAATCATTGCATTTTGCCAACAAACACTTTTCTATAGTGCCATCATGATTCGGTTCTTTTCTGAAAGTTGTAAATCATGTGTTTTGCTTCTCTGCTTGTATAGAAATCTTCATTTGCTTCAAAGAGTAAATTCAAAGTATATTGCTACATTTACTGGGTAGGATGATTTTTGTAAGGCGTGTAGATGATAACTGAGATTTATTTGCTGTTGTCCCACCAAAGTCAACTTAGATTTACTTGTTTTCATAGTTTTACTTCTTGAAGTAAATCACAACAAAACATTAACCTAGGCTGAAATGGCTGTCTTTCTCAGGTATTTTAAAGATAGAGATTAAGAAACTGTGCCTCCAGTCTGCCTTTCCCTATTGCCCCTTATCTGAACCTCTACAAGGCCTGTGTGTGGGGTGTGCTGCAGGGCACACTCAGCCGGTTCTGCTCAGAGAAGGAAGTGGAGAGTTTTGGTTCCCATTTTACACTTCTGGAACAGTTTAGGGAAGGAAGCACCTTTACACCTTTTATTGTTCGTGGCTGCTGACATCATATCCTTCCCTGACCAGTCTGTGCGTGTTTCCTGCCATTCTGTCAAGATTCTTCTGTGTTACTGGGAGGGATTTGTTGAAAGGAGGGAGGGAGGAAGAGGGCAAGAAATAGTGAGAGAAGGGAGGGGGAGGTGCCTGTCAATCAAGGCAGCCTGTTTGTAAATGAGAGAGGCAGTGGGAGAGTGATCTTTAGCATCTGTCCAAAGAAATTCTTCTGCACTCTGGCCTCAAACCACTTGGCCTTCATCTGGATGCTTATGCCAAACTCAAAGTGAACAGAAGCCTGCCATAATGAAGTTCCCCTTTTTAGTAAGCAGCCTGATTTTACTTTTTTTTTTAATTTAAGTTGACAAAAGAAAAAAAAAATGCAGAAGGTTATAACTCTATAGAGTGTAACTATAGTCAAGCATTTCTATTCCTTCTTTTTCTCCTTTTTAAATTATTGATTGTTTATATGTAGGCGTCATTTTCCAAGAATGGCCCTTTCATGTGGAAAAATGCAGTGGCCAGACTGCAGGAATTATTTTAAGCCTATGTTTGATTATATGCAATGAAAGTTTTCAGTATGATGTGAATTCTACTATATGTAGTTTGGTTATTATATTCTTTCTTTCATGTATGCACAAGACAGTTTAACAGGTTACTAAGGTGATATAATCTCTTTCACTACCTCTCTAGCCCTCCTGCAAATTAATAACTTAAACAAACCTTACAGTACATTTTGTGTAAATATCAGATTAGAGAAATAGTTGTACTAAAAAAGAAAGTTATGAGCTATTGCTGACCTTCTTAATTCTTTGAATTTTTTCTGAATGCCTTGAGGTGTGGTGAACAGAATCAAATGTTCAGGCGCCGGTTTTAGGCATATTTCATTTTACAGTCACAGCATCACAGTGTTCTTACTTTGCATTTTGGAAACGTTCACAAAACAATGCTTTAAAAATGCTCACTAGACAGAAAAAAAAGTCTAATTCTGTTCAGATTTAAATTTATGTCTCTCTCCATTACCTGGCATATATCAGAAGGAATATATCCAATGGCATTTTTAGTTATTTTATATGAATGTACATATATGTACATCTAACCATATTCACACATGTATTTCTAGAAAAATGTTTCCTATTGTGTTTTAAGAATTAAGAAAAAGAACTTTGCTCTGCTCCTTCTAAAAAGTGTGTGTTGTTTCAAAGTTGGAAAATTCTGAGTGGTGCCATAGAATTGGGTGATCAGGAGCTCACTGTCTTTCTGAGGAGACTTTTTTCCAGGGATGTGACCCTACTTACTTGGTTATATACATTTTGAACCAAGATCTATAGACATTCTCTCCCTGTCTGCCTTGTCCCTCCACTCTAATCTGTTCACCCTGACCTTCCACTTAAAGTGAATAAGCGCTTAGGCATCGTCCTGTAAGCCGATAGTGCCACTGGCCTTCGCTTACTGAAGGGAAGGGAATCCTCCCAAATGCTTTTACTGAGGATTCATGGATTGTTTTCCTGTGAGAGAGGAAAGCCTGGTTGTCTCTTCGGGGGTCTTGCATGTGCATGGGAAATACCATTCTAGTGTTCTGCTTGCTTCTGAGGTAAGACTATTGGAAATACAGGAAAGGTTCCCAGTTGGGTGATATTTAAGACTATTTCTAAAAATAGATAGGTGGGCAGTTCAGCAGCATTGAATGACTGTGTGATGCTATTGTGCTTTGTGGGCTTTTTGTGTATGGGATTTTTATACATCTTATAGCAAATATTTTTATGTTGTCAGTATTTTATGTTGTTAATATATGTTGTTTATGAAACTTTTAAAAACTTTTGAAGTGCTTCTAACATTTATAAATACAGTTGGAATAATAATCTTTGATAAGCACAGTGTGATCATATGTAACTCATATATTTCCTGAGAGGCAGAACTGAGCTCCAGTTTAATAGAAAGATACTGGGCAAAGGGAAGGATGGTCTTAGTGCTTAAGCAGTGCTTAATCCACCAGAACTAATTGTATTATAATAGCTTCTGCAGTCAGATAATCACCGAAACTTACATTGAAAAAATGTATTCAAGGTGACAAAGAATTTAGAAATTTAAAGACAGTTGAGTATCAGACCAAGTATCTAACAGTATTCCTGTTCCAAGATCCTTGAACTCAAGCCAAATCATCTATTATATAGCCAGGACAGTGGCTTAGCGTTATATAATACATGTGGGAATTTATCAGGTCCACTGGCTGTCAGACACCAACTAGAGTAAACAGGGAAATTTTGAGCAGTGTATAAAGTAGTTGTATCCAGTGACAAGGAGGAGATAGAATAATTGAAGCTGTTCCTTGCATGTGAAGCAAACATGGTGGGATGCTTTCTTGTTAACGTCCACATTTCATAGCGGGTCACTTGCACTCTGTTCAAATATTTTAAGATATATTTTAAACACAGTGAAGACTTTAATATTCTGCGCTCCTTGGGTTTGCCATGTAATTGATAATCATTATTTTAATTTTAATTCATGACCTAGAGCTCTCTGGTATATAATATCAAGCTTCTGTAATTTTGTATCTGACTCCCTAAAGACATATGATATGTCTCTTTTAAACATTTAAATTTAGAGGACTGATGACTTATTATTAAAAATAGAGTAACAAATGAGATA
Source organism: Nannospalax galili (assembly GCF_000622305.1). NCBI lineage: Eukaryota > Metazoa > Chordata > Mammalia > Rodentia > Spalacidae > Nannospalax > Nannospalax galili. The sequence goes on along the minus strand of NW_008343216.1, from coordinate 4,481,106 downwards.
ATAATCTTAATTTTTGTACCATTTATTTCTTATCAATGATCATCTTTTTATGATTGTTTTAACATACAGTATAAGAGCTTGCAAAAGGAAAAGTTCTCACGCTGACAGATGCTTGTAATGGAAGATGAAATATCCTATTTTACTTTTACTGTGTTCTTGTGGCAGTGATCTCAAAATAAGATTAAAGGATTTAGTTTTAAATTAGTTGACATTTCCATATATCAAATAGCACCTTCATAATCGTCCATCCTATTTGCATAACTAGGGACGTTATCACCTCTACTGTCAAAACACAAGATTGTTTTCCTTCAGAAGTGAATTAGCTGCCCTACTTAGCACACACAGGTACATAAAGGTTCATTAACTCCTTGATTTAGGTAATTTTTCATAACAGAAGGGTGAAAATTGTCATCTAATTTCATTAAAAGTATTAAGAAATGCTCTAGAAAAAAAATACAGTTCATTTCAAGCATTGGGTTTCAAAGCATAATCTTCCTCATTTAAATGACTTCTTAAATTACTGATGAGGTTGTTTTAACTATAAAAAACCAAGCCATCCCTTCCTGGTATGTTCCTACATACGATATGCCATGTTTCTATAACAAGTAGTCATTTTCATTCATTTTATCGCTTTACTTTCATGCAGTTTATTTCCTTATTGAAGTAAGAATATGATCTTTCTTAAGAAACTTGCTTGCCATGAAAGTGTTGTTTCATTTTTCATTTTGTTCAGCAGGAACGAATGCAGGAATTTGGGAACTGAGTCGAGCACGTGCTGAAGAAGGAAACTTGTTTGAAGGAAACAGGAAAGAGAAAGAAAAGGAAGGAAAAAATACATAATTTCAGGGACGAGAGAGAGAAGAAAAACGGGGACTATGGGGAGAAAAAAGATTCAGATTACGAGGATTATGGATGAACGTAACAGACAGGTGAGTAGGGTAAACTTCCCTTGGTATCATTATTTACATCGAGTATTTATTACATCTTCCCCAGATATGTTAAAGGTACTGAAAACATTTTGAACTTGTAAACCTCCATTAAAAGAAGTTCTGTGAATTAAAATGTAACTATTTTACGTGTCAAAAGTCTCTTACAAGCAAATAGGGAAAGAAAATCACCTTAACTGTTATAAACAGGTTTTAAAGATTCATGATGTTCGCTTTTTACTGCCTCAGGAATTCTAATGGGAGCTGTACTTGTGGGACATAAATGGCTTGATAATTAGGAGTTAATAAGCATAGAATTGCCACACTGCACGCATCACCAAACAAAGATATTCTTATATTCATGGGAACTAGGCCTTTCGTGGTCATCTATTTAGAAGTTTATAATATAGGCTAAATATCCCCTTAAAACTAGCTTTCTTTTCACCACAAAGGAGAGTTTGAAATATATCCAAAACATTTCAAGATTTTACTGACAACAACAACAAAGACAACACCCACATACGATATTAGTAACATAAAACATATAGGCAAGAGCTTTCAGTTAACTCATATTATTTTCTAAATTTTGTAAACAGGGAGGCAGATGGTGTTATAATTTTTGCCACAATTCCAGTGATAATGTCTATATGACATAATCAATTATGAGTACTTCACACATCCAAATGTTCAATCCCGCAGTAAAGACTTATACATTGTGAGTGCCTGTAATCTGACTCACTTGTTCTAATTCAGATAGGCTTCGTTAGGGTGGCAATGTGGTTTGGACACATCCCACTGTTCAATCTCAAATAACAATCCTTGAGGGGAATCACAGTGAACCTGGATGCCCACTGTTGCATGTGGACAGTGAGAGAGAGGAGAGTTTTGTCTCTAACCATTTATGCTGTACAGAGCTAGCAGTGGCCTGGGGGAGTAGCCCAGCAGCCTATAATTCCCCCAAATACAGACCCTCATCTTCCCTGAGGTCCTGTTTATCCTCTTATGACATATGAATAGATTCATTTTTAAAACCACAATGTTGTTACATATATAAATTATAATGAATAGAAATATTTATTACATCAAAGTCACTAAGCCTCTAAGAACTAAGATCTAGGTTTTTAAGATTATACTTTCTTGGCCTGGAGAGATGAGTCAGGAGTTAAGAGCACCGACTGCTCTTATAGACGACCTGGGGTTTGGTTCCCAGCACCCTTATGGCAGCTAATCACTGTCCTTAATTCCAATTCCTGGGAATCCAGTGCCCTTTTCTGGCTTCTGTGGCCATCACAGTGTATGAGTGAACATACATATATATAAAAATGTAAATATTATACTTTCTCATATTATGTTATTTTGTATGTTAACGTACACAGGACTTGAATGGCTTTGGGCTAAGCATTGAGTTAAAGAATGGATAATACTAAGATTTATGAGGGATTCCTTCAGTGTTTTCAGGTGAATTGACCATTGCTACATAGGTCAAGACAAAAAGCAATAACTGCTTCAGTGTTAAAGCACTGTTTTTCATTGATATATAGTTTGAAACTGAAATTGAGGCTGAAAGATTGAACATCATATACCACTGACTACTTAGACCTTGTTATTTCAACTACAACTTGTTTTCATTACAGTTAACAAATTACATAAATTAGCATTTACACTTTATTAATAATATGACCTAATTTTAGCTTCATGGGATTCATTATAACTTCTTTTCATTTAAAAACATAGAAGAAAAATTTTGTGAGTTGTGTTCATAGGCTTTTATTATGCTTTATAAGGAAAGAGAACATGTATAGGGACAGAATTTTTGCATCATACTTTGAGATAATGAGTTTGAAAGCTCATATACAGTTGCATCGATCTATACTTATTATTACTCTTACCCATATTAGAGGTCAAAACAATTTTAGGAAGGTGAAAAAGTGTTTGAATTCAGCTTAGTTTGACTTCTTCCAAACTACTAAGGATGAATTCTTTTATTCTGTAGAGTTTAGGTTCTATTTTCTTTTCCTCTGTATGTATAGTAAGCCTCTTAATTCAGTACTGCTAAAGTGGATTAGTAAAAATGAAAATTGCCATGTTTTAAGCTGTGTTTCAGTGACTGTATAAGTTAACTTTTGGCAGTTTTAAAGGGTTATCATTCATAGTAATGTGTATGGAGGTATCCCTAACCTGGGTTTTCTTTAAATTGTGTGTTCGCATGTTGAAAAGAAAAACGTTAGCAGCTTGGCTTTTTTTGAAGCTGCTGTTTCGGATGGTCTAGTGAACCTTAAGCAATGGCTCCCTATCATCTCTTCTTACAAGCAGTAGCGTCTCCTCTGCCAATGAATTTTTGCATTTAGCTATATATGGAATAGTGTGTGCTTCCAGCAGAAAAAGAAATGTTGGCCTAAAGTATAGAATGAGAAGCTACAGAACTAATTGGATACATTATATTTCATAAAGAAATAAAACTAGCTTAAGACAGCATAGCTGTTTACACTGTATTTTGTCTTTATTATATATTTTAATGCAATTAGACAAGAGCTAAAATTCAAAGATCCTAGTTATCCCAGCCCTTGGAAGGCATAGGTAAGCAGATCTCTATGAGATGGAGGTCAGCATGGTCTACATCATGACTTCCAGATGGGCTGGGACTAGGGAGAGCCTGTCAAAAACAAAACAAAACAAAAATCAGAAATCCAAGTTAAAAAAAATAAAATAGTTTATGAAGGATAAAAATTAACCTCTTTTTTGTAGTTTACTATTTTTCAGTTTCCAAGTTCATAAAAACAGATTTATAATTGAAATAAGTTTTTCAAGTAAATATATTAAACAAATACATGCATTGTTAATTCATCTTACAGATATTTTCAGACAACTTGACACAAGTAACTACCAATTATTTCCTAAGATTGACATGTAGATTACTCCATTTAATCCTTAGTAATCTTATAACTGAACGTTATTTACTTATTAAATCAACAAGTTTTATTTGACTGCACTATGCCTGACAGTAAGTATTCACTGGTGAATAAGAATCTCATCTGAATTTTTGCTTATCACAGGGGTGAGCAAAGGGTTGTATAATTGACAAGTTTGCAAATAATTTTTGCTTTATGAGTTATAGCATCTCTACCTCAGCGTCTGCCTTTGTAGTTTGAATACAGCCATACAGAACATGTAAATAAACATGTTTCGATCTTTAATAAAGCTTTATTGACAAGAACAAAGATGAGCTGGATTTGTCTAATAGGCCATAGTTTGTAGACTGCTGGTAGACTACAAGTTATAAACTATGGCAATATATGTAAAAATGTCATTTTTGTGCTGGGAATGAAAAATATTAAAACATTGTCAAAGAATAAGCAAGGAGATGCTATATTTACCATTGAGACCCAGAGAACAGCTTCTCTGAGCAAGCACAAAAGACAGACACTGCAGCATTCTAGAGGAAGCAGAATCTTCAAGGCTTAAGACAGAAGAGAGCATGGCTGGGAACCCAGAGAGGATTAATAGAACTTGAGCCTCGTATGTGCCTTTAGAGTCATGAAGAACTACACACTGAATGGAGCAGCATCATGGAAAGCTTAGAGAGGCTTCTTCAGTTAAGAACTGCCCAGGATCATATAGTGAGGACCAGAAAATTCCCAGGAATTTATCTCAACTCTCTCCTATTCAAAACAAAACTTTTTTTCAATGACGTCATGATGCTTTTAGAACAACGTAATGGCTAAGAACAAGGTTTTACTGCCTGTCTTTTTCCAGTTACATCATATTGCATCCTGTAAGATATTAATGGCTATTATTTATAAACCTGCTTCTAGTCACAGGTCTACATGTACTAGTAGAATTCTCCACTTACAGCAATTTAGCCATGTGCTGTAGTATATCACACTACACTTGAGTGGTATAACTCTCTGGCAAGTTATTTAACCTCACTGAACTTCATCAGTAGAGTGAGGATTAAAACATAGTAACCACCTCATTACATCACTGAGATAATGAACTGAAGTGATAAGTATGAAGTACCTAGGATGTAAGTGCTCAGCAAATTTACCTATTAGCTCTTCCCATTCAGATTTGTGCTCTTTGAACCATTAATTCTTAGTCATTGTGATTTCCATCAAAACAACTCCTGTACTGTTAGGCACACTAAAGAACAGTTCCTGGTTCATGTCAAGGGAGTTTAGTAAAGGGTAAAAGTGTTAGGAAAATGTGTGTGTGTGTGTGTGTGTGTGTGTGTGTGTGTGTTAGAGAATGGAAAAGGACTAGAGATTGTGGCTAGAAAACAGAAGAAAAACTTAGTAAGATAGTAATTTAAATTGTGCCACCAACTGTAGAGGGGCCAGGGGACAGTGGTCCATCCCAAGTGGGCAGTTGTCCATCCCCAGGAAGGAAGTGCAACATCACAGCAGGGAGCAAGTGACAATGTGCCCTTTGAATAAACCACAAACTGAACGAACCACTTGTGTGTCATCCTTGGAGAACATTGATTACCACAGAGCAGTTTAGCTAAAAATTATTGGGAAAAAGAAAGACAAATATCACATTTTTTTTCATATGCAGAATCTAAATACAAATTTGTTTTTGTGTGTTTGTGTGAGAGAGAGAGAGAGAGAGAGAGAGAGAGAGAGAGAGAGAGAAACAGAAGAGAGCAGGCACACAGGGAGCTTCCTTGCTGACAGGCTGCTAAGAGAATCATACAAAGCAAGGACTGGTTGCTGTAGAAAAGATGCCTTGTTCACAGGGTTTTTGCATTACAGAGCTTATGCCAAGGATGAAGAAAAGTAGTTCCTCAGTCCTATGCCTGTGAAACTTATTTTCAAATGTGTTTCACGGATCCAATTGTTTTTAAAATACTTGTCATCATTTTTATCACTTCTGGCTTCAAGCTTATTATGGTAACTACAATTTCAATTTCTACTGCTGCATTTTTTTCCTTTTATCTTTGACTATTATTATTATTATTATTTCTTGGTATTTTTCATATGGTTCAAATTTTTAATTTGGTGCTTGAAACAGACTTTTAAATTGAATTTTATCCTCCTGCGACTCATGTGTTACAGATAATGTATATTTAGAAATCATTTATGTTAGGAAGAAAGATATAAATTCAGAATGCTAAGTAAGATTAAACCTGTTTGCTTATATGTTTGTACTCAAATTTTTTAGCTTTCCTACTTTCAACAGGATAAGACAAGTGAAGTCAAATTTATTTGTGCAATCTGTTATAAAAAACATCTAAATATTTGAATAATGACAAGGGGGAAATATTTTCAGATAGCATAGTTAAGGCTTAAAATACATTTAAATGCCATAAGTTCTCTTTTCTCCCTTCAAATCTGGCACTTTGTTTTGCCAGCAACCAAATTTCATGGAATTGTCAGTGAAATAACTGGAGCACAAATTAAAGACAATCAGTGACTTTCTCCTGTTTGCAGAGCAGGAAACTCCCTTATGACTAAAAAGAATTCAGGTTTCATGGCTGTCAGCTTGTCTAGGATTTTCTCTTCTTCAGCCTCTACCTGCTTCTTCACGTGACTTACACAGTACACACAATGAGATAGGGAAGAACGAAGGCGATGCGTCCAGTGTAGATGCAACCTCTGACAGTTTGCACATGCTGACATTTTTTCAGCTGAATCTGGAATATTCTGCATTAAACCGAAAAATATAATGTTGTGTTGGTTCCCTTGAATAACTCTTTTTTTAAAAAGAAAAGAAATACCTTCCTTTCAACTATTTTTAACTTCTTAAAGTTTTACCTAAAATTTCACAGGGATTTCTAATGCAACTTCCCTTCAAGGGGACATTAAGAATATGAATAAATAAAAATGGTTAGCTCCAATTCTAAATTTGAGAGTTACATTCTAAAAACCTCAATAAAATTTATTGAATTTACAATTGATTCACTCTTTAAATGTACAGAACTAGACAACTGAGAAATGTGAATTAATTGCTTTGAGAAAATGGGCTTGTGATGAATTCTGTACTCTGACCTGGAAAACAGTGCAGTTCTCCTGTCAAAGGCACTGCCTTTCCCATCTCCAAAATAGTGCAGCAGTTACCCTTCTTCTATGAGGAATCTGAAGAGCATGCTTCAGGTCTCATGAGTAAGTTCCATCAATGCAAAAAAAAAAAAAAAAAAGTGTTGATTTTTCTGTCCCAACCCATGTAAGTCTGTATGTACCTCATAATGATGTTTATGATAGATTTTAGAATATATCTTAGTAGATCACTGCCTGCCATACCCTTGTGTTAAAAATTATTCTCAACCCATTTTATATAAATAAAACCTGGGTGTATCATGGCTATATTAAGAAGGAATACCTCTCAGAACTAAATTATAGGTTCTACTGACTCAGACTGGGAAACTCACTTTAAAATTCCCCCACATATCTTCATTCTTCCGTTAATCTTAAAATCATGAAGGAATAAAGTCTTTAATTAGACTTGAAATTACTCATTATTGAAAAGATTGGAAAAGAAAACCAGAAGGAAAAAAGTGGCATATACTGAACTTTTAAGAATTTCTAAATAAAGAAAACTCAAGCAAACAAATATAGGAGTGCTCACATGTGGGATTAACAGGACATTGGGTTGCGCCTTTCTGTTTTATGCCTAACAAATTGCAAACTAGTCACAAATGGTCTCTTGCTGTGAAGCTGAATCATAGAGTGAATGCAGGACCACACACCTGACACATCCGGTACGAGTGTGATGTTTCATACTTATGTCAGCTAGATCTGCTCCCTGTTGCCAGAAAGATTTCATCCTAACTGCTATCAAACTCCTTCATTAGCTTTTTTTTTTGGTTGCAAATCCAAGAAAGGTTAAAATTTTCACAAGGAAAGGGTTAAGTGTTCTTTATGTAAGAAATGAGGACTTTACTTATGTCTTTAGGCTGTTTTATGGTCTCATTTCTAATTTGTGTATCTGACATAATTTCTATTCAAAAGCGTAACTTAAAATTTTCTGATACTTTATCAAACCTCAAACTTACATAGAAAGCTAATAGCATAAGTCACCTTTTGCTTTGTTAATGTGCATACTATACGTCAAATAGTTTTACTAAGAAACCAACACTAAAAATATACAACTAGGCCACATAAGCAAAGAAGTGTCTTCCAAACTACAGATTAAAAAAAAAAAATTGTTGATTGTTTTAAAACCCATGTTCTTTGAAGTCAAAACCCCATTTAACATAATTTATTCATTTTAAATGGAACACATTCATTCTTATGGTAAAGTATTTTCAAGTCTATATCCCACTGCACTTTAAAAAAACAAACAAACAAACAAACAAAACGGCATTTGGAAATTTTCATTCTTTTCCAAAAATAGTATAGCAAAAAGTAAACAAGTAACATAGTTAAATTTAATTCAATTAAAATTCCCTATTTGTAGTGTGTATTTGTGCTTCTTTTAAAAGATGTTGAGCCATTAATAGGAATAAGAGAAACCTATTTAAATGTTGGGAAATTCAACTTTTATTTTTAAATTGGAACAGTTTAACTTAAGAAATCACTAACATTTAAATAACATTTCAACAAATGTAACTGTTTGGAAACTACAACTGAGACAGCCTCCTGCCTTCTGTCTTGCAAGGATTGATTTGGAAGGCCCTGAGGGAGAAAATATTGGAGTTAGTAGGTAAAACTGAAGCCATTGTGGGAAGGAAGAAGTTACACTCTTCCTGTTATGACAGGAAAACATAGACAAATGTGCTTCCTGAGTTTGCTCAGCAGGGAATGAAGTATTCTTTGACCTTTACCTTGCGTACATTTTTGCTTTGTTGGACAAGTAAACATGTTTTCCCCCAAAATCTTAATCTGAATTATTTGATCCTCCTCAAGATTCAAATGTTGTACCTCAAGTAGATGAAATACAGAGAAATGGTGTTTGATGCTGCCACAGACTAGATTAAGATATAAATCAGCTCTGTTAAGAAACCAATCAGACTTGAACAGTGCATATATATATTTGAGTATTGGATTATAGTACTCTTTTTTTACAAAATGCAGAAAATTACTAGCCTTTGACAGTGACCACTCTTTTAAGTCCTGACAAATTTAATAATTTTACAGCCTTCCCTTTCCTTACATAAACAAATGAATCACAGATCAGCTGTCACAAATTTTGAATCCCAAATTCTGCTATTTAAATACTGAAGGTCTTCAATAAGCACTCAATTATTTGTGATCTAATCTACTATTTATTATTGGCCTTCAAAATACGATGCAGCGCACAAGCTTTAAATTTTATTTTGGCATCTGGGGTGTTACCTTAGGGTGATGGGTTGATAGGAAACTATATTTTTACTGTGTGTCCCTTATTTCAATCAGTTTATCATGTTCAGAATTTTAGGAACCACTGCTTGAATATCCTTTGGAAATGCTACTGTATTTAAATGAAACATGGCTCAGATGCTTGAGGCTAGCGAGGACAATGGTCTCCTTTGCAGCAGAACACACTGCTGTCTCATCCTCGCAAGTTATGCTGGAGGGTTACAAGCACATGGTAGCAGTCTGCTTAAAAGAACCCCTCACTGCTCTTTAAAGAGCCTTTCATTTGGGATGGCAGGCCCCATCATTGTATAAAGGAGCGCTTGTCCGGAACACAAGTCTGCAGTGCCATTGCTCCTCTCACCGAGAGTAATCATCAGGCCTAAAGCTGGCAGCCTTTCTAATGACAGACTGAATTAAACAAAATACAACTAGACAGGAATACTCAGAACAGTTATGCCATTACTTACTGTCAGGAACAAGGGAGGGAAAAAATTGACTATTTAGGAGGCCATTTCCCTTTTTTCAATTAAAGATTGTCGTTACAGACTCTTGACTCCATCCTTAACTCGTTAAACACATGGGAAGACCTAGTGGTTCATGGATTATTACAGAGCACATTGTCTCTATCAACTGTCCTTCTTGTCACTCATTAGTCATTTAGCTTCCACAACTGTGAGGAAAGTGAGAGATTGTCTAGGTTGAGGTGGGCATGAGGAGGATGAGGTCTGAAATACTTTCATAAATTGAGAGTTATATTTATCATTTAGAGAATGCAAAATGTAAAAGCATTGAGAATAAAATTAGTTGGGTATATTAGTCCCAACATACTCTAAAAAATAGAAATTACTACTCCTTTTTGAGTTAAAGATATAAGTGGAGGTTGAATGAGAAGCTAACTTAATGATAGAGTCCTTGCCTATCACGCATGGAGCTCTGGGTTTGATGTCAGCAAGCACTACAAAAAAGAAAAAGAAGTGAGTAAGAAACACTCCACTTATTGAATACATTTCATTATGATTATACCCAAAGTATTGTGATGGGTAAAAACAAAGCATTTTGGACTCTCCATAAAATTAGTGTTACTTCCATAAACCATGTCTGAAATCCTCTGGGTTTATTTTACCTCTCAGTCATTTTTAGAGATGTGGACAGCTACTGTTTCCAAAGGTTCTTGTCTTGCATTTCTTCAGAGCTCTTTCAAGCAAGGGGCAAAGATTTCCATTGTTATATGGAGGGAAGTTCTTCTGGGGCAACTGGGAACATGACAAGATGGGACAAGTGTGTGGAGTGGAAATGGATCATGAAATGCCCTTTTCATGACACAATAAGCTGTACTAATTTTCTTACCCTGGAAGAAATGACACTGGACATGTCCTCTGATTTTAAAATTTGTTATTTGAATTGCTTGTCTAGAAATGTCTACAGAAATTAGAGATCCATCCTTTTTATTCTAGCCACAAGTAGACCTGTGTTTGCTGCCAACCAAAATACTTCCCATTTTAGGGATTGCAATATCTATAAATACAGAAATAGTACGTCTGCTCATGTTTGCACGTGGTTCTCACCAGCTTTCATGGGAATGACTTGAATGTCTAAGGGCAGCCTTGGCTGCAGAATCAGAATCACGCAGAAGTGTCTTTGACTTATTGGTGGAACCCAGAAAGCAGCTTGCTGTCAACTTAATATTGTAAGTTTCATATTCTTTCCTTTAACATAGGAAGCAGCCTTTACATTAATTAATGTTATGCAGTACTCTGTCTGTACTCGTCAGGGTGTCTCATGATTCTTAAAGAACTACACATCACAAACAGCAAACAGTGTATGCACACTGCTCAGCTAAGATTGGGCTGGACCTATCCCCTATGGACACTTCAGCCCATGAGATAGACAGTTACCTAAAAGAGGGAAGGGGTGCTGTCTGCAAAGGATATTATTTCTAACCCACCTAGAGAATATCTGTATGGCTTTGCATTAACCAATCCACCTACTAATTGACATACAGCATTCAGCTGAGGAATGGGGATGATAAACTACCAAATACTGCCTTCAAAGGGGTAATATCAAGTGTAGCAAGACAGCTTGTTAGGATGTTTTGAACTTATTGAAAAATTCTCCATGGATTTGTCAATATTCTTTTCTAAAAACAGAATTTAGCAGGGTTTGGTGGTGCATGCCTTTAATCCCAGCACTCAGAAGGCAGAGGCAGATGGATTTCTGAGAGATCAAGGCCAGCCTGGTCTACATAATGATTTCCAGGCCAGCTGGGGTTGCAGGGAGACCCTGTTTCAAAAAGACCAAATAAATTAATAAATAAATAAACAAAAACACAACTATATGATCTACAATATGCTCCAATTCCATCAACAAACTCAAAATGCAAAAATTGATTCCATTCAGTTTTTCCTCTTCCTGCTCAATTTTATGAAATGTGTATTTTTACTATAAGTTAAGATAGCACAAAAGTTGAACTATGTGAACATGTTCCTGTTGGTGGTGAGCTTCCTAGTAACACAGCCTGAACATACACAAAGGTTTCTTTTGAACTCCACATTTTGTATAGAAAAAGAGCACAATTCTTCCATTCATCTAACCATGTAGTCACACTGCAAATATTTAACCAATTATTATTATTGCAAGGAGGAGCAGAAAATCCTCCCAGATTTCAAAGAAATCCATGATCTAGTTGAAACCCTCCAAAATAGATGTCAGTCAGTGACAGTAACACAGGTGGACAGGTCCCAAATTCAAAATGAAAGTGGCATTTTATTTCTTGGTGTATGAAGATTATAATTTCCATATGATTATACTGCATCAATAGAATTGAGTTATGAAAACGTAAGATTTTTATAGTGTGAAACTACAGTAGAATGTATGTTTTGAACTGTGTCACCATCATTCATGTTGTTCTGTACCCAGAAGTTGATAGTACCTAGGCATAGATTCTGAAGGTGTAAAAAGTGGAACCCCAATATCCAGCTGTAGTAGAACATGTTCAGGAATGAGGGTGGTGAGACCAGATTTGCTCTTAGATCTTATCACTAGATATTTCCCTTCTTTTGAAGTTGTGATATTAAGTGGTACTTTCTAATTTTGCTCTCTAGAACAAGACATGTTTGCCCCTTCATATGGTCTCAAAGCTTCAAATCTTGGAAAGTGTTTAATAGTTGGCTTTTAACATTCTGAGTGTGGAAGTATTTAAAAATAGCTGATCCTTCAATGGCTCTTCATGCAAAAGTCTTTTCAGCCCCTACATCAATCTCTTGTCATCCTATCAATGGTCTAAATTTGCCAACATCTTCTAAGAATGTAACTTTTATCGCTTAATATAAACTCCAAAGATAATTCTAATAGAAAGATCAGTTGGATACTTAATTCCCCCTATAAGATGTTATAAACCTTAGATCTTTTCTCCTAAGTCAGCTACCATGTTAACTTCCTCTATCCTGAGCCATGTGACTGTTTAAAAACACTATGAATGCAGACTTCAAAATCACCCATTTGGGTGAGCTTATTTGTAACTTAACTTCTTAAATCCTGTAGAAGAAGCTCTTTTGCTACATGCTGATCTAATAAACATTCTTTCCCTGTTCATGAGAGTGTTAAACATGTTTCTTGAGACAAGAAAGTAACGAATTCCATGGTGCTTGACTAGAGATCTCTTAAACAGCTTTGGTCGGTTAGTTCAGTCTCTTTCAGTGTAGATTTTCAGCCAGGCTCAAATACACAATATTGTGCATGAGAATTTCATTATCTGTTTTACCAAATATATATTCATTAAAAGTCAGAACTCATGAGAAAGTGCAATTACTTTTTGCTTGACAGTCATCACAAACCCTTGGTCTTCCTCCCTGTGTGTGTGACGGGGGAAGGTGTGAGTATGTGTATGCCTGCATATGGGTGCATGAGTACATGCCAGCAGAGGCTGGGTCTATTTCAGATGTCTTCCTCAGTCACCTCTCCACCTTATTTTTTTTTTGAGGCAGGATCCCTCACTGAGCCCGAAGTTCACTGATGAGATAGAATGTCTGGCCAGTAAGCTCTAGGGATCCCCTCATCTCCACCTATAAGACCCCTATACTAGGGTTTTTGGATGTGTGCCATAGCCCCCCCTTTTACATGGGTGTTGGGAATCCAAAGTCAGATGCTTATGTTTGCATATCAGGCAAGTTATGGACTGAGACATCTCCTCCACCCCCCTTTGATCCTCTTCTTTCTCTGTGTATCTGTGATTGTAAAAATAAACTTCTGTCTTCACACTTTTCCGCCCTTCATGATGCATCATCCAGGAACAGAATCAAAAACACTTTTCATTGAACTTTTCTTGAAGTTTAGAGCATCTGTATATTATAGATTATATGTATATTCCATTCTGTACACTCTACTTTCCACAGTATAAATTCAAAATACTATAGTTACTTTCTCTCAAGATTTATGAGATTAACTTATTAGAATATTTACATATATCCAAGCTCAGAATCTTTAAGAGGTTAAATTGCCAAAAAGCAAAGAAACAAATTATCTACGTTTAACAGATATTATACTGAGGCATCAGACTTGTTTAAAATAGAGCATTTCTGTTCTGTACTTTATTTGAACAGCAGTCATTCAGTAACCATGATCTAGTTTGTGTGAAGCCTAATCCAGGTTCTTTGGGAGCTCAGAAGCTAGCAAGAAAGACAAACTAATAATCAACTCTTTAATATGTGAATACATCTGATAATAAAGCCTTGTGAATGTTATTGGAGCAATCAGTGCATGGTGGTACACAACTAATCCCAACATTTAAGAGACTGAGATAAGAATGTTCAATGCCAGCATGTGATACATAGAGAGATTTTTGACTCAATCAACCAATCATTACTGGAAAACTAAAATGAGGAAGGACTTGGTTTTGCTAATTATTTTTTAATTATTTTTTTAATTTATGTATATGAATATTTGTGTGTGCGTGTGTGTGTGTGTGTATAAGTGCACTTGTGTTGTGTAATGCCCACAGAGGCCATAAGAGGGCATTGGCTCCCTGGAACTGGAGTTATAGACAGTTGTTAGCTGCCATGTGGGTGCTAGGAACTGAACCCAGGTGCTTTACAAAAGCAGCCAGTACTATTCTGCTGAACATCTCTCCAGCCCCTTGGAAGACTGAATTTTATCTGAATGTGGCAATGCAAGCTTCTTAAAAGTTGTCATTTAAACTAAACCTACAGTGTAGTGGAAGCCTGCTTGTAGCCATGTAGAAAAGAAGGGTGTATAACACCACAATCACTTTTCACCAAGTACAAGATAAGAAAAATCTTGGCAAGGTAACTTTTATGTCATAATCATCTTGACTGAGTTAATATCTACTGTCATTTTTCTTGCTGGGTCTGAAGAGAAAGTTGGTCTTGAAACAAAAACTAGACTTAACCAACTAGATAATAATGCCACTTCAAATCACTGAGCATGATGGGATATTCAACTTTATTGGTCAAGTAATGTATCTTGTTCTGAATAAAGAAAGTTCTTTTTAAGCATTAAGGAATTAAGCAACATTCCTCTCCAGCTACAGAAATACAATTTTATGTAATAGAAGCTACAGCATCTAGTAAAAATATCTAATGGGGAAAACGCTCTTGAATACTCAATAAATATTATACATATAATGTTAGGCATTTAGAAAAGTGTTTGGCAAAAAAACTGTCTCTGGAAGAAAAAAGAGAACATGAAGGTGGATGGGAAGAGAGGTGAGTCCAGAAAGAGTTGGGAGAGGGGTGAATATTATTCAAATATGTGTTTTAAGACACCTAAAATTAATAACAAATAATTGAAATAAATAAAAGAGAAGGTATAGTTAAGTGAGCTTGTTACAAAAGTAATGCATGTTAATCAGTGAGATTTGGGCATTCTACAATATTTACTTCAAATTTATGCAAGTTTATCAATCTAAAAATAATAAATGAAATTGTTAGAAAAAACTGTCTCAGGCTAGATTTCCAGAATTTCTTTACAGTTGGATTGTATTTATTTTTCAGCTTCAAATTCTAATTTCAATTTCCAGTGCATGCTTATGCTAGGACTTAGAGCCCTCAATTACTGCAAAAGCTAATATTGTAGCATCTTCATACATCATGATGATCGCATTTGGGGCTGTATAAAGTTTCAGTGGGCAAATAAAGTTGTCAGTGTTTCCAGTGTAGTTTTGCTTTCTATGCATATATGTTTATTAAATCTCTTTAATTCTGAAAACTAGATGTTGAATTACAGTGCCCACTTAAATAATACTGGCTTTATTCTTCTCTTAATGCACCTTGATTGATGTAAACACTGGGAAAGAGCATCTCTTTTCTTAACTGCCATAAAAGTAGCTTTCTGTATCGCCTAAGGTTCAAAATATGCTTTTGAAATAGAAATATGGACTTGTCCCCATTACAAACTATTGTCGTTATGAAAAAATGTAATCATTACAATACATTATTATATTTAAGTCTAAAAGTTCTGAATTGTAAGCTCTGGCATTGAGTGGCATATTTTAAATGAAGAGTAATATCCTAGAACTCTTTAGAAAGCTTAATGCTTAAAAACAATTTTATCTAATGATGAACAATGAGAAAAAGTATTATAAAATACATTTTGAGTATGCAGGAAGAATATGAACATAATACAGAATTAAATTTAGAGCAATTAAGAGTAGATTTCTATTTTCTTAAATGCTTTAATACTGTCATCATTTCAGGATGTAGTTCTAATGAAAAGAAGCTATATGCACTGACTTTTCTGACAGGTATCATTAAATAAGTACGCATTATTCAGCAACCTATGTGGTTACACAAAAGTCGAGGAGCATCTAAGACTAAACACAAATAGTGGTTTTGGTGATATTTCTGTCCTGAAATATACTTCAGTGGTGAGTGTTATAACGTGCTAAATTCTGAGGTTTGAGTACAACAGAAACCATACTGTATTGAGACATTCCACCTACAGTTTGTGGTCATGAAGTCTGATTAAAAGTGGTTTCGTATATATGAAACTAGTTTACAACAGTGCCTTCTATATGGAATACATTTTGTAGTCTATTTCACTGAATAAAAGACAAGCATGCAGGTATGGTTTCATAGCTAAATAGCATCTCAAAGAAATATTAAAGTACATTTTGTATTGATCTTTGTAATTAACTTATTGTGATTACTGATTCATTCCAACAAGAAAGAGCCTCTAGCCCATCTTTAGTGTCAGTCATAACTCATCTACATGAACCTTATTAAAAGTTCCTAAAGTCATATATTAATCAGGTATGAAAATAAAATGCTGGATACATTTTATCAGAAGCACTTTAGAAAAACAGTTAACATAAGCAGGTGCGGCGATGAGAGTTATAACAGAGAAAATTAATCTAAGATAAAAAGTAAGTAACGGCTGAGTAGAGATTGACTAGCTTATGTGGGCTGGAATATAGCTGCTTTATATTCCAAAGGATGATCAGCGAGGACAGTTCAGCTTTGCTTTTCATCAGGAAGAGCAAGATGCTCAAGTAGCCTT
Organism: Nannospalax galili; assembly: GCF_000622305.1. Taxonomy (NCBI): domain Eukaryota; kingdom Metazoa; phylum Chordata; class Mammalia; order Rodentia; family Spalacidae; genus Nannospalax; species Nannospalax galili. Next base: position 4,464,392 of record NW_008343216.1, on the reverse strand, counting down.
AATTGGGAAAGTCTTCAGATCACCAAGACATGTATTTGTTTAGTTCTCCTTTTCCTGGATAAGAATTAAGCTGTATAGAAATTTATTCCAAGCACTGTGCTTAATAATGTGCACACTTTATTTTATACAATCCCCACAGCAAACCTAAGAATAAATGAGTGGATAGTATATCTGTTTTATGTATGGTTTTCTGGAAAAAACTTTATGGGAAAAGCTATCCAAATTTTCTGTGTAACGTACATCAACTTGATATTTCTAAAGACTTGACACAATAGCATTGCCTACTAAGTGCTTTGCCATAGATCTTTGATCATTGCCTGTCCCATATGTGTCTACTGTTCTGGGCACTGGAGATGTAAGGATGAGCAAAATTAAAACAGCATATACTCTAGTTGAGTATGCGCTGTTAATAAAGGATATGCATTAAATAGATATCATTACCCCCCCAAAAAAACAATTATAAAATATAAGTGCCATTGAGAGAAATAAAGAATGATGAGTAGTAAGTATTGGGGTTGAAAAGATGGCTCAGTCAGTAACTTGAAGGCTGACACCATTAAGGCCTCTGTTCAGATTCCCAGGACCCAAATAAAAGCTGTCTGCTCAACAGAAGTCTGTAATCCCACTGCTTTCTGGAATGGGGAGACAGGTGGATCTCTGGAGTTCACTGGCCAGTCACTTCAACTGAATCATTGAGCTCCAGGTTCAGTGAGAGACCCTGATTCAAAAATAAGATGGAGAGTGGTTGATGAAGACACCTGACCTTGACCTCTGACCTAGACAGGTGTGCACACACACATGCATGTATACCTGCATATACCTGTGCACACACCAGCATAGACATGGACATAAAACACACACATGCACACTACAGTCCATGGCTCCCATCAACATATTTGCTTAGGTGGTAGAGGTGATCCAAAACTCATTCAGGTCCTGTTTGGGTGACTCCACCTCTGATGAGATTTGGAATGTAGAAGGGGAGAGATCCTAGAGTAAGTGCTAAGGCTGAGTTTGGAACTTTTAATAGTCTGGGATTACTTTTATGAATATCACATTGTGTGTCTGGAGACAAAATAATGGGAACCTAGATTTAGGAGTTACAAATAGATGGTAGTAAAAACTGAACTGACTTCTGCAAGACTCATTACATTTAAAGATGAGGGGGAAAAAATAACTAGTCCTTACTGAAAATAAGAGCTAAATTGAACAAGCCAGTTTTTCTCAAACTATGAACCTCAAAAACTCTTTTTGAAAAAAAAAAAATCCCAAGACGTTTCAAAATAAATAAGCAAAGGAACAAATGGCAATGTCAGCCGCAGAATTAGGAAGCAGATTGTTTAAAAGGTTTCTCAGCCTTTGATACCACAACGTGCCTCATTCCCAAACCTATGGGACCATTGACATTTTGGAGGGTATAGCCTATATATAAACCTGCTAGGAAATACTGGATCATATACAGGTTTATAGTTAATAATGTTCATGCCTTTTTGGCAAGCAGGCAAGAATGACAATCTGAAGTTTAAACACGGCTGAAATTGGAAGAGTGGAATATATGCATTTGCATTTGGTAGGATTGGCGGGTAAAAAGCATGCAAAGCTGGATAACTGGAGTGATGGAGACAGCTCATGAGGAGAAAGACAGTGTGGAGTGAGACTTTGCAGAACAAGATGAATTGAGGAGACAATTCTGGGCAGGGAGATCATCCAGGACAGGAAGCTGCTAGGGTGTCCAATGGTGAAGTGATAAAGACATGAAGGATTGGGCTGCCTGGGAAACAGACAAGAGAGACAAGTATGAACCTGAGAAGTATTTGGAGAGAAGGAATTATGAGACTTGGTAATAGATTGCATTAAAAGAAAAAAAGCCCAAGTTAACAAGGCAGTTTCTGACCTGCAAAAGGAAAATAGATATACAGAAGAATGAAGCCAAAATCCAACAATATTATGGCTAAACTACTTCCCAGTGCTTTCCTAAATTTCTAGAAACAGAATACAAGCTCGCCTGAGAATTGCATTCATAAGTCTCCAAGTGTTTTCAATTAAGTGGCACAAGACTAAACAGTTTTACAGGTTTTTTTTTTTTCCCTACAGATCTAAAATGTCATGTTCATAATGCCATATCCAATCTTCAAGTGATTAAAAAAAATCAACCTCCAGATATGTAATTGGAAAAATGTTAACTGCGCTGAATTGTTTTTTTGAATTTTAGGATGTTCAAAGAAACATGAGCATTTCTTCAATCACCTTCATTAAAATCCCTGCATTAAATCTTGCATTTACAGTTTCACATTCTACAAATAGCTCAAAATCACACATTTTCAATTCCAGGCAGAAATTAGCTTTAGATTATTTGCTTTCTCTTCAAATGCTGGAGTGCCCAAGGCTCTGACAGCTATACACCATTGTTTGTCAAAAGGGAAAAAAAAGGTACTGTAAAAACATGCAATATGCACAGGTTTCTGTCTTTTAAAAAACTCACTTTCTTTTTCCAGGTGACATTTACAAAGAGGAAATTTGGGTTGATGAAGAAGGCTTACGAGCTGAGCGTGCTGTGTGACTGTGAGATTGCACTGATCATCTTCAACAGCACCAACAAGCTATTCCAGTACGCCAGCACCGACATGGATAAGGTGTTGCTCAAGTACACGGAGTACAACGAGCCGCACGAGAGCAGGACAAACTCAGACATCGTGGAGGTGAGCAAGCTGCCTGAGCCCAGGCGTCTGCAGAGCTGCAGTGCGGGCACGTTTGGTATACACACACACACACACACACACACACACACACACACACACACTTTTCCTATGTTCCTCAGCCTAAACACATACCCGGGGTGTTCACTCCAACTATTACTGCACCACCCCCTGACTCTCTCAAATGAACATTAAAGTGATAAAATCGTGAGTCCACATAAGATCTAGAAATCAAGATTCAGGAACAAATCCGTGGCCACATCTTCATGAGTGAGCACAGTCTTCACTGGGTATCAGAGCGCCAGTCTTGGGAACTAGAGCCAGGAGGCATGTATCCCAACTTCAAACTGTTATAGGTTTAAATTTTACATGTATAGTAGTTTTCCTACAGAATAGCATTTTCAAGTGGATTTATGCCGACCTTCCAATTTTTCACATCATGTCTCCTCTTTTTAACTCGTTCTGTTTACTATGCTTGCCAGAAAAAAGTAAACACAGTTATTCTCATTTTTGCTTAAAATTGTGTCATTTATATAGCATTGAAAACTTAATATACATGGAATCAGAAATCAACTGAAAATCTATTTCTAAATATTAGCTCAGTATTGTATCCAAGTCAGACTTAAAACCTTGTTTGGATAGAACAGAAATAAATGAGTGCTATGGAAAACCTCTAAAACGTTTGGGTAAGTGAAGTGTCATACAATTTCAGTTGAAATCTTTTGGGGGTGTTGAAACTTTTAAAATACTTTCAACATGCATCCTACTTTAATGCTGTTGCCTCATGATCAATTACTACTCAACTAAAAAGGAAGGAGAAGGAGAAATATTCCTCTGCCTTTTCCCTCATCAGTTGCCTACTCTTGGTTTCCTAGCTTGTGCCTACTTTCCCAGAATGGAAAGAAAAGCAAACCCTTCGGATGCCTTTACTCCAGTAGGTTTGCCAGAGTACGAGTCATTGTCGCTGCTCATAGACTACTCTCATCAGAAAGTCCAGTCCTAATTCTGATCACATGAATATTATACCCACTGTTATAATGATTTCAGACTAATTCTGATTTCTTTGTTTTATTTGGAGGTTTTTCAAAAGCACTGAGTTGATTTAAAAATTTCATTTTGTTTCCTTGCTAACAAGCAGAGCAAATGATTTCAGTGAGAAAGTAACCTTACTGTAATACGTGGTGAAGGTACTACAGGTCATTTTAGCTCTTTGTTGATTGATGATTTATGTGCTTGCCTGGATCTCCTAATTTAAGAGTGGTCATAAAATTTGCTTGCTTTTTTAAAGGCTCTTCTTGTCACATACACATAGAAATTTGAAAATGCAGAAACAAACATTAAAAATGAATGGAACTAAGTGCTTGTCAAGCCCTAAGGGCTTTTGTGTATGTGAACATTATACTCAAAACCCCATCTCACACTACAGCAAATATTTCAAATGTTTCAGTGTAACAAACTTAGACTTTGACATTGACTTTGCATTCCAGTCCCTAACATGATGTCAAATGAAGTGGAACAATATTGAACCAATTAAAAAATGGGTGAACTGGGCTGGAGAGATGGCTCAGCTGTTAAGGACACTGGCTGTTCTTGCAGAAGACCTGGGTTCAAATCCCAGCACCCACATGGCAGTTAACAACTGTCTGTAACTCCAGTTCCAGGGGATCCAACAGTCTCTTCTATCCTCCGTGGGCATTGCATGACACAGGTGCACTTACCTACATGCAGGCAATGCATACATAAATATAAAAATAATAAATAAAATTTTTAAAAAATGGGTGAACTTTAAAATTTTCCTTTCTTTGAGTTTAAACTCTAGAAAAACTGAGGTTTTTCTGAGGATTATTCTAGATAACTTAAAGATGACTTAGAATTTGATGTTTTCTGTGATATTTTCATATTTTTATATTCTTGTACAGAAGAATGTCAGAGTTAGATTTCTTTAAAGGCCTGTGACATGAACACTAGGTAGAGTCAACGGTCTGTGGTAACATGCAATGTGGCAGGGGCAAGTAGTTCCTCTCTGGGCTGAAGTTTCCTCAGCTCAAAACTTGAATGGGTTTGGGAACTGCAACTCAGTGGTAGAGCCTCTGTTAGCATGTGGGAGTCTCTGAATCTCAAATCCAGCAGTACAAAAATATTTTGAAAAGCTTTTGTAATTGTGTAATTTTAGAAGGATTGTTTCAAAAAATAATAAAGCTCTAATTCCATTTTCTTGCACTTGATATTAATGAATTAAAGCTTTGAACATCTTTAAGCAACATTCGGATATTCTTTGGCTATAGCTAGAGTCTATGGCCTAATTTTTGGATGAATATAACATGTAAATTTAACACTTTATGCCCTACTCAACGCCTGAGTAACACATTCCTCACAATTTGACTTCTCTACATTTTACAAATAACAGAAATGATGGAGAAAAAAATGAACGGCAGAGTCTCCAATTGATAGAGTTTTATGTCGGCTTCAACATGTAGTGTTTTTAAAACTGAGCATTGAAATCGGAATATTGAAGTACTTGGTAGGCTAGAGATTCGCATGGAAAATGTATGTATAACACGTCCCCACAAGTAATTAGACACACTAAGTTTCAAACCTGTGCACTGGGACTTAAATGGTTGTAGAGACTAAGAATATGTGATATATCAGGGTTTGGAGGAATTCATTCTTGGAATGGACCTAACATAAAGTTGAAAGGCAAATAGTTTACTATTCCTGGGTAAAATTTTAAATCATATTTATTTTAATTTAATGGAATACATTTAACTGAGTAACTTTAATGAGGAGCATAATATGTTTCATGAAGGGTCATTAGTTTTATATTTCCCATTTGGACCATTACCTCTCTCTCTTAACCCTCTAAAAAACAGTTGATGCACAAGAAAAAAAGGTTGAAGAAAGAGAAATAATATAATTTTGTTCATGGAGACTGAAATGCAAATTTCAGGCCATACCAGAGTAATGTTGTAGGGTCACAGGAAATTGTGCAATGCGTGGGTGTTGAAAAAAGATTTCTCCTTTTAACAAAAAAGCTCTCTGTAATTATCACGTCTTTGCTTGATAATCAGCACTACTGTTGCAATGACACAAGGACTTACAAAGGCTTACCAGATAGACTGAGATAGTTTTTTTTTATTATTATATTATCATACAACTTGAATATCTGTTTAGATACAATATAATAAATATGCCAGATTTAGTAAATGTTAAATTTTTAATCTATTGCTTATAAAAATAAACAAAAGCATCTGTTATATTAAACACACTTCTTTTAAAAGAAGTTCTTTTTTTTTTTTTTTTGTCTTTTTGAGACAGGGTCTCCCTGTAGCCCCAGCTGGCTTGGAACTCACTATGTAGACCAGGCTGGCCTTGAACTCACAGAGATCCACATGCCTCTGCCTCCCGCCCTAGTGCTGGGATTAAAGGCATGTGCCACCACACCTGGGCCTAGAAGTTCATTTTATTTAGCTTTGTGACACCTAGCTAGATATTTACATAAATACTAGCTTATAGGGCTTTGACATTCAGGCAGTATGAAGGATCTGTCCTATCATCACTTGTCACCTAACAGAAAAAACTCTGGAAGTTTCTATTGGACTGTTTTCTGAAGAGAGAGCTAGTTGAACACTTCAAAATAACAGGAAGACCATAGATTCCACACAACCTGTGACCAGACAGAGGTGTGACCAGACAGAGGTGTGCTTCATGAGTCAATGATTTAGTGATCAGCAAGCACCACCTTACACTCAGTGCTGTTCAAGGAATTCTGAAGAACATTAAGCAGGCATTCTTGTACAGGATGTAAAGCAGATACGCAGAAACCAGTTTGGTGACAATTAGAAGGCAAAAGAGTAATGACCTCATTAATGCCATACAAGCGACTGAACAAAATGCACATTAAACAGTCCAACACTACAAGACACCACAGGTTCCCCTGGAACACTGCAAGTGATCCTTGGAATAACAGAGTTCTAGGCTGGTCCTCCCGTATCCAGCACATGTTTGCTAAGCATGAAACCCACAAGTGAGTGTCCTTAGCATCTGGCCAAGAAGTAATCTCTCATTCCCAGTCACTGAGTGATCTTGTTTACCTGTTCATCCATCTAGGGTAGAAGCCAGTGGCTATTTGTAAACAGGAGAAAAATACAGGGTCCTTCTGCTGCTCTTTGGGAAATATAAAGATTATAACACCTGCAAGAGAAACCTTGGAATCACAACCGTCTCAGCAAAGGATTATTGGCTTTTATTTATTTTTTGTTTGTTTTTGTTTTTTGTTTTTTTGCTCTTTTTGAGACAGGGTCTCCCTGTAGCCCCAGCTGGCCTGAAACTCACTATGTAGACCAGACTGGCCTCGAACTCACACAGCCTGCCTCTGCCTCCCAAGTGCTGGGATTAAAGGCATGTACCACCACACCTGGCATACTGGCTTTTACTTTTAAATGCAAGAATGATCCATGTGCAAGAATGATAAATGACTGTGTGTCTGTGTGTGTTTCTATGTGTGTTGTGGTGTGTGTGTGTGTGTGTGTGTGTGTGTGTGTAGTGTAGTGGTGTGTATGTGTGTGAGAGAGGGAGAGACAGAGAGACAGAGAGACAGAGAGAGAATTTGCCTGAAATTTTACTTAATTTCACCTGAATCCTACTTGGATTTAGAGACATTTCAAAACTATTGTTCCACAAAAGTTTCCTTACACAGTAATTAAGGTCTAAATTAGGACTTAAAAGGCCTTAAAAAGGCGTACAACCTTTATTACCTCACAGTGTTACAGGAGGTTATGCATAGTCTAACTGCTCTTGCACAGAGCTTGGTAAAGATTGGTGTGTACAATCTTAGTTGAATCAAAGTGAAGGATGCAGTTGGACTTCTTTGAAGATCAGTATTACAAAATCTGAGATTGGCTGTAAAATATAAAAATGTATCTATTGTACTCAAACTCCTATTATATGTAAACTAATATATATAATTTGTAATTTTCAAAATATAGATTTATAAAATTATTTAGTCTGTCATAGGTTTATATTACCCACAGATGCTTAGGAGGAAACCAGTAACCAATAACCACACTCAATCAGTAACCTCAGAGATTCATTTGGTCACTTGTGGATTTTCATTTCTTCCATTATTCATCACACACAGATTTGTTGAATTCCTCCTGAGTGCTACATGCTGTGGAATGCCTGGGATACAGATATAACCAAAGCACATCAAGAATGCTAGGTCCTTAAAGTGGTTTACAAGGCCATGTATGATCCTGCCCATTTTTCCCTTCCTCCTTTGCTTTGAACTCACCTCTACCCCTCCCCACCAGTTCCCATCCTATGCTTCCTTCAAATAGCACTCTATTTCTGTTCTCCAACCTCTCTAAGCTCTGTTTGCTTTGCCTTCATGTGTTTTTTTAAACTAGGTCTTTGTTTAGTTTTCGCTTATTCTTCTTTCCAGTCAGATCCCATTCTGTGTCCTTAGGAAGTCACCCTTGGCATTAAGTCCTTCCTTACATTTCAATCATAGTGTTTTCTATCTTCCCTTTGGGAGAGTTCTGGAAGTTGTGTCTACTTGCTGGTTTCACATAAGGCTTTAAACTCCTGAAAGACAGGGACTGTGCAAAGTTGCTCACCATCAGCATCATCAGTGTTAAATGTAGGTTTGAAAACTAGTAGGTCCTCAGAGTATATTTAATAGAATAAAGAGCCAGGAAAAAATACACGAAGGCATTGTCATAGCAGTCTTACTCATTTAAAGCATGAAAAACATTATTTTCATAACCCAGTGAAATGGTCCATTAAAACTTAAGGCTTTCTTAAAAAACACTATCTACATCTTTCACCTTCACTGTACCACCCACTAACCAGAAGTAGTTATCCACATTACATGAAATAGAATGAAGTGAAATGTATAGTTCACTTCCTCAGTAGCACTAGCCACATGTCATGTGTTCAGTGACCACAAATGGCTAGTGGCTACCACATTGAACAGAGACGATCCAGACTCATTGGTCGCCACAGGTCAATGAGATCACACTATATGGAAATGTGAAGAGGGGAGCATTTAAACTAATTGTGCTCTCAAACTAATAACCAAGATAAATTTTTCAATTAATCCCAATTTTATTATTCAACATAAAACTTGGGGGATGTATTTCATAAGTTGACAAACTCTCTAGCACTGTAATTTTAGAATACAGAGCACCAACATTCTCTCTAAAAGACACCAATGCTTGGAAACTAAAAGCATGTCATACCTCAAACCCAGTAGCCACAATCAGTAATCTCACTGTCTGGTTAAAAAACACCTGCAAGTGGTCCAAGCTGTCGGAGAGCACTGACCACAGGGCCTGGACTCTTCTTTGTCTTTTAACTTGAACCTTATGAATGGAAAGATAGCTCTTTCATGCAACATTGGACCACTCTTTAACTTTATAATCAATAAATTTATTTAGAAAAGCTTCTCTTCATGAAGGAATTTAAAGAAATAATATTCTTGAGTTACATTACAAATCCTTCTTACACTTCCTATAAAGAAAGCATAACTGAAGTAGTTCTTATTGCTAATGACTCAGGAAGCCTGTCCTATCCTCTGTTAAATCAAGTATAGGTTTGCTTTTCAATAGATAATTTGAATAGTGAACAAAATACTAGCATATACCATAAATATTTAAACCTGTGTTTACCTGTGTTAAGGCTTCTAAGGACATTTTACAGATTTTCATTTTTGGTTACATATTTATAAAACTTTTCTAAGCCCTGAAAATCATATTTGTTCCTCACATTCTACCAAATGAGACTACAATTTTTAAATGTATTCATATTTCTCATAACTGTACTATAATGGCTTTTATACACCAAATTTGAAGAACTTTTTTTTCTAAAATAGTGCTTTCACTTCATTTGCATATATTTTATAAATACAAAAAGCTGCTTCACATCTCATTTGTTAAGAAAATAATCATTGTTGAACAAATAATAATGTGCATATTAGATTGCGTGAGCTATATGCACAAGGCAGTAAATTGAGTTCCCTCTGCTCTGTTACTGTGTACCTCTAGTGGCATATGAGCCTTAGATTCACAGAGACAACAGAGCATCATTAACTAGTAGGAGCAGAAAAGGCAGTGGATTTGAAAATACAGCCTTTTTTTATTAGTGCACCTCTTTATTAATCATTAGAGTTTTGTGATCATTATTCTTTTACATGAACCTTCTTGAACCAGAGAAAACCAAAACCCTCAGGTCTTTTTCCTCTTAATATCTAGAAGTGAAAAGAAAAAAAAAAAAAAAAAAACACTTAGCCTGGTTCAAAATCATTGATTTCTTAGTGATATTTACAGATTTCCTAGTATGTGAAACTTGGTGGTGGAAGCCTATTTGAACCAAGGCCAGCATTCTAGCTGTGAGAGTAGGCAAATAGAAGTTGCATTGTTTGAATTTAAAAGGGGTTAGGTAAAATATCAAAGGGTAGAACATTTTTCCTCCAGATTTGTTATTCAGTATATACTGAAATATTCCAAAGTGAAGTTTTTGGAATAATCTTAGGCCCGCCTAGAATCAGAATAAAAGATGACTCTTCTCATGAAAGAAATGTTTATTATTTCAAAAATCTTCATTTCATTTGATTTTGTTTTGTTTTCATTTACTTTTAGTTACATTACCTTGCCTTTCCCTGAAGGTATTACACACCATGTTAGCACACCGTATTAGCACACCATAGACATTCAATATATAATATCCTATTAATAATCATTATAGTACAAATGAAATGTACAAAGTTTTTTTTTTTTTGAAGTTTGATGTGCTCTAATAATAAAAGTGACTTGGGGCTGGAGAGATGGTGGTTAAGAACACTGACTGTTCTTCAGAAGACCCGGGTTTAAATCCCAGCACCCACATGGCAGCTAACAATTCTCCGTAACTCCAGTTCTGGGAGCTCCGACAGCCTCTTATGTCCTCCACGGGCATTACACAACATGGGTGTGCTTACCTACATGCAGGCATAACACTCATACACATAAAATAAAGATAATAAATTAAAAAATGTATTTTTTAAAAAGTGACTAAAGTGAACCAGAGGAGAAGAAAGGTTGTTGTTGTATCAAAAGACAAATTTGGAGAGGGGAAATGATACCTTCAGTAAAGCACTTACTCTTCCTGAGAATCTGAGTTCAATCCTTAGAACTCATTGAAAATCCCAACACTAGAGAGACAGAACCAGTTCTGGGATCCCTGGCCGACCAGTTGGTCTTAATCAGGGAACTCCCAAGTCCCAGTGAGAAGCCCTGTCTCAAAAAACTAAGGGGGATGGATCATGAGAAACAGCGCCCGAGATTTACAAGCATGCACATGTACACACACACACACACACACACACACACACACAAAAAAAAAAAAAAAAAAAAAAAAAAAAAAAAAAACCATTAAAAAGCCCAGAAAACCCAGGAGAAACATGCATAGCATTGGCACAAAGCAAGTGACTTCCAAGTCACTGTATATTGATTCCTGGGGAAGAATAAGATACATTTCTTTGCTTTCACCTGGACTTAGCAAGAAGGATCAGTGGGTCAAAATGCCTTTGGCCCTTGTCTTGCATCCCTGCCAGTGCCTTCCATATACATGCTGATTTCAATCCAGTTGTCTGGACTTAGAACTGTGTATTTTTGACATGTTTCCCACTGATACTGATGTGTGAATCAAACTTCCCTAGATTTCCTCTCTGAACACTTAATTGTCTTTAGCATATTGCTTGAAAATATATCTGTTCAACATTTCTTCTTTGTAGTTTTATTAACAGCTAGGGTCATATTAGATTGTTAGAATAATACCAGTAATATAGATTCTTAAAACTGGCAGTTAGTGAATTAATTTTTGAAAGCAAGACATTTAGGTTCTTCAGGAAGTGCCATTTCAGAAGCATATTCTGACTCAGCTGGTGAGCCACACTGAGGATGAGCAGGGCATGGGTGTGCCCCCGCCTCTGTGAGTAACCATCACTTGGTACTGGCTTTCTGGAGCAGGGGAGGAGGATTGCTTTCAGTTCAAGTCCAGACTCCATGGGGAAGAGTGATGTGATTGGTCAGAGGTGAGTTTTATGGGCTCAGAAGGGCAGCAGCACCTCCCCCACTGCCTTCATCAACCTAGTGAGCAAAAGAATCCTTAGTGCAGTCAGGAAAACACAATAAAATGCAATCATTAAAATAAGCGTAATTGCATTAATGGTGCATGCACACACAGCAGAGTAGGTAGGTAGATTATGTCCTTTGAAATAAATTCTACTTTACCAATAGCTACGTAGCCCATTAGCCTGTTTTATCTCAATGGCGTCCAGCGTATTTTGTGTTACCCTGAAATTCAGCCACCTCATAGATGGACTGAACAAGCAAAAGAAATTCTGTCAATTATCTCTAAAGGTCATAGAGTTAATGACTAACTGGGAGGTTAATTGGATTCTGAAAGCCTCTTCATATCAATTAAACCTCTTATCTTTATGTTTTAGTAAATAAACTCAGTAACTATTTAGAGCTACTGTTGTAGGGGAGGAAACACTATAAACAATAACTACAACGGGTGTTTGCTTTACTCGCACATCAAGAAAAAGTACTGTAAAAATGTAGATATATGAATTAGTGATAGTAACTCTATTTCTGGGTTGCATACTATATTTTTCAAAGAAATGTACAAATTACTCCTTAGTTATTTATATGCAAATGCAATTTCTACAGTCTCAAGGAAATGTCATAGAAACAGGTTACATTGACCCCAAGAAAGTGTTTCAAAAGCCAAGTCTATGTTACATTTTTAGCTCCAATCCAACACTTTTCAAGGTTGCTATACATGTTTATGTGTATGGTGCTAGGGATCCAACCCCCAGGGTGTCTTGTTCATTCCTGAGAAGCACTCTCTGCTGAGCTCTGTCCCCAGGTCTAGTATACACTTGTATAAATAAATTATATCTTTAGCATCTGTGATATGATAATAAACTGAATCATTTCTGTCATGTGAAATTTCCGTGGATAACAGAACTAGATTTCAGATGAATTAAAGGAATCATCACTATTCAGTAAAGGTAGCCAATAACGAAATAAACCATATGCAGTAGAATTAAATAGAAGTTCAGGTCATCTGCCTCACAGGCCACACTTCAAGTGTTCAAAAGTCTAATGTAATTGGTGGCTCCAAATAGAGCAGTGCATCATTAAGGAAGCTTTGGATAGTAAGTGAGCTGGTGAGTCTAGCACTCTTATCCACTGAGAAAATTAGCATGAATAATAGTCACGGGATACAACCTCACAAAGGACATGCAAACTGGAGAGGTTCACTTGCCCATTTCATCTTTCATACCAGCAACAGGCATTCCTGGACCTGGTCTGGGCAGAGAAACAAGCAAGGAAAGCTGAGGTGAACAAGGTGTAGCAAGTTGCATCTGTAATCCCAGTGCTTCCTGGGAAGCAGAGGCAGGAGGATCAGGAGTTCAAAGCCAGCTTGAGCTGCTCAAGGATTTTGAGACCAGCCTGAGACCTCACCTCAAAAACAAAACAAAATGGAAAACCCTGAATCAGTTTCTCAGCTTTTACTACAAGGAACAGAACATTGGTTACAATGTGATTTTGTTGAACAAGATGAAAAGATGGAACACTGAGTCTGGAATTTCCCAGAAGAGAAAATGGAGAAGGAACAGAAAAGATAAGGAGTAAAGAGTAAAGAAAGAGAAACTAGCCAAGTCTATTTTGAACTTTTTTTCTCAGCAGAGTGGGGGGAATGCAGCATATATGTATCCGTTTCCTTGATTTTTCAAAATTAGTTTTGTATGGGATGTTATCAGCAACCAGGCTTCAGTGATAGAGTCTTCTTAAGTGTGGTTGTACTGAGTTAATTTAACACAAAGAAACAGAAAACTGCATGATGATTTTTTTCAAAATATTGTGAAATATTATGAGACTTCATCTTTTAAATTTTCATTTCAGAACTAGAACTTCAAAAACCCCATAAATTGAGGGATAAAGTTTTAAATTAATTTAAAGGGGTTGTAATTCAGTGGTAGAGCACTGCCTAGCATGCATAAAGCCTTGAATTTGATCCCTAGCATGCTCAAAAACTAGTTAAAAAATATCATACACTTGGATCGGGATGTGGTGGTGCATGCATTTAGTCCCAGCACTTGGGAGGCAGATCTCTGTGAGTTTGAGGACAGCCTGGTTTACATAGTGAGTTCCAGGCCAGCTGGGGCTACAGGGGAACGCTTTCTCAAAAAAGACAAAAAAAAAAAAAAATCATACACTCATTTTCTGACCCAAGGAAAATTATATAACTTCACTGGGCTTCAGGTTCCTTCCCAGAATTAGCATTGTTTACCTTGAGTTCCCTCATGAGGCTGTAATCAGGGTTACAGGTTGTAAAAGATGTTAGAGCCTGTTGTAAACTGTTGTTATAAAAGTTGGTTTTACTTTGAGTCAAGGAAAAAGTTCAGAGAATTAAAAAAAAATGATAGCAAAGAAAGAAAAAATAAATTCTTAGGAGTGTATAATTTTATGCTAATAAATGTATCACTTAGTAAATAATGCAACATTTAATATAAATAACTAGCATTTTACATAAATTACTAGCATTACATAAATTTGTTTTGTTCTAACAAAAGTCAATGAATTGATTTTGTTCCACAAGCATTACAAAATGTATGTGTTAGACATGTGCTTGGTGACCTTGGAAATACAGTGATTATGACATGTTCACTGCCCATCCCCAAAACCCCAAAAACATGTTCAGTGTGGACAAAAATGCCCAGTATTTGCTGCCTTATTTGGCGTATATTGGTGAACAAAAATTCCTGTGCCTAGTATTATACTGGTTGCTGGTCTGTGATTGTGACATCCTGCAGTGAAGCACAGTGGGAAGGTGGCGTGGGGCAGACTAACAGAGGGAAAGGCATGACCACTGTGAACACCCAGAAGCATCTCATGGTAGCATTTAAAGATTTTATGTTAATTTTTAAGTGTATGTAGTTCCTCTGGAACTGGAGTTACAGTTCTGAGCTGCCTGACTTGGGTACTAGGAACCCAACCAGGTCCTTGACAAGAGAAGTAGGTGCTCTTAACCATCGACTGAACCATCTCTTCAAGCCCCTCATGGGAGATTTTAGATGAAAGTGTGACCTTGAATGATAAGTAGAACAAGTTGATGTGTTAAGCCAGAGTGTAAGCCATTTCGTCCCATTTAAAGTAAAAAAACAAAAAACAAAAAACAACAAAAAAAAACTAATGCTATAAGACATTCAAAAACATATATAATATATATGTAAATACAATGATATAGACATTAAATGCATATATATAGACACATGCTTATATATAGTATGCATATGTAGGGGTCTGATTTCCCAATAGATTGGATATTTCAATATATAGTTTCTCTTTTAACAGGTGGTTTTAATTTTAGAGAAACTTCATAGAATACATTAGCAAAATTCAGTGAATATAAGTTTGATAATAGGTTCAGTCTTACAGTTGCATCCCATACCCTTGGTTTAACTTGACAGATGAATCCCCTATCCCCAAATTCTAAAACATGATACATTTGGCTAAGAGACTGGAAAATTGCTACATGCCTCTGTAACATTCCTATAACCTAATCGCTCTTCAACTTTTTCTCTCAGTTTAATCATTGGAGAATGTTCTTTGTTTTTGTAGTCACTGTTTCACATAGTAACAGCTTGTTGTATTTTGGTCTATTTGCCAGAGGGTAGGTTTATTTTTAAAACCCTGAACTCTGAATTTTTCTTTATTTTTCCAAGATTGAAAGCAGCTGAAATGCCTGGAGTTACAGGTTGAAGGCTGCTTTACAATATGTGGAGAGAAGCGCTTTCCCTCCTCCCTTTGTGTGTGTGTGTGTGTGTGTGTGTGTGTGTGTGTGTGTGTTTTAAAAAAAAATTTCCCTAACAAATGTCTTCTAACTGGCAGTTGTCTAAAAATAGAAAACTGCTTAACTAAAAATAGCCCGGCTCTCCACCGTGCCAAGGAAAATGGAGAGGAATAGGCGTGGAATAGGAGGCTGAGTAATCCAGTTCTATTCATTCAGAGACCTTTGAGAATGCTGGGGATGATAAAGTGCCCTCCAAAAACCACAGGCCGGACTCTCTCTTCAGACTTCTAGGTGCCAATAAACATTTTAGCCCCAGGATACTTTCCCCCCACATAGGCTGTAAACATTTTCTGAAAGACAAGTCTTTGTTTCACAGAACCTGAGAAGCTGCCATAAGTAACTTTTTAAGATCTTAAAAATTCATAATTGTAAAAATTTTTTAAAAGAGCATCTTAAATGAAAGTGTTGTAAAAAAATGTACATCATGTAATAATTAACAGGAAACTCTGTTATAAAACCCTACTTACTGCTACCAATTAAATTCAAAACTTTAAAGTTTCACAGAAAGAAATTATTTCTGTGACTCACTGTAGCTTAAGAGAGCAGCTGACTCACTTTAGCTCCCTTAGACTCCCAAGAGTTCTCTTGCTGAGAATATGTCCCCTTGACAGACCACTATTTAACCATTTTCTTACAATTATAATTTTCACCCAAGCAGATTTTTATGTTTTTAATTTTTAAAATGGGATAGAGGCTACCTTGAAAAATAGCATTTTGAGAAGAGGATGACTTTCAGTTTGAAGAAATGGCATTCTGAGTAAGCCCATTTTTTTTTAATGCATAAACTGGATTTGCTATGGTAATGCCCCCCCTCCCAATTTTGTTTTGCTTAAGTAATCTGAATAACCAGGTCAAACATAGCAACAGGGTGTGGAAATGTCAGCACAGTTCACAGGGTTGTATGGGTCTGAGCATTGTTATTTTCAGTTCCTGTAATGCTGCTGGTGATAAGACTCTTGAGACAAAGGATGATAATTGATGGAAAGAGGCTTAAATCATTGCTAGAAGAATCAAGGTCCTTGTATCTGTGCACATCGACTCTACTGGTCTCCTTCCGTCTTGTAAAGCATTTTGTCGTCTTGCATGTTGGCCCCCTACTGCTCTTTGTAATGGATGCAGACCACAAGTGATTCCTTTATGCAGCACACAGGGTGTAATTGTGTCTGTGTGGTGTATTAGTAATTACTAGGCTGAATTCCCATATTGTATCTTTACTGCAGGCATGGAAAAATAGGACATATAACCCTGCATAACCATTTTCAACCTAGATAGTGAAACACTCAGAGCTAGATTCTAGGGACAAAGCCTTTCACATGTACACATTTTAAGCAAAATTTCCATTGTTTAGTCATTTCTGTTGTGCAGGGTGAATTCAGTTTTGGCAATGATTGTCTTTGATGTTATTAGGATTCATTTTTGCTATTCAGCAAAGCCTTTGTAATGTGGAAAATATTGTCTTTAATTGTTGAAGTAAAAAATTTGCCATTGCTAGATAAAGTAGTGATATGAGCTAGAGGGAGTCTGATGGGATATGATGTGGGAAGAATAGTGTGAGTTACCACATGTAATAGGTTATGTGACATTCGTGAACATTAAAAAATGTAATTATATTAGAAGTATTTTGTCCTTAAACAGTCATATTTTCATATATAATTTATCAGTCTTGGCTCAAGCATTGTTAAACTTCAGAAAAAGCTGACAACAAATTTTTGTTACAACAAACAGATACAAATTAATTATTAATTTCTTTGCTATAAAATTTGCATCCGTCTGTTATGTATTATGTAGCTGATATCGATTGGAAACAACTGCAGTAGTACTTGTCTATAACAGAAGCCAGAATGAAACAGGGCTTGCTTTAAACAAGAGAGATTCTACTTTTTTTTTTTTTTGTATTGAATGTTTAAATGACAGTAAAGAACTGTTAAATAGAATAGTCAAGAGTCAGTATAGTCATTTTGCTTATAATAATCAATGAACCAGACTAATTTTGTAGATTATTAATGCATGGAGGATTTTACATGTGAAAAATAAAATATATTTTACTTCAAATCTTAAAATGGCCTTTCAATATATACATTTTTTAAAATGTACTTTTGCTTTTACCTGTAGATATTTTATTTAATCAATAATGATTGATCCTAGTTTGCACAGAAGTCAGTAGCAGTACTGAGAAGTTTGGAAGATGTGTTCTGTGAGCACACAAAACTATCTAGCTAAGGTAGAAAATACACATGGGAGGCAACTGAACGCAGCAGCACAGCAAGATCTGTGGGGTGCTTGCTGGGGGGAGCATAGCATTCTCCAGGAGGCTTCCATTCTGAAGAGCCTGTCTGGATTGTTAAACTTCTTTCTCCCGCATGACTAACTTCATGTCCCTGAGTAGATGATGCCCTGTGTCTTAATTTCCTCATTTGCAAATGAGCTTAATAAAATATCTAGCATACAGCCACTGTGAGAACTAAATGTATGAGCATTCTTAAACACTTGGAATAGGGTCTGGCACGTAGTAAAATGTATGATGACGATAACAATGAAGAAGATGATATGTGAAAAAGTAATACCTACTAGGAAGCAGAATAGTCAAACCTAAAAGTACTACAGTTTTTTTTTTTTTAATTAAACCTCAAAAAGTAAAATGCAAAAAGGTGGATATGAATTGATGAAGAGGATGTGGGAAAAACCTTTCAAAAGATGAGTGATGCAGTCCGGAGAAGAAAGGGGATGAGGGCATGGGAAGCATTAGCTTGATCTGCAAACAGCATCACATGCAGAAAGAGATAGACAAACGATGGCAAGGGATAGAGGAAGAGGAGTCAGACCCATTAGGAGCTCTAGGCCCATTAATGTCGGCCTGCATGTGATCAAATGAATCTGAAAAAAGCATTGTAGATTCAAGCAGGATTTCATAAAGACAACCAATTCTTGGGGAAGGGTCAACTGGAATCCTTAACTATCTCTAGATAAAAGCAGTGCAATTGTAAAAATAAGTGCTGAAATATTTTAAATTTTATAAGTATCATACATATATGTGCACTAGAAAACCTGAAACTTTTTACCATACATATATATTTTAAGCTATTTAAGTCACTCTGCAAATATCTGTGATTATATATAAAAGATATTTTTGGAAAATGTATATGATTTCAGTTTACACTGATAATGTGCACAAGAATTTCCCTGAGGAATATTTATCGCATATAGTATGCTAAAAAGGCAAATTATAGAGGCTACAGGTGGTGTGTTTTGAGCTATATAATAAGCTTCTGTAGATTAAATTGGAGAAGAAATCAAAACCAATAAACTCGGAGTTTCCTTATAAAGTATGTGCAGTTTTAATGACTGCCTAAACAGATCAGGATATAGATAGCACACCATGTCAGATATGAAAACTCTTAAGTTTTCTATGTGTTATAAAAAAAATGCAGCCTAAAAGCCCATCTTTATTCAGATTACACTGAATAATCTGTGTAAAGAGACAGAGATACAAACTAGAGAATCTCACAAACCATGTTTCTACCACTTTCGTAAACTGTGACCTTCAGAAATTTTCTAAACCTCCCCTAGAATGCGGCTCCCTAAATGATAAAGAAGGGCAGTAAATCCCACATTTGGTCTCTTTGTGAACATCAGCAAATAACATATATGGCCATTAGCACATGCTAGATACATGATATTCAGACACATACCGTGCCATTTCTTTTCCTATTGCTCCTTATTGTATATGTCAATTTAGAGTTTTTTAAAACATTTTACACACACACACACCTTCTAGACACTGAAGTCTCTAGTATATTTTGTTCTTACATCTTAGAAATGTCTGTTTATGGGCTAAGGATGTAGCACAGTGGTAGTGTACCTATCATGTTTAAGAGCCTAAGTTCAATCCTCAGCATAGGAGATAGAAGTCATTTTGTAAATTACTATACGCAATACTGGATAAATATTTCTTGTATAATAAAGTTGGAAAATTCTTCATATAGAAGAGCTTCACTATACTGACTTTAAAACTAGGAAAAATATACACAACAGAAAAAAAACTAAGGTGGCAAAGTCAAAATACTGTTGAGAAAAGCGGTATGTAGAAGTCTGCCCAACAGAAGACATAGCCCAAGTTCTGTTTGTGAACTTTGACAGAGTCATGATATAATTCACTCCTTGGCGTGTCCTTTCAATGGTGTGTATCCAAGGAAGAGCACAGAAAGATTCGGGGTGGGTGTGGGCATAGGGAAGCAAAGAGATTGATTAAACATTTTAAACCCTATAAGTAATTACCAAAGCCAAGAGAAAGAATGCCCTTATTCTTCCAATTTCTTTCTGACAGAAAAATAATTGATTTCATTCAAATACTAGTGAGTCAACAGTGCTTAGTGTGATTATATTGTTAACAATAAAAATATATGTGTGTCCTGAATTACTTCTCGAGAAACTTTAAGCATCTCTACCCCAACTCCCTCGGTATTTTGATGGCAATACGATGTGTGCTGTTGGAAGTAAGCCAAGTATGTGCTAATGTATTATATATTTGGCTCAATTCCAGGTGAGCAGGTGTTTTAAATATTCCAGTCACACACACACACACACAATGTATATCGCCACTGGGGAAAGAATATCATTTCTAAACCATGGTATTTGTTCTGAACCACACCTATTTTGCACTGTGAAGCCTCAGCATAGACGAACTGTGACAAGGAAAAAGCTTTCACTGATGGGAGGTGCAGCAGACTCACAGTTCTGAAGTCTAAGCTTGACCTCTGACTCCTGAGATCAAGACACTGTGACTGATCAGTAATCAGAAAACAAGTGACCAAAACCCAGGGAAGCATTTTAACACTTTTCTTAATTGAGGTCCTTCAAATAGGGGAAATTTTACTATATTAAAGAAAATATTAGTAAGTTATATGATAGCAAATTAGTAGGTTCTAATTAAGGGAAGAAATTTGTGTGTCATTAGAATCCACTACTCAGTGTGCAAACATCCTAACGTGAAACAACCTGACTTTCTTGGAGTTCTAATTACTAAATTGAACTATTTCCTTTTAAAGGGTAAAAAAAACTGTAATCACTATGTGGAAATACATCTCCACAGAAAAAATACTGAAAATGCCTTCAAAAATTTCAGCTTCATGCTGGATAAATATATGGGCATACACACACACACACACACACACACACACACACACATGCACGCACATATACTGCTACTCTCACAGATGGATGAGACCCACAGTTCCCAGCATATGGACTGATATATTACTTCCACTTCAGTAAGCACAAGTTCCTGTGTGAGATCAGCAAACTTCCATTGATTTTTATCTAACCCTTTGGCTTCAACAGTAAAGTAATGCAAGAAGGCTGGAAAGAAACTTCTGACTTCTCCGGCCACCTGCCTTAACCTCATGCTTCATCTCAGTATAGACTGGATCCCTTTGATGATTAGTCAATAATGCACATTACCTCATGGAAACAGACTTTGAACTCCGTTTTACTTCCTCTTTTAATGGTGCTGTTTCCCCTCATCTTTTAACAGTGATCTTTAAAAAGAAGCGAGATTCTATTCAGAGCGATGGTGATGGCAGGTTTGAGGCATTTTGAAACTATTAGGTGGTTAATATGTGGTTAATACTATTTATTCAACAGAAAATTGACTTTTGGCCCATGTAGGTAGCCAAGCATCACCATCGTAAACTTCTTTAAATATTATGCGACATGGTTTAATTTTAATTTTCAAAAAATCCAGTTTCTCATCTGAGAGACTTGGGTATTGACTGAGCTGTGGGAAGCCTCCAGAAAAAACATGGGAGTTCGCTACTGCGGAGGCCTTCAGTGACTGTGGGTGGCATTTTCTCTGCTGAGTCAGGTCCCCAGACTTTTACCAACAGTGTGGATTTTTCTGACAAGATGCAAAAACCCAAGTCTTTGTGGTTCTTGAAACTTTTCTATAATTTTCCCCTTTTCCTTGCAACTTTGGGAAATTTTCACTTAAGATTGTATTTTTTCCATCTCCCTCTTAACTGTTAAAGAAAATTGAGAAGTTTTATACTCATTTCCTTTACTTTTCCTGTCATCTGGCCTATAAAGTAAAACAGTGTTATCTGCATCTATGTGAGAAAAAAAAAAAAAAGCGGAAAAGGAAAAGCTTATGTACCTGTGATTAGAAAAGGAATTTTTATAATGCATTTGAGACTTCTCCCCAGCCCCATAGCTTTGTTCAGAGAGAATCAGTAGTTTCTCCATACAAGTATACATTTTTCTCGTTTCCCCAACCTATCCCTTCAACCCCTGAAGAAATGTAACCTTGTAATCACTAGCCTTCGCATCCATCATCTGTCCAGGCAAATTTAAGCCAAGATCCGAGCAATTAGCTTAATCTGAAAAAATGCAACTTCCCCAAAAATAAAGAATTAAAGCATGTTCTTCCTTAGTAACAGATACTTAGAATTCTTACTAGCAGTATTTGAATAATTGCAGGAACTCCTATACTTGGGTTTACCCAGAAAGATTCATCCTGCATACTTTAGAAAGTGCTTTCTTCTTTGTCTTAGGAATGCAGGCACTTGAAGAAAAAATGCAACGGCCTTTCTCTTTTTATTTTTATTTTTTAAATAATTTATGGAGAATTTCATACAGGGATATAAGCATATAAGGTGTTTTGATCAAATCCATGCCCCTCCATCCCTTCCCCTCCAGCTCCTCCCATATATCCCCATCACTTTTTTTCTGATAACTTCATGTACTCTTTCTTCTTTTTTTTTTAAGTGAGGCTTTTGCTCCTCTAACATTCCCCTCTCTGAAGATGTAACCCTAAAATCTTTTAAGGATTAGATAAGAGCTCCCAAATACTTTCGACATTTTTGGCCTTTGGAACGGAGTATGTTGCTAAGAGGCCCAAGGACATTTTGACGTTTAGCCAACAAGCTGGCTCCTTTTCTTTGGGGTCTTTTTACACTAACTGCCTAGCCAATACCTACCTCCTGTTCTTATCACATCATCCGCTGAAGAGGTTACCCAGATTGCGGATAGGGAATTAGAATGCAGACTGCTCTCAATTTGGGAGTCTTTTAGATAGACCCACTGAAGGGGCACCCCAGTTGCCTCACTCTGAGTTCCTATTCAGCATGGAACAGCCTTTCTTTTCCTTAGTTTACACTATTTAGGCAGATATACCAAATATTGTGGAAAGGGCTTTCCTCTCTATGTTGTAGTCATTATAGTAAACATTATAGATAGGATTCCTTGCCAGAAAATAAATTTTATTACAATAATTTCTATGTGAAAAATAAAACTGTCAGGCAATTTGCTTAAAAGATATATAGATATTCTATATACATTTTATGTATTTCTTTTGGTTTGGTGGAAGGGTTGAACTTAGATCCTTGTACATTCGAAGCATACACTCTACCATTGAGCCACATTCCCAGCTCCTGGGCAATCTTTATTATTGGACAAGCTCGCAGAAACAAAATAGTCCTAAAACAAAACACTACTAAATTCTGGGAAGTAAACACTGGATCCCATATATGGGTCACAAACTTGGTTCTACTCCTGAAAAATGCTGAACTTGACCAAGTTCCTGAACCACATTTTGCCTATTTATCTGCATCCATAGAAGAGCAGTCATAACAGATGAATGCTTGTGGACATTTTCTAAAGACCCATACAAAGCTGCAGGCTCAGTTCCTGGCACTGACAAATGCTCAATAAATGATTGGTTTATTGCTGAGGAACACATTCAATTAAAATATTAGGAAAATTAATATTTTGATAGTGAGGGAAGACTAGTTTAATTTCCTCTTCATGCCACAGAAGAGGAAATATTGTTTTCATAATTACCTAGTAAAGTATATGGAAGAAATGATTGTGTAAATGAAATTTTCCAGGTTAACCAATATACTAACCAAATCACTAAAATGTCATAAGTTATGAAATTTTAAATGTCAGACTTCAAAATCAGTTGCAGTACATTTCCATGGACAAAGACTAAAATGGCAACAAGAAGCTACAAGAAGTAAGGAGTCTAACCCTCAGAAACTCCTCAGAGAAGGCCATCTAGGACAAGAAGACAGAGTCGTCTGTGGAGTTGGCAGCCTCCATTTGGCCTACTCTGAGTTGGACAACAGGTGCTGAACCACTGCCAGCATGAATGAATAAAATTGCTAATGGCTTGTGATAAAGCTTTATGTTGGATCTTGTAGTGCTGAGCCCAGATATCAGGAGAAGCCAGCTGACATGCTGGCAAGATCTTGATAGGCTCACGGGACCGTTTTGTCCTTCCTTCTCTTTCATAGCATGCTCAAGCTCTGTTGCTCATCCTCCTTTCCTGTCCTCCACCCCAGTATCTGTCTGTCTACTTGCCTCTGTATCTGTCATCACTTTCTGTTTGCCAGTTCCTATTGTGGTCATTCCTTTTCTGCAACACTGTCTCTCCTACCTTTCTTCTTTTCTCTCTTCCATCTTCTTTCTAGCCTTTGTAGCATCTTCTTAAGTAGGTGACTGAATGCAGCCTAAGAATATTGTTGTGTGTGTAACCAATGAAGTCATACAAAATGTAATTTCATGAACTATGACTTGATTTAATGTTTTAGAACCCTTGGATTAATATATGGATAACATTATCAGGATAAGGAAAATCAACTGAAATAAATTTTGTCTTAATTATCAACAAGTTGAAAAATACAAATTTTTAAAAATTTCAACCTCCTCATAAATAAAGTGATTTAGTCTATGTAGGTCTTGATCAGAATGTAATACTAATATTCCTAGGCTTTCCAAACATTTTTTATGAAATATGTTCCATTTATAAGTGTTTAATCTAGAAGAGATGATCCTACCACAAAGAATGCATTAGATGTTTTCAGAATCTTTTGTTCTACCTGAACAACCTATTTACTGTAATCATTACACTCAATTCATAATCTCCTGAGCTAATAAAAAGTGACTCGACATTAATCCTATGAAATAACAGGAACTACAGTATGAGTACAAGAGACAGCAGCCTCCAAATAACAAATGAGCCAGCAAAACATGGGACAAGCCCCTGTGGAAAGCTGAGCTGAGAGTCCTAATTCAGAACACTTACCAGCACTTCTCATGTTGCTCCTACAAATTTAGTTATTTAGCTGGTGCCAGGTAGAAATAATTATATTGTTAAGAATGCAAATAGTGATCCTTTGATTAATAAACTTAAAATCTGCATTAATTTATGAAATTCTAAGAGATAAGCTCATTCCCGGGTATTAGGGATGCTCAGTTAAAAGGCACAACTGGGTTTAGAGTGGGGACAGGCAAGAACTCAGGGGCAGACCAGTGGGAAGAGCTGAGGTAGATCCATAGGGAGGGCAGACGCAGCTTTAAGAGGAAGACTGAGCAACCATCTGAGGGCTTTATAGCATATTTATTTTTAAACACCTTTTTATTTACTTGATGCTCTTTGATCATTAAAAAGTACTGTCCTGGGGTTGGAGAGAAGGCTCAGTGGTTAAGAACACTGACTGCTCTTGCAGAGGACCCAGGTTCAATTCCTAGCACCCACATGGCAGCTACGAACTGTTCTTAACTCCAGTTCCGGAGGAATCCGACACCCCCTTCTGACCCCCGCAGCATTGCACAACATGGGTGCACTCATATACATGTAGGCAATACACTCATACACATAAAATAGAAATAATAAATAAAAATATATTAAAATAAATAAAAAGAACCATTCTATAACACTTTCTTCCACAGGACATCTACTCAAGGCCATTAAACATAAAATCCAGCATTTATTCCCAAACCACACAATAGAGTTGTGCTAATGAGACAAATCTGTAGCGGCAGACTTGTCTCTGTCCTGCAATCCATATGCTCTTTTTTACAGTGTGATGGGAAAGAGGAGAGGTAGAAGCCAGTATAAATATATTTGCAAAAAGGAAGAAGGGGCCTTCTGCCTTTCCCGCTGTGCCTTTCAAAAGCTCAGACTGTAGATTTCGTTAATGTCTGATGTGAGTGTGGATAAATGGAGGTCTGTTCCCTTACCAACTGGCAACATTCTATAAACCTGACAATCGCTCCTCCCAGGTCTGAACCTGCACGCAACCTTTTTCCCAGATCCCTGAGATCCAGCTGGCCTTTCCAGCATTTTCTCCTAAGGAATACAGTCTTGTTTCCTACTCATAGACCAGATCTGATGAAGCCCCCCCCCCAAGTTCTATCTGTCCACTTAGTTAACTGGTCTGGCTAACCAACCACCAACCAATTCATTATAACTCAGACCCTGTCTGTTACACAGAAAGTTAACCAGTGTATCATCCATTAAAATTAGAACACTAATGCTACATTAACCATGTCCCAGGAGAGATTTTTACATTGAAAGAAAAAAATAGTAAAAGAAGGCTAGAGACCAAGGGGGAGGGAAGCTTGGATTTCTAGCCACTAACTTTTGCTTGGGCTGTCTGAGGCTCCCTGTGGCATGTCATCAGGCTGTCATTAGCACTTTTCTATGCAGAATGCCTTTCTAGGAAGAGTTAACAGATTTGTTGCAGCATTCTCCTGTCAGATACTCTGCTAATTGCCAGGGAACAGAAAGCCCTCAGGAGACTTCCTGTCTGCAAGAATCTTATACTCTAGAAAATGAGATAAGAACAAGAATAGAGATAGCATGCAGATGATGTAAAAGAAATGTTCATTGCACTGATCAAGAGAAGAATAAAAGACAAGTCTTTTCCAGGGCCCCCATAAAGCTAACCAAGTTCTCCACCACTGAGCTCCATTGACTCTAATCTCCACTGTGCTTTCCTTTTTTTTTTTTTGGTCTTTTTGAGACAGGGTCTCCCTGTAGCCGCAGCTGTCCTGGAACTCACTATGTAGACCAGGCTGGTCTTGAACTCACAGAGATCTGCCTGCCTCTGCCTCCTGAGTGCTGGGATTAAAGGTGTGCACCACCACACCCGGTTCCTTTTATAATTTAAATTCATGTCTTGGGATTCCATAGTGAGCATTGCTAGAGGTAAAAACAGTGGTTATCCTGGACACGAACCTAATAACTACTCTCAGATCTCATTGTAATTCCACTTTTTCAAATTTTAGTTTTTGTTGCCTCATAGAAAACGCTCTGTGTACTGTGCCTTTGTGATCAGCTAGTGATAGACCAGAGGGCCCAACCACCAGAGACTTTCAGTGAACACCAAGGACAATGGGGAAACTTAAATATAAAGAATACATAAAGATACTCCTTGGAGTACTTGGCACTTTAAAATGTTTTTGTTCTGAAGATAACTTCACATTACAAAAGCCACAAAAGCCCAAGAGCTAGGAAGATAGAGACTAGGACCCTGACCAAGTGTAACTAACTACAGAGAAATGCAACTTCTGCTTCAGTACTCAATAGTGTGTGTCACGGCCATTGTTCCTCAGCTTCCACAGGGACATCCTGACACCAGTACTAAAGTCATGACACAGATTGCTTTGATATGCAAGAACTTGAACTCCTTGCAGACTGATGTAATAATATAACAAATAAATAACACTGTTACCTTGGGAGATCACCTAATTCTTTTCAGTCTGCCCTGTTGGAAAGTATAAAGGTCAAGTTTGTTTGCATATCAATGTATCCAATGAACAGTTACTATGAACCTGTACTAGGTATGCACATATGAAACAAGTCATTGATAAGGAATAGAGATACTTTTTCCTCCCAGAACTCACTATCTGATATTGAGACCGACATGGAAAAAGATAAATCACAATATAACTCACTGCGTATTTAAAAAAAGATGATCAAGGTCTGTAAAATAAAGATACAGAAGTGAATTGCCTAGGAGACAAAAAAGCTTCGTTGAGCGATTGACGGGACTAGGTAATAGCTGACCAAGGATAACTAAGGTCTTCAAAGCAGAGAGGAAAGAATAAACAAGAACATTCCAGGCAGGAATAAATGGTATATATCAAAAAAGTATTTGTGAAGTTCCTACCTGACTAGGGAAATGAGACGAAGATTCCCCCTTGGTTAAAAGGTGTTCAGGGACGAATTGAGGTTAGAAAAGCAGATAGAGGGTGTGTTGTGCAAGCTTGTGGGTGGCTGAAAGCCACCATGTAAAGAAACAATGATGCAATTAGATTTGCTCTTTAATTAGAGCAAAGTTGTATGCCAGAAGTATGGAGGCTTGCCTGGAAAGAGGAATCGGAAATCAAACATACCAAAAATGGGGGACAGAACAAGATGAATAGTATTTAGTGAGAGGTAATGAAACTGAGGGTGATTTCTGGGCTTCTGGCTTAAAGAGCTAAGTTGTATCATTTTCTGAGGTGGGGGGAGCAGAATAGGAGATGAGCTTGAATCAAGAAAATAAATGGGAAAAGAAATGAATAGAGATTGTAGGAAATCCTGTAGAAATGAGGGTACACAATGACTGAGAAAGAGAGCTGTGAGCTGACAGGTAAGAAGGTATAGGATACAGGCTCCCCTCATTTCCAATGACTAGTCATGCATCAACCCTACTAAAGAATAAAAAAGATGATTTACAACTAGAAAAAGACACAAGGAAACAATAATGATTTGACTTTAATCTGATTACCCAAGATAACATATATATCTGCTTTTGTTAAAATAAGTTATAATTGGTTTATAAAAGATGCTCCAAAGAATTATTTTTAAAGCTTTAGTGTCTCTAGATTCAGCCTTTCCCCCTGTAACAGATTTGCAACGGAAGTACCATAGTCTAAAAAGATTATGTGAAGTCGCATTCACATTCAAAGTCTCACAAAACCTGCTTCCTGAGCTTTGTTAATTTATTCCTTTCCTCTCTTTCTCAACTTTTGTTGAATTTATTCTGTCTTGGTTATTTTCTTCTTTATTTGAGAAACCATCAGCAACATCTAGTCTTCAAAACTATCTTGAATTTGACTTGCTTTATGAAAATTATTAGGATTAATGGCATATATCATCAGATGTTCCATCTATTCCATATTAAAATATTCCCTGTTTAATATTTGGCTTCAGATTGCTCCCAGATTCAAGATGTCAGGAAGTGTTTCCTGGCTGAAGCCTGACAGACTTCTCAACCCAGTCCTCTTCTCTGCCAGCCTCCTGATGCATGCCCAGGTTCCGGGAGAGGTGTGGTAGAACAGTCAGTAAAGACACTAAGCCTCTGACCTGTCTGAGGAAGTCTGAATTATTTGACTGGCTGGGATCATCCACATTTGCAATATTCTCCCTCCAAGTTAATGTCACCAAATAAGACTAATATCCGAGCCTAGAATAGGGGAGCTACAGACCAGCATTGAAAAACGGTGGGCAAACAAAGATGAACCTTGCCCAGGAATTTTACATGCTCATCAAAAGTTTGTAGTCTCTGACTCACATTCATAAATTTCCCCATGCTCTTTCTTACAAGGTCTTTGTTTTACCTTTTCTAACATTAATATTCTGCTTAAAATACCACTCTATTTTCCCTTCTTTATGATGAATTCATAAAATTTTATGTGTATGAATGTGTTATCTGCATGTGTGTAGGTGCAATACCCAACACATGTTGTACAGTGCCCGTGGAGGTCAGAAGAGGACATTGAATCCTCTAGAACTAGAGTTATGGATGGTTGTTAGCTGCCATGTGGGTGCTGGGAATCGAACCCAGGTCCTATGCAAGAGCAGCCAGTGCTCATAACTGCTGAAACATCTCTCCAGCCCCCTTTATGATGAATTGTGTGCCCTCTTTCTTTCTGTGTTTTTGTTATAGGTGTTCTATACTTACAACTTTCTTCTGCAGGGAATATGAGAATGCTCACCTTTCCTGAGGTTCTGCACTTAATCAATACCTCAATTTTCAAGTATTCGATGAGCTAAGAGTCCTGAGTTATAAGCAGCTAGGAATTATGGAACTGTTTCTGAATTTAAAACTATACATTTCAAAAATAGCAAATTTGTGACAGTTACTTTAAAAAGAGCAAGGTGCTTAGTTTTAACATAATGTGAAGTAGTAATATAAAAGAGAAAAAAATGCAGTTGCAAAGCTGCTGTATTGAGGATAGTCTTCCTCCTAACACTTAAATGTCCCCCTTTGTTCTATTTATGCATTCATTTCAGTCTGTCTTTAATGTTTCAAACATTTACTAAACTCTTGCCATATGCCAGGTCCCATGCTACATTCTGACAATACAAGATGGCTAGTCAACATCCCCTGTACTCTAGAAGCTCTTGAGAGTAGGAAGAAAACATGTGACAAATAAGTTGAGCCATATATTCAGACCAAAAAATCTGCACTTACCAGAGACAACATAATAACAAATGTGTATTAAGTATAAACCAGATAGCAAATGTATTCAGAGGACAGTCTGGATCCCACTGTCCTCTCTGCCTGAACCAGTTATACAGCTTTGGTCCAGTTGAGAGATCTCAGCACACATTAACACTGAAGGAGAACTGTGTGTCCCAATGCATCCAGCTAGCATTTGTTGAGCTGAGCACAAGTATGCCAGACTATTGTGTACTGAAATTCCAATGCAAATAAAGAGAAAGGTTTTGTTAAGGACCTCTTACTGCAGCAAAGGAGACAAACACTTAGATGATGACTAATGTGTGGTTGAAGCTACAACAGAAAATATATACAATAAAGTTAGTGCATGGATCATGCAGAGATTACTTTATCTGTGCTATGAGAAAGAACCCAAAGTCAGGGAATAATGATGTGAAAGCTGCAGCTGGGAAGGGGAATAGAGACTGCTTAGGCTTATTCCTAGAGCTCAGCTTGAGACATGGCTCCAGTACTACTTACACGCAAGGATCCCCACCTTCCGGGAGGCACTAGGAAGGACCAAATGACCCCTGAGCTCATCCACACTACAGTCTATTAATTCTATCAGTTCTCATTATCTGAATGTTACATGAAATATTCTGTGACCATTAGAAAACAAAATGATAATGTTAAATACATTAAGTCATCCAAATCTTTAATTAATGCCTTCTGTGTCCCTTATTGAAAAATAATTTATTGAAAAAAATCAACATTATCTTTTTTTAATTTATTTTTATTATTTTTAATCATGAGGGGAGAGTATTGAATGTGAGTGCAGATGCCTGCAGAGGCCAGAGAAATTGGATTCCCCTGGAGCTAGAGGTATAGTCAGTTGTAAGCTACCCAGTACAGGTGCTTGAAACTGAGCCTAGTGCTTCTGGATGAGCACTATGTGCTCTGAAACACTGAACCATCTCTCCAGCTCCTCTATTATTATTATCATCTTTTAAGGAGATATATTTTAAAATGAATTAAAATTTAAAATTCCTATTTCCACCCCTCACATATACACGCATTTTCCCCTGGCAAAAGTAAATATCTGGTGAGAATGAATATTCAGAATCGAGAGGTATACGGTGTAAGTTTTGTATTTTCAACTTCAAAGTTTCATCATAGATAACTTTTGGTATGAGTTAATTTTGTGAGCATATGATTTGCTTGTCTAATTAAGCCCAACCTGCCAATTGGACATAATTCACAGTATTTAATGTGTCATTTTATTTCTAGAATAAGAACAAAAGAGGATTGTGGTACACACAGATGCAGTACAGACGATGCTTACAGTTCTGATTATTAAAACCTGTGGAGAAATTTCTTGGCACCTAGTCTTTCCTTATTTAAGTGCTCTGTTAGAAATTATAAAATAAAAAATACAATATGGTTCTGTTCAGAGTGTTTTTACTTTGAATTTATATTACCTGCTTCTAGGTATAAAGCAGTGTCTTAAGGTGGGTGCACCCCAGATGCCAAAGGGTCCAGAGCAACAGAGTCAGGAAATACCTGCTTACTAGGGGGCCAGCATCCTTCGCCTGTGCTTCTCTGCCTACATGGATCTCCATCTTTCTGAAGACTACATAGCTTGTTACCTGTACTTGCTTATATTCATAAAGCTGCTAAAGGCAAGCAAAAGGGGGGGGGATTAAAGAGAAAAGGAAACTGCCTTTCCCAAGTTGATGACTTTTCTTCCATGGCTTTTGTGTGAACACGACATCCATGCAACCAATAGTAGTAATTCCTTCATGTGCTCTTGACACATGAACTCTCCAAAGTCAGGGGAGCACCAGTTATGCAAGAAAGGGCGATTATTTGGATTTAACAAAGGTTAATGAGAGTAATTTGGGAGTTTTCATGAAAGGATTTTAAATCTCAGCTGTATAGTTGGGCACAGATAGAAGACAATGAAAACATGCATTGTTCAAGATTGGAGCTGCAGACACAGGATGAAATCGGCTGCTTGGCAGCTTTTAATCTGAGGTAGTGGTTCTCTGAGGAAAAAAAGTTGAATTTTACTTAAATAGGCTTAATATAAGGTATATAGCTTCATAGAATTAGAAAAGGCCAATAATTTAGTTACTTCTTTTGTTCCAAGAAGAAATGGTTCTAAAAAGGAAAAAAATTAAAAAAAAAATATAGCTAAGAAGGAAAAGCCAGTTTTAATCGTTGTGTAGGAAAGAGATTGTCGAGTTGATAATGATGCATAAGACAAGAAATCAGCTCCATGTGGCATTCTTTTTCATTTATATTCTTTTCAGTAGCGAAATGGAATCTGTTCCCCTACATCTATTTCATTAGAATTTTTGAAGCACCTGTCACCTATCATCATCAGTTTATACATATTTCAAGTTTTCCTGACGAACAAATGTAATAATACAGGTCCATCTGTCCACATGTCTGGGAGGAGAGTGTCCACGTGGCTGTTGGATTACCTGTCTGGACTGCTTCTCCCATTTATTGTTTGGAGTATGTCACCTTCTGTCAATCTAATTACTTCTGTAAGAGCAGCTGTTCCCAGCTCACTGTATGACAATCACTACTTTGTGACTCTACTCCAGAAGCCTCTGCAGTCAATTGATCTAGCCCAAAAGTGTCACTCTCCTGTGGCAAGCTGGCTTCAGTATACAGGCTCACTGAAGATTTGCAGAGTTCTCTGAGGGTAGAGTCTCTTTAGCTACATAGTGAGGGAAGCTGGTGCTTTCAGTGGATTTCTTATATTGTCCTGACATGCAGAATACATCTTCAAAATATCATCAGCTGAGAGATATCATATATACATATATAAAAAGATACTTAAATGCCTACCTATAAGCCTTCTAGTTCTATAAATGAATCACAGTCTAAGTGCCTGCATTACCTGACCAGTGACACGTATGAAAGATCAGAGATGCTTTCAAGGCCAACAGCAGAGATTTTGATTTTGCTAGAAAAAGGCCTGAAGGAATAATGCTTAGTCTCCTTTTAGTAAGCCCTTTAGTTCATATCGACTATTCATTACTGTGAATAGACAGACTTGGCTGGAGCTAACGGTAATTCCTTTGTCATCATTAAACAGCTGTAGATTTTTAATATAATAAAGATAAAACTGTTCTTCTAGATCCACATTCACACTATGGTATTCAAGTTTGTGCCGCCACTTCCATTTTCAGAGCTTTATAATTCCACCATAATCATTTGTTCTTGGCAGAAATATGTTATGCAAGCACTCAGCTGAGGATAATATTTTTGAACAGTTTTTCTAATGTTCTGGTTATGTGATTATGGGAATTTAGAACTCGATATTAATTTACTCTTGGATTGTGTGTTTGTAGATCTCCAAAAGCTCTTTTTTTAAAGAGAGCAGAATTTAGCTTGAATCGTTACTTAAATACTGGTGATATTTATTGCAAAATAATGTAGTCAGATACAAGAAGAATTTATTGAAATGAGCTGCTTATTTCCCCTAGTCAGCATTGATTCTCTTTGCAATTCCATGCTACCAGCCGTGTTTGCTTTTAATAGCTCACATCATGCTCCAGGTACAAAGTGACTTCGTGATCTAATTGGTTTCTTAATCCATGACAAAATTTGATGTCTAGAGGCTGGGTGTAGTGGAGTTTGTAGAGTGCTTGCCTACCATGCACGAAGCCTTTGGATTTGGTCCTTAGCACTGAACAAACTAGGAATGATGGTGTTTGCCTGTAATCCCAGCACTTGGGAGGTGGAGGCAATAGGATCAGGAATTCAAGGTCATCCTCAGCTACATAGCAAGTTTAGAGACAGCCTAGACTACATGAAATCCTGTCTCAAAAACAAATTGGTGTCTAAGAAATATCAATATTTTCTGCATATTTTCATACCTATAATTTTCTTAAAACCTAATTTTTCAAATTTCAATTTCCTTTATGCCAGTATTCAGTGTACTACTGCAGCTGAACATGC
Source organism: Nannospalax galili (assembly GCF_000622305.1). Lineage (NCBI taxonomy): Eukaryota > Metazoa > Chordata > Mammalia > Rodentia > Spalacidae > Nannospalax > Nannospalax galili. Next base: position 4,430,608 of record NW_008343216.1, on the reverse strand, counting down.
ATGGGAATGATAGAGTCATTTGAAAAGGCAGGCCCCACGCTGTCCCCCAAGCAGTGACCAATGTTCAGGCATCACATTTGGCCACATTAGCTCAAGAACTGGCATAAGGTTTCCCAAACTCTGTATGAAACACTTGTGAGAGAGAATGAGTTAACATTTGTAGAGATATTTCAACAAAATATAAGTGGTGTTTAAATTTTCATAAACCAAACACAGTATCTACCCCTCAAAAGCTTTGTGAGAATATTTAGCACACATGTATGTGCCAGATGGATTGTAATGACAGTTGATAGGCCTCTTCTAACCCTTGCGTTCTGTTGTCAGAAATTTGTATATCAAAACAATGATAATTTTTACAATAAGATTTATTGGATAAAATACACAGTGAAAAAAACTATTTCCACCGGGTATGGTGGTGCTCGCCTTAAATCCTAGCACTCAGGATGCAGAGGCAGACCCATCTCTGAGAGTTCAAAGCCAGCCTCGTTTACATAATGAGTTCTAGGCCAGCTAGGGCTACAGGGAGACCCTGTCTCAAAAAACAACAACAACAACAAAAAAAGTACTGCCTATTAAGATTCTAAATTAATACCTTGTAAGAGTTAAAGTTAAAGATTAGCATAAGAATATTTGAATATGCCTTATAAAATATAAATAACTTTAGAAAGGGACTATTTTCTTGGCCTTACCTACTTTTTTCTACAAAAGTGAATCTGTGTGGGTGGATATCTTTGTGTGAGATAATACGTGTGTGCTGTGTGTTTTAAGTACTTGTTAGTGTAGGTATGTGCAGTTATGCATGCAGGTGTATGCATGTGTTTGTGGAGGCCAGAAGTCGATGTAGGTATTTTTCCTAGATCACTCTCCAACTTTATTTTTTGAGACAGGGTCTCTCTCTGAACCTGAAATTCATTTATTCAGCTAGACTAAAGGACCAGTCAGGGATCCATCTTTCTCCAATGCCCCAGAGTTTGGAGTTGCAGACACACACCACCAAAGCCCAGCTTTTTACATCAATGCTGGGGACCTGAACTCAGGTTCTCATGCCTGCATAACAGGCATTTTACCCACTGAGACATTTCTCCAGGCCTGTAAGTCAATTATTATAAAAAATATGTGAACTATAATGCAAGATATTCTGAAAGTTTTTTTAAAAGCTCAAGTCAAAGCAGAGACATGTGGCAGTGCAATAAATAAAACACTCTTGAGGCTGAGATAACGCTGACAAAATAGTTTAACTATAGGAACTTAAGTAAATAAAATTATCATCCTGTTGTATTATGATGTCCTTTATAGTATTATTGTAAGACCCACTGAGTACTTATTCTGGGCCAAAAGCTAGGCTATAGATTCATAAGAAGGGGATAGGTGGCCCCTCCAATTACAAATTCTCCAGTATTATAAATGTATATTTTACCATCTTGTGTCAAAATATTCATTTTAATATTCAAACATGTTGCCACAAAATAAGATGTAGCCATGTTTTTTATATTGTACCATTATAAAATTAATAGCTAATTACAGAGCTGTACTATACCTTAGATGTATAGTAGTGAAATAGTAGCTCTCTTGGTTTGATTTTAAGTAAAAACTTTCAGTGCCTCATAATGTAATTTTGACAGTTACAGTTTTGACAATTACAGTTACATTTGCTGCACATTGGTAAGATCCAGTAGATTTAAATTTTTTTTCTTTTGCGGCAGGGTCTCAGTATGTAGCCCTGGGTGGCATGTAGCTCTCCATGTAGACCAGGAGATCTGCCTGCTTCTGCCTCCCAAGTGCTGAGACGAAAGGCATGTGCAACCATGACCAGCTAGTTTTATTTAAGACAGACAGTACATTTTTATTAGTTGTATTTATTATTTTTATTTTATGTGTATGCGTGTATTACCTGCATGTAGGTAAGTGCACCCATGTTGTGCAATGCCCGCAGAGGTCAGAAGAGGTTGTTGGATCCCCTGGGACTGGAATTACAGACAGTTGTTAGCTGCCATGTGTGTGATGGGATTTGAACCCAGGTCTTCTGCAAGAACAACCAGTGTTCCTAACTGCTGAGCCATCTCTCCAGCCCCGACAGGCAGTACTTTTTAAAGACGTGTAGTTTTATTTTCTCCAAATGCGTGGATTAGAGATGGAGTGTTACCTGAGCCTTCGGTCCCTGAACTTGATGATGCAGCTTTTGCTTTGTCATCTGAGTTCCGTGTTGAACAAATGTGAACTCTGCAGAACTTTCTATTAGTGAGAGACACATGGGTATGCCTCTCTTGTAACCAATCTTGGCAATTACCACCAGGAAAAAATAAGAAATATTATGACTCTCTTAATCGTTAACATGCGAAGTTTTAAGACTAGTCAGATGTTTTATGATCTTCAAAACTAAAATCTCAGTAGATTGTGTATAGGTCCATTGCCAACCATTAGTTTATTTAAAAAAAAAAAAAAAGAATAAGACCCAGAACTCCTGACTGGTACATTTCTAAACTGTTAGACTATTGAATGAGTACTTTCCCTTAGTGACAGCTGAGACTAGACCAGACCTACATCCTTGGAGACAGGAGACTGGAGATAAGCCATTGACTTTTTACTCTGATGTGTCAAAAGACAGTCTCAGGCTGATTCTTGCTCCACTGAAGCCAGGAGAACTTTTGCTCTTTGATAGCTCCTGGCTTGGTCACCTATGCAGTGCTGCCGTCCTTACCCAGCTCAGGATAACGAAGCGCTAAGCTCAGCTGTTTCACCATTGCTTCCAGCTCATGTTTAGAAAGATAAGTTCTCAGTGATTTCTAATAATTTCAGTACAGAATCTCATACATACACAGAGCTGTAACAAACAGAAGTAATTCTTACAGATGAGCTTGTTCCTTAACGGTGCCTGGTAAGAATGTTAGCTAGGTTCTTATGCCCTTTGGTTGTTAAGTGCAGGGGGTAGGACAGGACATTAATGCCAACTTGCACATTAAACCCAGAGATGCTTTCCACCATTTCTGCTTTTTTCATCATCACAGATTCTTAAGTCGTCATACAACATCCTGAATATTTACATTTTTGTGGTGGAAGAAAGAATATTATATTGCATTGCAGTTTGCTAGATATTTCTATCTGAATTCTCTATCAAGAGACTTCACTGAACCTTTTTGTTCATTGACTGAATTTAGCTGCAAACAAAATATTTCCATTTCTTTTTTAAACTGGTGATGAACACTGTTGAAATGCATCAGACTCTCCCTGTGATTTCTTTTCCCTAATGTAATATAGCATATGTAATAACCTGAAATATTGGACAGCTTGAATTTCTATAATATCCCTAAATGTCTCTTACAGCATTTGTCTAGATTTGAACTTTCCACATTATGTGTTTCAGACGTTGAGAAAGAAGGGCCTTAATGGCTGTGACAGCCCAGATCCCGATGCAGACGATTCAGTAGGTCACAGCCCTGAGTCTGAGGACAAGTACAGGAAAATTAACGAAGATATTGATCTAATGATCAGCAGGCAAAGATTGTGTGTAAGTACTCGAAACACCCTTCATTTTTTTTACTCTTGATATTTCTCTGAACCTGGCAGGCATTGAACAAGAAAGAAAACAAAGGCTGTGAAAGCCCCGATCCTGACTCCTCTTTTGCACTCACCCCACGCACTGAAGAAAAATACAAAAAAATTAATGAAGAATTTGATAATATGATCAAGAGTCATAAAATTCCTGTAAGTACCAAAGGTAGATGGCTGGTCTGCTGATAACTGCTGCAGTAACATGCTTAACCCTCTCAGTGATGGCTTGCTCTAAGAAGCATTGCAAGGTCAGTCATATGAAATCAAATAGCCATCTCATCCCATGGGCAGTGCATTTAGAAAGCAAACCCTACGGGATACTGAAATTACATAATCTCAAAGAGTTGCCATCGAGAAGTTCATTCAGAGGTAGAGCAGTTCACAGGAGGAAGAGAAAGATCTGTATGACACACCCTGAATTTATGCAATCTTTTAAACAGAAAGTTCTCACACAAATCACAGTACAGTATACTAGTAAAACACTAGAATCACCTTCTACACAAGTTTGAAGATTTATTATGAAATACATATTGTATATTGTGTATATATATATATATATTGTATACAGCGACCAGATTCATGAGTAGAACTGCAGTTCCATCTTCTACACTGACAGTCATCACCTAAGAAAAAGGTGATTTCTGAATGAAATGTCAGCCCCTCCCCCTACACATGAAATTCAACCTCAGCACTGAAGGGTTAAAGCTAATGCACTGCAGGAAACAGACTGCATGAAACCTAATGGTAAGACTTCAATGTTTGCGTGCTGGGGTGATTTCAAAGCTTTTCTCAGAACATTATCTGCTTTGCCTATACCAACATTTTCCATGCTTTAACATTTGGCTAAATTTTGTGTTAACCAGTTCAGAAATTTTCTAACAATCGATCATATGCCTTGCCAGATATTTAAGAAAAATAACTGTGCATGTACTATTTTGTTTGCCCAGATGTATAGGAGAAAAGTGCATACTTTTTTATAATATTCTGTCATCAATTAAGCAATATCAATTTAGTGGCATAAAAGGATTACACTTGAGGCTTATGTGTTATGAGTAATGTAGTGCCTGAACCTTAATGCGTACACAAATTCCTCAGTAGGTAATTCATTCCATTTCAGAAAAGTACATTTTTGGTACATTAGCAGAGCAGCTGGAATGAGGGTAGTGAGAGTAAATCTGCAGGGAAAATGTACTTTGTCAGTTATGCATGTGGATACTGGAGGCCAAAAACTGCTGGCCATGTCCACAACTGCCCTCATGAAATAAATTAATGCTTTCCATAGTCGGAGCCCATTCAACTTTGCTGGATGAAACTGAACCCTTTAAAGTTTATTTGTAAACCATTTGTAAGCCAGTGTGGTGGCAAATGCCATTAATTCCAGCACTCTGAGGCTGAGACAGGTGGAACTCTGTGAGATCTAGGCCAGTCTGGTCTACATAGCTATGAGTTCCAGGACTACTGGGGCTACAGAGAGACCCTCTCTCAAAAATAATTAGAAAACATGTACATATTAAAAGTTCTTTCCTCATAAATATGTATCTTTTTCTTTTGCTAAATGAAACAGTGTCAGCAGTACAGCTTTTGTTGAATTTTAATACACTTTTGGGTCAACGCTTTTGTTCCACCCAAGTATGCTAATGCGCCACATTCACAGTACACACTTCACTTTCTGAAGAATTTCCTGTACTTTGCCAGATGTACACAAAATTCTGAAATGATGAAGTATCCATCCAAATTTTATCTTACCCAGAAAAAGAAAATAAACAGTTCCTTTGGGTCAGCTTTTAGTTCTATGGTCTGAGTTTCTCTCTCTCTCTCTCTCTCTCTCTCTCTCTCTCTCTCTGTATGTGTGTATCACATGGACAACTTTGGGTATCATTTCTTGGGAGTTTTATATATCACTGCTTTGGAACTGTGTACACAAAGGTTTGAACTTAGAACTGTAAGGAAAAACACCTTCAACATTACAACTATAAAGAATCTCCTGCACAGCTGGTTAAAAGGTACATCTGTAATGTTGCTGATAATTCCTAATAAAGAGGATCCTAGATATGGACAGTGATTGAACCCACAAAGTTTCAGGGGAATGTGCATGAATCATTTTCCCTACAGTTCCCTCAGAATATTTCACGCTGTCATGTAAAAAGTTCAAAATCAAGATACATGATTTGTTAAGAGGTGCAGGGGTGTGTGGCAGATGAGAAACCGCAATAGAGTGCATGGGCAGAGCAGTCAGAAGGAGACCCACAGCCTCTGGCTGGGCCACTGAGCCACAGAGTCCAGTGAGTGCTTCAGTCCCTACGATGAAAAGCCCAGTTTTTGCACATTGACCTCAGTCTCTGGAAGTGAGTCTTGTTGAAAGTTTCCACAGCTGCTAAAACATTTACAGCAAAGCAAGGACACTCTGCCCTTTGTGTGTAGAGAGTGTCTCCACCTCTTTAAAAACATTACAAGAGTGTTTTGCTATTTCAAAGACCCAGTTTGAAACATTTCCCTTTTAAAATAGAAAACTTAATATTGCAGTCACCTGTTGGAATAATATAATTTATGCCCATATTCCTCAATTACGTAAAATAATTCATGGGTGATTTGGATTCTTGTCGACCAGCATTTCCTCCTGCTGAGTTTGCTACGGTTCATGCTGGGCTTCACAGCAAGCAAAAACAACTCCATCTGAGGATCCAGGGATTAAGAAAGGGGCTGAATGGATGAGAGGTAGAAGCAGGGTTGATTGAGAGTAAATGAGAAAATAGGAAGTAGAAAGAAATAGTCCATGTTTTCGTCAAAATATTGACTGTAACAAGAGAGACATGATGTTGTACCTAGGATTGACAGAAATTATCACCTGAAATTATTTATATTCAGAGATGGAATGCTTGAAAACAGGAAAAGATTGAATATATAGATCTGATGCAGATGAAAAATGGAAAAGCTTTTAAAGAAAAGGGAAGAAGATGGAACCTAACCAAGATGATGAGGTCAAAACAGGATAGAGAAGTGTAGGGAGGAGAGGGATGACAAGGGTAACTGCATAATCACCTGTCCTTAATTTTGTAGATTCTGAAAGCAAGGGGAAGGAGGGCAGGTGTGCTCCCAAAAGTTCAGACAGCAATGAAAGACTCAGCACTGAGGAGTAAGGAGGGAAAGGGAATGGACAGGTGCATGCAGGCGTCACCAGAAAGTCTGGAGGCATTAGAGTTGTATGACTTTTTCTTTCTCTGCTAGGTGACTACATCCTAGCTCAGTGTGAAAGGTATCATTAGTGGCAAAAAGGGCAGGCAGATTCAGTTCAGTTGTTCATATAAATAAAGTAGGGTCCATTAACTAAAATAAATATCTTATCAAAAGTATATTATTTCACTTTTACTGAACCTTTTTTTTGTGTCAGGTTGAGGAAAACAAAGAGTTCAGATGTCCTTCTGAGTAGAATGCCTTAGGAACCATGATCGCTTTGTTCAGACATAGGAACTGCAAGCTTTCAGACATCATGCATGCATCTTGTAAGGCCTTACATGCCCTCACAGAGATGTGCTTGGTTACATGCCTTGCTGTCACTCTCTTGAAATTCTTCACATTTTAAAAATGTTTTGTTTTCTTTATTTTATGTGTATGAGTGTATTGCCTGCATGCATATAATTCTACCCGTGTCATGCATGGCTCGCAGAGATCAAAAAAGGGTATCGGATCCCTTGAAACTGGAGTTATAGAATGTTGTGGGTGCTGGGAACCGATCCTGGGTCCCCTGCAAAAGCAGCCGGTGTTCTTAACCACTGAGCCAAATCTCCAGCCCCTTCTTCACATTTTTAAATAAGAACTCTACACCCATTTCCTTGTGTCTTGCAAGCTACACAGAGAGGCTTATGCACAGCATTTCATTTCCTCACCCCAAATTCCATCTCCCTGATTCGAGTCTTCTAAACATTTGGGGTCTGCCCTTGGGATCATTGCAAGCTCAGAATTTGAAACTACTTTTTTTGGCTTTTGTTTTTGAGACAAATTTTTTGTAATATAAATCTTTTGAAGTTTCCTAATTTTCAGAAGTCAGGAAGAAAATAATAAAGCAGATTTATTCAAAACATTTATGTATTAATATAACCTCTGTGTTACCCCCAAAGTATTTAGGAACTTCCAGTGTCTTTATCAGTCAATCATTGCTTTCCACAGATAAGGAAATTAGGATCAAGGGATATTAAATGATGTGCCTGGCTAGGTGGCAAGTTTTTACACAACCTGACTGCAACTGAGATTTCTTGGAGACAGGCTAATATTCTTTCTGATTCTCTAAGGTATCTTTTCATTGTGGTCATTTTTAAGCTTGTGATATATTTCTAAATTGCTATAACTCATTTCTAGTATTGATGGAAGCAATCAAACAAAAGATAGAGTGCATAAATGAGGTTGGCATATATTATGAGTTCTAAATTTTCAAGTATACCCTGATATCAGAATATATTTGACTACCATTTACCCAGTCACAAATAAGTTTTATCAAATTGTTATGCTCTAACTTGCTAAAAACAGAATAATTTCTCAAGATGACAGGTCACGGGAAGAAGGAGTGTGGTGGCTTTCACTGAACTGATTGTTAAGGTGGCTCAGAATTCATTGTATAATTATGAATAATCTATATTGTGAATGTGCCTAGAATCCCTTGGAGGAAGGGTGATGGTCTTTGCTTTCTAATGAGACACAGTCAATATTTTGTATAGTACTCAGGGAAGATGATGCTTTGTAGCTGATCCTTATGTACCCAGTAACAGTAAAATATTTATAAGTAGAAACAATGAGTACAAATTTAAACATTTATAATTAAAAGATAGTTTTAAAGTATGGACTTTAAGTAAATATGGAAGAAAAGAATCTTCAAAGTTTACCTTATCCCAGGGCTGGAGAGATGTCTCAGTGGTAAAGAGCATTTGGCTGCTCTTGCAGAGGGCCTGGGTTTGATTCCCCAGCACCCAGATGGCAACTAACAGCTGTCTAAAACTCCAGTTCCAGGGCATCCAACACCCTCTTTTGATGTCAGGCATTGCATGACATGGCTGCACTTACACATATGCAGGCAATACATTCATACACCATAAAAACAATAAAAATATATATTTAAAATGTTTACCTTTTCCCAAGGCCTCAGTTGCATTCATCTGTTATTCATGTGGCCCACAAATAATAATCTACAATACCCAATATGTATGAACATTATGATTTCTGAATACAATATTTTATTTCATCCCAAAAGCTGAACCTATATTGCATAACAATTTAGTGTCAAAAACAGGTCCAGTCGGTGGTTCACTGACCTTGGGCCACTTTTCAATCTTACCATTTTTGAAAAGGGAAGAATTCTATGCAATGAAGGAATGTTGAAGGGGTTAAATTACATCAAGTCTGTAAATTATTCACCGTGGTGCCTGTTTAATAGAAAATATTCAGAAAATAAGCTTGTACTTTTATATTAATGCAATATATTCCTAAAAATTCTCCTTTAAAGAAAAATATTGGAAAAAATAAAGAAAAATATTGGAGTTATATAATAAAAAGTAGAGTACATTTTGCACTGCTTTATAGCAACAGCATTTGAGTACCTTGATGAAAGGGCACATTATTTGATCAGCTTCAACACTGATCTTCAAAGAGAAAGGAAAGAGGTCTGAAGGTGGGTAAGGGGCAAGGCAAGATGCCAGATTAAGTAAAAGAGGCAAGGTGAGCCTCCTTGAGAAGGCCAGGTTTTGAACTGACATTTGGATATGGTACTAGAGCTAATCAAGGCATTTAATCAAGAATGAGGACAGTGAGGAAGGGTAGGCTGAGAGGAACAAGAGAGTGAATGATGGTAAAAGCTGGAGCTTGAAGGGTCTTGAGGCCATTGGAGGAAGCCAGGCATTTACTTTGAGTGAAATGAGCACACTCACAGAAACTTGAACAGAAGAATACTACTATCTCATTTGTGTATTAAAGGATCAGAATCCTGATTGCTGCATTGAAAGTAAAGAACAAGAAGGCAAGGCCAGAGTCGGTGCCAGTTATGACATAGCTGCAAGTGATGCAGGCAAAGCATGGTGGCGCTGGGAGCCAGAGTGTTAGCACCCCATCCCCAGAATTCCAAAACACTCCTTCCTATAGAGTACCTGAGTTCCAAATCAGAAGAATGAATGTCATGCTCTAAGGTCATAGCCAGAAACAGGTGCCAAACTTAAAAGTCTAACTGAAGAGAGTTTATTAGAAGAGCTATAGGAGTAGATAGAGCTAAAGGAGAGTCATGAAATAAGTTTAGGATTTGCAGCCTAGAAGCTGCTGCTACCTACAGTCCTGAAGGAGCAGGGAGAGGGAGAAATCACGAGAGCAGGTGGAACCCTTTTTAGTAAGAGAGAGCCACACAGAGGTATGCCATTCTCTGGAGGAATGCAGCCCCTGCAACAGGGCTGTGGCCCAGTGAGATGGATGCTACTGTAAAACATGTCTTGGCCTCTCTCCACTTTGTGCTGCTGGTGCTTCCACTATGGGCCAGAAAGCCTGGTTGATGTATCTGGAGCACAGAGCAGGGCGGAAGAGGCAGAGAGTGAGGAGAGGGGTCAGCGGAGGCTGCTTCGCATGATTATTTATTTTATTAGGTGTCTTCTATTCTTATTTGACCTGTTAATGATGAGATACAACATTTTTCCACTCTATAGATGTTTGCTTTACAGCATACTCTAATATTTTTTCTTCTTAAAATATGGCTTTGGATTTTTTTTTACGTATATGAATGTTATGTCTGCATGTATGTAAGTGCAGAAGAGGGAGTCAGTTCCCCTGGAACTGGAGTCATGGATGGTTGTTAGCTGCCCTGTGGGTGCTGGGACTCAAAGACAGGTCTTCTGCAATAACGGTCAGTGCTCTTAACCATTAAGCCATCTTTCCAGATACTGGCTTTGGATATTTAGGCATAAACTCATGCTTTGATACATTATTATGCATTTACATTCTACCACATCATAATGTTCATCAAACAAAACCATTTTCTGTTAGCTTATTTAAAACACACAAATGACCTACAAAAGAGTAGATGTATTACTACCTCACTTGAGTATTTTTATTCTCCCTAAAAACAGTGAGATACCAAAGTCACATGAAAGAAAAATTTTAAAAAAATTTGCTCTTATCAATATTGCCATGCCTGTAAAGTGGAAGTAGATTAAAAACAGGAAATGGAAGCAAACATAAACAGAGAATACTATTATAATTATCAACAGCATAAACATAAACATGGAAATACTGCAAAGACTGTGTATGATGCAGGCCAGCCAGTCAACCAATCACAGATAGTTATTAGCTATCAAGAAAAAAAAAGTAGTAAAAAATCAAAGCAATAACAGAAAACCAACTGAGCCACAAATACACATACATTTAAACTTGGACAACTACTTATTGAAACATCTCAGGGTTTGTGTGAATCTTTTGTGTGTACACAGAAGAACAATTTTTCATTTTAAATGCTATATGCTATGATAGTATGAGTCCTCTGGCAATGTATTCAAACAATATTTTCATTTGTAATACTGACAAGAGAAAGACACGAGTGTTTACAGCTATGATGAATTACTGCAGGCAGAAACAGAAATATAACTTTGCTTAAATTGCCAAAATAATAGCAAAATAATCAATAACTGGAACCTGAATTACTCTAATTAGACATTCGCACAGCTTCAGTTCACTAAATATTTGCCAACTCTCTCATTGGAGATATAGATCTTGCCATGTGGTAGAGATAGTACCTATATAGCAAAATGTGAAGCTTAACATTTTCTGCATTCTCACTTTAAAATGTGAGTTATTGAATGATACATGCTCTGTTGAAACCTGTACCTTAAAATGCTTATTATCTTTGGAGTTACTATTAAAAGACATACTTTTAAAATAATAATTAAACTATATGTGCTATTCACATGCCTGAGGATGATTTTATATCATTAAACTTCTGCATAAATATGCTTCAATAAGCAATTAAACCAAAGGCTCTGGTTTGCATTTTAATCCTCCCTTTTCTCTCGGAAGTTATCACAATCACATACCTTTGATCTTACAGTCATTTCTGACACCAGATTCAGATATCACAAATGCACAATTATTACTTAATAGAATGGAATTCAAAGACAATGGAATCTAATGAAATGGGGCTTTGTTTTAGACAAAAGTGAAGTCTTTTCTAATGGTTGCAAAGAAAGAGGTTTAAGCACATTGAAGAAATCAATTTATGATTGCACGTCTTCAGAGCTCTACACACCACAGTTTGGAATTGGGAATTTTTCTTGGAAAAATTAATGCTATCTGTACTTGAATGTTTCTATTATTATTCTTTTCTCTTATTTATATGGCCTTCTCCTCCCGCCTTTTTCTGCTCCTACAGGCTGTTCCACCTCCAAACTTTGAGATGCCAGTTTCCATCCCAGTGTCCAGTCATAACAGTTTGGTGTACAGCAACCCTGTCAGCTCACTGGGAAACCCCAACCTTCTGCCACTGGCCCACCCATCTCTGCAGAGGAATAGTATGTCTCCTGGTGTGACACATCGACCTCCAAGTGCAGGTAACACAGGTATGTCCTCAAAAGGACATAACATTGAAAAGTCACTGAAACAAACCCATTCTGGAAAAAGCAAAAGGTTTCTTATCTATGAGACACACTGTGGTTTCCTATTTATCTTTTTTCACTGCTTAACATTATAGTATGGTGAATACCCCATACTAGATTTTCTGTATGATAAAGTTCTTTAAAATGTCTTCTAAAATACTTCGTAATCAATAATTTGCCTAGAAAATCTGCCTGTCACTCATCTCCAGTGCCTATATTTTAACCACATGCTTTCTCAAACAATATGTCAAATATCTGCACACTTTTACTCCTGATATCTTCTGATTAAACTATTATTTTCTTTCTTCCTCCTACTGAGATTTCACCTCCTCTGTGAATTCATCCTTTATGTTCTCTGATAGCATTTGCCACACGTACTTACTAATTACTTAGGCCAATTTTCATTTATTTTTGTAATAACTTATCCCAGAAAGAATTGTGCTGGAAAGGAACTATATGATTTGTTAGCATAAGGAGTGTGAAACAAAAACAAAGCCAAGTCAGGAATGCAGCTAAGAGCATGCCACACACTCATGTACACCTGCCATACATTTGTATCAATATTTATAAGAAATCCTTACTGTTGTCCAAGTCACAACAGTCTAGGGACATGAAATTACTGCTCAGAGAAAGCCTAGCCATGTTTGGTATGCGAATCAAGCTAAGTATATTATGATGTACTGTATTGAATATGCATCTCTTTCTCCACTGGATTTGAGGAATCTTGAATGGAAGACTGCCCACTTGATTTGCCAAGCTCACAGTGGGGGCTAATTCGGTGCATGCTGAATGTGACTAAGCCATTCCTTCCTATCTCCAGAAGCAGCATCAGAACTAAGTGTATAAGTCTCATACAGCAGTTCACTGTGCATTTATGTTCTGTTTTTAAGGAAGCATTCTATCATGTATTTTTTAGTTACCTTAGGCATACTTCACTGTACTAAAGTAGTTTACTTAGAGAATAATTTTTTCTTTAGAAGATTTCATAAATCTTGAATCCGGGAAATGTGCATAAAGGACATTACTGTGCCATTTTCTGTTTTAATATTTTTAAATTTTTTCATATAAATTTTTAATAACCAAATATATTCATTTCAGATCATATTCAAATATTCTTGAATTTCTTACTTGATAATGTACACTCATTTATTTTTCTTAATTTGATACTTTTACTCTAAAACTCTAGTGGGAAACTGTAAACATTTTCTTGAACTATAATGAACATTTTTTTCTAATTCCAAAACCTTCAACCAACTAATAACAATAAATTATCAATTAGATGCAACTAGAAAAATCTCAATCAGATAATAGTCTTATTAATTTTTACTAAATTCTATTCCTTAAAAACTAAAATTAATTATTATATTCAATCTTACTGAAAGATCCCAATTCTCACAAATAAACATGGCCAAGATTTTT
>NW_008343216.1:4403996-4416781 GCF_000622305.1 Nannospalax galili | reverse complement strand
TTAGTTAGTTAGTTAGTTAGTTAGTTAGTTAGTTAGTTAGAGAGAAACAGCCCTTGTGTGGAGGTCAGAGGACAATTTGCATGAGTCAGTACTCTCCGTACACCATGTGAGTCTAGGGATCAAACTCAGGTCATTAGCTTAGAGGCAAGTGCCTTTACCTGTTAATTCATCTCAGCAGCCCAAGTTTTAGTGTAGTTTCTTAAATCTGCAATGAATAAGCGTGTTTCTAAACCTGTGGCAATGAAAACATGTTTACTATGCCTTTAAGTAAAATTCAACTAGAAAATATAAGTCAATTTATAAGATTACCAAATTATGAACAATTAACATTGCATAAAATTAATGGTATGAAACATATTTGGAAAAAACTACTACATATCAGATATGTGGGTATCAGAGCATACAGTAGACAAAAAACTTTTCTTTAAATTTCCTATGGAGTATTTCTTTAGGAAAGAACTAGACTTGGAAACAATAAAAATACACTGACTATTCAAAGGCTGGATTTTTCAAATGTAATCTTTCCTGTAAAAAATCCTCAAAATGTCAGTGATTGAATATATTTTTAACATTTAAGCACAGCATGTCACAATAAAACAAATGTCAGCATCTGACTTAGGTACTACTTTACAAGTTTATGGCTCTCAGGAGAGGACAAATGCTGAGCGCTAAAGGTAAATGTTCTGTTCTGTAGGCCTTTAGCCTTTCTCCTTTTGATCTTCCTCTTTAATCCATAGGTGGTCTGATGGGTGGAGACCTCACATCCGGTGCAGGCACCAGTGCAGGTAAGCACTGACCTTGGTACTGCAGCCTGTGTTTTTGTTCAGGGTCTGTTGGGCAGTTTCCAAGAATTTCTAAAGCCCTCTTTGAAGGAGGAATGGTTAAATGGTAACTTACAAAAAAGTATTTATTAACTAGAAGCTTCCTTATTAAAACCGGCTGAGATGAAGCAGCAGTCTGACCTACTGTGTCCAATGTGTTAACATGGAGAATGCGTTTGTATTGCTTCTTCAATAAAAATTATTTTAAGGAGCTCAAAAAATAAAATAAAATTTCACTTGGTTAGTAGAGAATTGTAGGCTCTGATCAGAGCAAATCACTATCAGATATCACTTTAGACAAAAGAGAACCTTGAGCAAACCATACTTTGTATGTTCTCTGTTAATAATTTCAAAATTAAATATGAATTATTTTCTTCCCAAAGAAGAACTGACACCCTATTTATTTCTAAAGGGGAGTGCAGAAAGATGAGAGCAAGATTGCAGTCTTTCAACAATATTGGTAATAAAACATTATTTGGCATTAGCATGAGGTCTCAGAAAACATAGCATAATAGGCTACCAAAAAAGCACCATTGACTGCATTTTGGCTCTAAAGAATATCTTCAACAGTGACCAGTTGTCTCATAGTCACATTTCTCCAGGCTCCTAAATTAATTCGTAGTATTAGAACTATTGAGGTGTTGATGTAATCTTCAATGCAAAGACATGATAGCACAGTACTTTTAAATGCCATCTCCAGTTTACTGTTTGGCATAACAAGTAGCCATGGTAATTTCTGCAGCTGAAACATGCCATAAATGTAAAATAGTAGGAGGCAGACATGAATGATACAAGGTTATGTTTGAAATGTCAGAAAAATTCGAGTTTATTGAAATATACATAGGCAGCTTAATTAAAATATTTTCCCCAGGTTAAATATTATAGACTGTTGATTATGAGAAAGAAGATAAGGAAAATTAGCACACAAAAACATTTTTATGCATATATCTATTGGGAATAGTGTCTCTTCTTAGTATTAGTTCTTCACCATGTCAGTGAATGATGAAGAAAAAGAATTAGAACTACACAGTGAATTCATAAACACAATGACTAGCAATACCTTCTCATATTATACATCTTTTTTTAAAAATAGGTAGTCATATATGTAAGTAGATTGAGTAGTAGTCTTTTACTGGACAATTAATTGGCTATTGGGAATAGTGTCTCTTCTTAGTATTAGTTCTTCACCATGTCAGTGAATGATGAAGAAAAAGAATTAGAACTACACAATGAATTCATAAACACAATGACTAGCAATACCTTCTCATATTATACATCTTTTTTTAAAAATAGGTAGTCATATATGTAAGTAGATTGAGTAGTAGTCTTTTACTGGACAATTAATTGGAGTGGTTTTTTTTTTTTTTTCTCTCCACAAAAAAATACTTTGCAATTTATAATCTCAAAATCAGAGAATCAGAACAAATCCAGAGAAGTATTTTCTGGACTGAAGTCTCCACCAAACATTGGTTTGAGAGAGAAACTGACTGGGGAATCATGAAGACCAAGATGTAACCTAATAAAAGTAGCTTTGATGTCATGAGGTTTATCTAATATTTCACTGAACTAACTTGCTCACTATTAGAGGATCAGCCGCAAGTGGAAATAAAAGTTGCTTTAAAGAAAAAGTGAACAAAAATCTGGGTTACTAAGCTTTGATGGAAGTAGTCTCTTGCTGCTGTTTAATAGCAATAGTGCTTTTGAATGTGATGTTGAAAACAAAGTGTCTTGTTGATCAATTCTATTAGTGTTAATTGTCTGCAGCCTGCTAAGTGTAATCATCTTCCAGGGATAGAGACAATATTCAGTCCTCTTAACAAAAAAGTTTGCCATATATAGGACAGAAAGTCATTAAGCTAAATGATAAACTCTGAGGAGTTTAGCAAATTCATTCTACTACCTCAGGACCTCTGCTCTAGGATTAAGATTCCTTATATTTCAAAATAGAATTAGGCTGGAGTTATGACTCAGTGAGTAAACTGCTTGCCAAGCAAGTGTGGCAAACTGAGTCCTGATACCCAAAACCTGTACAGATGCTACATGTAATATCAGACACTCACAGCTGTAATCTTAACATGCCCCTTTGGAGAGATGGGGAGCAGACACAAGACAGTCCTCAGAAGCTGGAGGGACAGCTAGTCTGGCATACAATAGTGAGCAACAAGAAGATCCTTTCTCAAAAACATGAATGGCAAGGACCAACCCTTAGGTTGTCCTCTGGCCACACTGTGGTACCAGATCATCCCCCACACACACACATATAAACACAAACGCGCGCGCGCGCGCACACACACACACACACACACACACACAGAGACAGGAGGAATCAAAAAGAAAAGCAATTGCTGCAACCTAATACTAAATAAAATGTGCTGATATCTTAAAAACATATAAGTATAATTTTTATAGTTTCTACATAGTTGCATAAAATTTTCTTAGCCAATTTAAAAATAGAAGAAGCCCTTTCTAACTCTGGTTCCAAGAAACACCTGTTACAGATGCCATTTAGTCTTGAGCATAACTGTCATGTCCTGCTAGTAAGCTCACCCATCCATCTTCCCCTTCTTTCTTACGCCAGCCAGTATCATATGTCGAAGCTGAATATATCTGTGCTGATGTCAGAGAATTACACAGCACCAAGGAGAAGCAAGGCCAGCCAGGGTGTCTCTGCATTCTCAAAGAAGAAAACTAAAGCAAAATTACCAAAAGATACTTCCAAATTTTGAATATTGTCATTGAAACTCATTGAAGGTCTCAGATAGCATTAGAACCTCTGAGCCCAAATGGCAAGACTCTGCAACTGAATTTAGCACTTCTTAACCTTTGCAGTTTGTTTTTTGTTTTGTTTTTTTGTCTGTTCATTTCTTTTCTTTTGCTTTTTCTTTTTTTTTTTCTCTTTTTGAGATAGGGTCTCCCTGTAGCCCCAGCTGTCCTGGAACTCACTATGTAGACCAGGCTGGCCTTGAACTCACAGAGATCTGCCTGCCTCTGCCTCCCAAGTCTTGGGACATTTCTTTTTCAAAATCAAATCACCCTCACCTTGTCTTTCATTAGGGGAGGAAGTAACTTTTACTGTGTTCCTAAGAAATACCAAAAAATGAGAAAGAGAAACATTCTTTTCCTCAGCTTAGTTTGATCATAGAATGTAGCAACTTCCCCACCTAGTCCCTCAGCCATTATTCCATCATCTCATGAGCCACCTACTCTCACTAAGTATTTCCAAAGTTGTTCCTAGGTCAACGTCTCTCCATTCTCATGACATTGCCCTCGTTCAGGGTCCTAGCAATGCCCCTGGGCTCTTTCCAAAGCTTCCTCATCCATCTCTGTTTCACATCACATTTCTCTCCAGTCTCCGGCTGATTGGTCTTTCTCAAAACCTCTAATTATAGGTCATCATTTACACAAAGAAAAATTCCAGCAATGGATTCCCAGCTCTTTCAGAACCTTCAGCCGCTTTTCTCTGGCCCATCCCTACTTTCCAGGCTAACATTTTTTTTCTACCTCTATCATCAAGAACCTTGTACGTGGCCTCAACTTGATAGTAAAAATTTGAATAGGTCATTGTATGCATTTTATCAAAAAATAAAAGTAACTAAACCAACCTCATAGATGTCCTTTAAAGTAGATGTTCATGATATGCAAACTCTATAGATCAGTAAACCAAGGCATGGGAAGTTGACTAATGGCGTAAGGTAGAACCCAAGCAGTCTGGCTCCAGATTCTATGTTGGTAACTGCCACACTGCCTTCCACTTCCCTGGCAGTGTGAGGGCCCCTCCCCTTTACCTGTACAATCCTAGAACTTCTTTGTTTGTCATTACTCCAATTCCATTTCAGCCATTCAGAGAGGCCTGCACCTCCCTCTGTGCTTCCAGGCCTGCCTGAGCTATCATTGCATGTGCACTGTAATCCCAGTGCCTGGGCACATCTCTCCTCCTGGACTCTGCTGTCTGGGAGCAAGCTGTGTTTTAGCTTGTACCTCAACCCAATACATCAGAGTTAGCACACAGCAGATGTTCAGTAAATGTTTGTTCATGGAATAAAACATTCATTTTTGAGATATAAAACTTTCATAGTACTCCTAAAAAGTGGGAATATTTCATAGAAACTGTAACTTTTAAGTACAAAAACCCTTAATCTATATTTTACAAAAATAATATAATCATACTGTGTAAAATAAATGTCTAGTTGATTAAATGGTGGAGCACCTCTGGCCAACAAAGCAAGATCTGGCTAAATTCTTTAACATAATAATAATAAAAACCTAAACAACTGATACATAACAGAAAGTGAAATGTGGATTAGTATCTCAGAATATCACAGATCGTCTCTGGAAACTCTGAACCCCTTATCGTCACTTAGGTTTAAAAAATTGCAAAGATGAAGGCAAGAAATACTACAGAAGAAATGAACTAGGGTTGTAGAGTTGGTGTAAGGATTCTATACAGCAAGTCATTATAACACATTAGTAACAGTGACATTTCTAGGTTTTGGTTGACAGTTATTCACTCACTACTTAATCCTTTCCTCTCAACAACCAAAATGAGAAGTCACTGCTCTTAAAATTACATTTTGTCATGTCTCTGTACATTAAAGCTTTTAACATGTTAATCTAAGTGGTTATTGATGATTGTAAGATCAAGTTCAATTGAGTTTTTGTATCATTACTTTTAATGGAAATAACCATTAGCACAGCAATACCATGTATTAGACTATGCACTATCACATTAATACCCTCTGTTTTTTCTTTGATAATATAGGTATTTTAGTGAGCAGAAAAACCCAGTGTGCTTGCATATTTACTGATTCATGGTTAAGATTTAAGAGAGGAGATGGGGGGGAGAAAAGGAGAGAGAAAGGTTTTAGAAAACACTTAGAAAAATTAAAATATTACAATCCACATAGCTACTTGGCAATAAGACAAAGGAGATTTATGTATATTGGTTAATAATTTTAATTGGCATTCATTGTAAATTAGATATCATTTTTATAAAAAGAAACTAACAGCTGTTTCTTTATTTTGATTGTCAATTGTTTACTATTTTATGCGCTTGGTTGTCAAGCATTGCCACTTCTGGCATGCCTAATTTACATCAGCTAAATACATGGAGACTTCATGGATGCAGTATGCTGCCATGGATAAATACTGAGAGGCAAATAAAAGGACCTGGTTTGCAGGCTGTGGACAGACCTAGCTAAACTTTCACTTAGGACTCAGTACCTTTAAACTAAGCTCTCATATTGAGGCTGAGATGCAAATATCATTATAATCTATTTATAATTCAGATATCAATGAAAAGAAAGAATTAGCATGTTACAATAAAGAACCACACCCACACCGTGTGGAAAGAGGAGTGCACACATAATTCATAATCTTCCTGTACCATTGTTTTACAAGTGTTTATTTCTGAGACTACGCATCAAAAAATTCTGGATTGGGCTGGAGAGACTGTGAGGAGTTAAGAGAACTTGCTGTTCTTGCAGAGAACCGGGGTTCAGTTCCCAGCACCCACATGACAGCTGACAACCTTCTACGATTCCAGTTCCAGGGAATCTGATTCCCTCTTCTGGCTTCCCCAGGCATTGCATGCACATGGTGCACTTACAATGCAGGCAAAACACGCATACGCCTAAAATAAAAGTAAATTAATTTGTTTTGGTCTTTTTGAGACAGGGTCTCTCTGTAGTCCCAGCTGTCCTAGAACTCACTATGTAGACCAGGCTGGCCTTGAACTCACAGAGATCTGCCTGCCTCTGCCTCCCAAGTGCTGGCATTAAAGTGATAGTCAATGGTTAAAATTTTGATGAAGTGATTAAAAATTCAATTTAAAAAGATTGACTTAATAAATGCATTTTTGAAGCATTAATAAAACACAAATCCCATTTACAATATCCTACAAAGGAAATATACAATTTCGTTGCTCTCAAATCAGAAAACTAATTGTTAGTATTTTTAATAAAAATAGATTTTATTTGTACATTACATGGGGGGAGGCAATCATCAGGAATGTGAAATTTTACATAAGTAGACAGCAGGTGAAAATATCATTTGTATGTCACTTTGTTTTGAAGTTCTAGGTATAGAATCCAGGGTACTGGTCATGCTACATCCCCAACTTGATTTTTATATTGTTTTTAAAAATGTTAGCAATTGTCATCTGAGAATAACTTGGATAGTTGTTGGACCCTGCTACGAAAGTATTATTCTGTAGTTGGCATTGTTCTGAAAAAACCCCTCTGAATTCATTTTCAGTTTTACCTTGGGAGTTTGCCCAAAACTTAAATAAAGGTCCCACAGCATTGCTTTATTATTATCTAAGAAATTACAAAACAATGATATTTTTAATCCAAACCAAGGTTATCAAGATTTACTAAAGGAAAATAAAAACACAAGTCCTCTAACTGGATAATTTAGAGCACATGATGCACAACCATTGCCAGGAAAATCAGTGTCCACTTCCCATGTACAAGATCTGGCCAGTTACGGATAAAATAGTACCCTCACACCATCCTCTGGGAGGTGGTACTGATATGGAAACAGCAGGTCAAAAAGACAAAGGCTACAGGGTAATTCAGCATGAAAAACCCACCTTCATCTTCTGGAGTTTGATTGAACTCCTAAGCAGTTTGATTTCCAGAGGGAAGAAAGAAAATTTCAAGTCACAACTTCCTAGAGAGCTTTTAAGTAAACATAAGAATTATTTATTTATCATCATTTTTGATTTCCCAAACCATGTATTTTGTTGGTTGGTTGGTTGGTCGGTTTGTGACCATGTTTCACTGTGTTACCCAGGCTAGTCTGGAACTTATACACACAAGTAATCTTGCCTCTCTTCTGAGTAGCTGGGGCTACAGGTGTGCATCGCTATACCTAGCTTTCTAACTATATGCTTTTAATCACCTGTACATCAATTATGTTTAGTAAAACAATGAAAATTATCATCACCATTCATATCCTGTAGATTAACTGACTGATAGTGAAACTTTGATCATTTTAATTTTAAGTGTCAGCTGTTAACATAGCCATCCTATTAGTTTTACTCTGAATCTGTCTTTTTTTTCTCATAACTCCCTCGTTCAGTGTCCTGACACAGGTTTCCCTGATTCTCTCCTCCCTATTTTGACACTACCACAATATTTACTTTTAATTTTGTCTCAATAGTCTGCATTTATTTTTTATAATTTTATTACAGTTATTTACTAATTGTGTGTATGGGGGTGATGCCATGGCTCTTATGTGAGAGGACAGCTTGGATGAGTCACTTCTCTGCTTCCACCATGTGGGTCCCAGGGATTGAACTCAAGTGGTCAGGCTTGGTAGCAAAATCTTTACCTACCGAGCCATCTGGCTGGCCATTACCCTGAGATTTTATTTGTAGATAACATAGGAAAAAGGATAATCATCAAGAATGTTAAATTGTACAAAAAAGTAGAGCCAATGCTGATTGAAAAACATGGTTAAAAAGTCCCTCTTCCAAAATCAACCTTTCACGCAACAAAGACATTCTCGCTTAAGGCTTTAAGGCTGTTAGCCAGGAGTATAATTTGCTATTTTGAAATAAATTTTTGCCAATAACTTAAATTTTGCAGTGAGACTTACATAATATATTTCCATTGAATTTCAATTCAAAGAGCATAGTCTCCTGTTTGAAAGCTCATTAGTTATTTTACCTAGTTATACTAAAATCTTAAGCAGCAGTTTTGGTATGCAGAAGTGTGTATGGGATGCTAGCTATTCACAGGATTTAGCTATTATGGCTACAGGGTTTATTATAGCTCCATTTCAATTGTTTAAACTCAATATTTAAGTGTTTAGCTGTCTTGACACTACGTCCTGCCCTCACAATTTCTTGACTACCTCTAATTATATTAAAGATCTGATTATGTTCTATCGGAAGGACGAAAGGGGGAGAATCCTGCTCCATTAATACAGGTTATTATAGGAATAAAAGCAAATCTAAGTCAATGACCAATTTACATATTCAAACATGATAATATTAATTTGTATAACAAGCATGAACAAATAAATATTAGTTAACACTAATATCAAGCAGTCTAATGGAAACTATGAAATCACGGAACAAATTTTTTCCTCAATTATCAGCTTGGGAAAATATGCCAGTGGCATATATTCAAAATAATTTGTACCTAATACACAAGCTATTTTGAGAATACGTTATTGTCTTCAAAAAGTATAAAATTTTACGGCAGGTGTAGCAGTGCATGCCTTTAATCCCCTGGCACTTTGGAGGCAGAGGCAGGAAGATCTCTAGGCCAGCCTGGTCTACATAGTGAGTCCCAAGCAGGCTGGAGCTAGAGAGATCATGTGGGAAAACTGAAAACAACAACAGCAACCAAAAAAAGTGTAACGTTTTTTAAAGTGTCAAATTCCCTTGCACAGGATTGTTGTGGGAATTGTATAAGATAGCCAGTACAAACTGGCTGTGATGACACATGCCTTTAATCCCAGCACTCTGGAGGCAGAGGGGTCTACACAGCAAGTTGCAAGTTCCAGGCCAGGTGGGGCTACATGGAAACCTGTCTCAAAAAAAGAATAAGTGCTTGTTAATAAATGTTGGCTTTTGTTGATATGATTATCCATATCCTTGGTTTTCTAACCGAGAAAAAAGTGTGGTTTGATGCTGTTCCAGTACTCTTCATTATGTGTACAGTAAGCAGTCTGCTAGCACTCTAGAAGTCTTCACAGACACATCAGATCTGGGCCGGTGTCCTCTGGGGTGCGAGTGAGACGACTGTAGAATAAATTTGAGGCAGACTGTGAGGGCAGCAGCGTAGTGCAACACATTTCACTTTGAACATCATGATCTTCAGATGTGTTCAAAGCAGTTGTGTAAATGTTAAAACCACAAGTAATTATTCCTTCTCTGCTGTCACGTTCTCTCTAATTTATACTGTCTCAATATTTTTGTTTATAAAAATGACTGAAAGAATGAGCGATTGTGTCAATAATGAAGACACCCCCTCATTTTTATCAAAGAGACAGTCCCAAAAATCTCAAGAAGTGAACAATTAAATGAGTCATAAGTCTATCATTCACTGTTAAATGGAATTTTTTATAGATAGTAAGGTTTGATACCATTTTTATGGTGCAATTAAAAACTATCCTTTAAGGAAGTCAGTACCCAAAGCAGAGCTTGTATGTATGGAGGCATCCGATGGTCCTCCTCCTCTTAGCTTACGGATGGGGACTTCTTCAGAGAGGGAGGAATACACAGAGGCATGCTAAATTTCAAACATCTGGCCTTTGTAGTGATGCAATGGAGGCCTGCCTGCATTTTGGATATATATCAAAGCTCCCACATTTGCTACCCGGGTGATCACAGAAGCCTCCCTAAGCCTCGGTTTCCTCATTTATCAAAAGTTGGGTGACAAAGCTTGACCCACATGATGATTAGGAGGCATAATCCTCCTTTGACATGGAGTCTGCTTCTTTGGGGAACACATAGTAAGTAAGAGCTCTTTGCTTCTGCTTCATGAACTAGAGCATACAGCGTGTGCTCTATGTTCAAAGCTCAATCTACTTGACTGATAGACTGTGAGTTTCACAAAAGCTATCTAGCAAAGCACATTGTTTGGGAGGCAGAGACAGGTAGATCCCAGGGGCTTTCTGGTGAGGCAGTCTAGCCAAATCAGTGAGCTCTAGGTTCAGTGAGAGACCATCTCAAAGCATAAGGTAGAGAAAAACCTGAGATTGACTTCTGGCTACACACACACACACACACACACACACACACACACACACGAAAAAATAAAAAGACATCAAAATCAAGCTAGATGTGAAGCTCTTGAGACTCATCAGCTTACATGTTAAAGCATAGAGGGAAGTCTTTTCAGAGCATCTGCTGCCCCTAAGCTGCATATCTTGGGGCACTTCTCTAAGAACACAACACAAAGGGCAGGGAAGTTTCAGAAGGGTGCCTTCATGGTGTAATATTATACATTATCATATTTTCCCTGAGAAGTCCCCAGAAAAAGGAGAAAACCTGATTTTGACTCTAAGAGTCTATAATCAGGAATTTCTGATAAGAATCAGAGATCTAGGGGCTGGAGAGATGGCTCAGAGGTTAAGAGGACTGCCTGCTCTTGCAGAGGTCCCAGGTTCAATTCCCAGCACCCACACTGAGCTAACAGTCATCTGTATCTCCAGTTCCAGGAGATCTGGTGCCCTCTTCTGACCTCTGTGGGCATTGCAGGACACTAGTGCACTTACATGCAGACAATACACTCATACACGTAAAATAATAAATAAAATATTTTTTAAAAAGAATCAGAGATCTGATTTACCCCCATCCTACATTAAGACATACTGAAATTTTCATCATTTCCAAATTTCTGACCCAAAGTTTTTTGTGGTTGCCTTTTCTCTTACAGTCATCCATGAAAATAGGTTTTTTTTTCAAAAAAAAAAAAAAAAACCTAATTGTAATTCACAACAGCTGAAGAACGTAATTTTAGCACTCTTAACAGGGTGTTAGGCTGTTCACTGCATAATAACAAAATAAGACTGCAATTCAGAAAGCATATCTACCCCCCAAAAAACTATTGTTCAAGAATGTCTTTTCAGTACAGTATGCGTTAGTCTGAGCAAGTTGACTGTATATACTTTGAAGTAAATTTTTTTATGAAAGATGTATGTACAGTTGGAACAAAATAACACCTCAATGTCAGAAGCTAACTTGTAGTCTTAAATGTTTTTTTAAGTTAAACTGAAATTAGTTTATGGTCATGACATTGTTTTATGTAGATATTATAGATATACATATGGCAGTTCCTATTTAACAAGGCAAAGTGTGGAAAGTATTTTCAAAGTGGGTCTAATAAAAGAAAGAAAACTAAGGGGCAATGGACACATCTCATTGGAATTGGATGTGTGTCACATATGAAAGGTCTTGGGTTCAATCACTAGGAAAAAAAAATTAAAATTACAAGAAGCCTAAGTGGGTGAAACACTTAGCTGAAGTAAAAGCAACAAATCAATACATGAAAGGTTTAGCTGCGTGTTCATCCTAATGTTCCTGTGGCAGTTTGCCCCACTCTCCAAGATCAGATGCCATTAACAAATCACCACTCAAAGCAGTTCTGATACACCTTTATATTAGAAATTGTTTTCAACACAGCAACTAATAGTAGATCCCATAAAATACTAAACCTTTTCTGTTGTGTTAAGTGGTTCAAATAGAATTTGGTCCCTAATTGTCAGTAAGTAAGTAAGCATCTTTACCCTTTATTAGTTTTGAAAAGATTAATGATAAACTTTTATAAAACCTAATTTAAAAGTGTATCTAATCATTTACTCTGCATAGTGCACTAAAGTACCTGTTTTAGTGTTATGTTTGCCTAAACCCATTATTTCTTGTTTATTATAAATATTTTCCAGGACACCAGATATGTGGCTTGGCATATCACCATTCTGTCCTTTTTTGTATAAGTTCAGTGTCTTCTAAACATTCCTGATGTCTGGTTTGGCTTTGCCTTGCTTTGCTTTAGTTCAAAGTACTAGGGATTGAAACCAGGGCTCTCAAGCGCTCTACCATTAGGCTATACGCCCCGCCCTGCCCCAGCCTTAGTCTTAACATTTGCAAAGCCCAAGCTGCCTCTGTAATGTGTCCTTCAGATTTCTACGTCACCTCTGTCTTAGGAGAACCTTTAAGTCTCCAGTCTGTATCCCATACTTCTCTTCCTTTGTAATCCTTTGATTTCAAAATGAGATAAGACACAAATGGCTTTCAAATCTTAAAGTATGATTTTCAAGGAGCAATACAGTATACTTCAGGCCATGAACACACTGTTTGAGTTCACATTATGCCTCCACAGTGGATGGCTCTTTGATGTTGAGCAACTTACTGGGCCTCCCTGTTCCTCTTTTTTTTTTTTTTTTTTTTTATTACACAACCTAGAGATACTTTTAATTTTTCATAGGGTTTTTTTTGGGGGGGTTAAAAGG
>NW_008343216.1:4371525-4403680 GCF_000622305.1 Nannospalax galili | reverse complement strand
CTGATCAATTTTTTTTACCCCATGGGGGTACCAAGGGGGGTTTTTAAAACAGAAATTAAGTTCCTCTTTTTTTTTTTTTTTTTTTAATTACACAACCTAGAGATACTTTTAATATCTCATAGGGTTATTCTTGTGAGGGTTAAAAGTTAAAGGCTTTTTCTGTCGATGTCTAACATAAGCAACATAACAATTACTAGGTGCGGTACTGTTGGGGACCGATAATGTGCATTATCATTGGAAAATAATGCTACACCGTGTTTGCTGTTGTTTATACTACTGTATGGTCAGTTGAAAAAGTCTGCCTTGACTTTAGGAGAGATGAGAATCAGACAGACTGATTCACGTTGCTTTTAGACTTCTCTTACCTAATAAGATAATGGTTTGTACTGAGAATGCAAAAGCTCCACAAGTTTAATAGAAACATTATAATTAGAACCTGAATGTATCAGCTTTAACCTCCTTTATCTCCAACTCCTGACTGTCATGTAAATTTTTCATGTCTGCTATCTCACCAAGACCCATTCCTCGAGTGTTCTATAGCAACACATCCTAACTAGTCTCCCTGAGAGCAGTCTAAACCTTTTACATAATTGTTTCCTCTACCATACTGTTATTTTTACAGCACAGGGAGTTAACAGTGTTAAGCACTCAGAAGCTTTCATTTGCTGCTCATTGTTTTTATGGATAAAGTTTGCTAAAAGTTTAGTATGAAGTCAACAGAAGCCAAGATATTGTGTTAGCTAATCCTACTTTCCCAAATATTGAAAACTCCAGATTCTATACCAGCCAGTATTTTATCTTCATAAAACATGGTCCTAGCCTTCTCAAATAATCAGTATTCAGCTATTTTGCTGTTCTCTGTTCCCTGTCTCTGAAAAGTCTTTCTTTTTATTTTTTTTTTAAATTTTATGTTTATGAGTTCTATGCTTGTATGTATGTCAGTGCACTCGTGTCATGCAGTGCCCTCAGAGATCAGAAGAAGGAGTTGGATCCCCTGGAACTAGAGTTACAGATTGTTAGCTGCCATATGGGTGCTGGGATTTGAACTCTGATCTTCTGCAAGAACAACCAGTGTTCTTAACCGCTGAGCTATCTCTTCAGCCCCAAAAAGTCTTTCTTAACCTTTCTAACAAAACTCCATTCACTCTTGACTAGAGCAATTGCTCAGTGGTTAAGAGGACTGGTTGTCCTTCCAGAGGACTTGGGTTTAGTTCCCATTACAGGCAAAATACTCATATACATAAAATAAATATTTGCTTGTTTGAGACAGGGTCTACCATAACCCTAGCTAGCCTGTAACTTACTATGTAGATCTGACCTGCCTCAATATCACAGAGACCTACCATCCTCTGCTGAGATTAAAGGCATCTACCACCACGCTAGGCCAAAAATAAACTCTGTAAAACATTTTGATAAAACACACTATTCATTCTTAGTTGTCGCCTCCCGGCCATTGATTTTCCTCCCATCTTTTGATGAAAAGTTCCATCTAGGGAAAATGTTGAGAATTATATTTAGAGAACTTATGACAATAGACGCTTCTCAATGTAGAAGAAGGGATGAGTGTCTTTTTCAAGTTTTCATTTTTTATTGGGGAAAATGTCTACCTTGTTTGATTCTACAACAAATAAAAATAGCCATGTGCTGTAAAGTGATTGATAGATATGAAAGATTAAAAAGAGGATTCAGTTAATGCCTACAAACAAATCAATAGATTAACACTTGCTTGATTTCTTGGCTTTCATATCTCCTGGCTGATAAGCAGTTTGCCTCAGTTGCACTCTTGACCACTAATACATCACGATAATCTAAAACAGAAGCTCTGCATTAGCAGAAAGGGAGAGAGCCAAGGTGTTTGAATTAACAAGTTATTCACATTTTCAGTTGCCACCTCCAGTTACCCAGTAACATATCTTAGTGCCATTCCTGAATAAGTCCTAATCTTCTAGCTTATTTTGTATATGTTTCTTAAATATAAGAAACATTGAAAGACCTGGAAGTTGTGCAGTATCACTGCCTTTAATTGCAGCAGGAATAGAGAGGAGAGTGAGTTCATAGTGGACAGAAAGTTCATAGTTGTCTGAAAGGCATCATGAAAGAGTTGGGACTGTAGCTGATCCTTAAAAGACAAATTTGAATTAAACAGGAAAGTGAATGCTGCCAGTTATTGAACTCCCAGACACAGGCATATTCAGAGGATGTAAGCCTGGCTGTGGCCACTGGGAATTAGGTTAGACAGATAGAGTGGGTCAACTATAGTAAGTTCGTCCTCTTTTTTTTTTTTTTTTTTTTTTTTTTTTTAAAAAAAAAAAAAAAAAAAAAAAAAAAAAAAAAAAAAAAAAGGCACTTTAGAAAAGATGTCCCCAGGTGGGCTGGCCAACATCACATTTACACATGTGATGTTTGCATATAGCTCAAACCCTCCTGAAGCTCAGTTTAGTACCTGGAGAAGAATCTTCCAACTAGATACTAAAAGAATAGGTAGGAAGTTATTGAAAGACTCAGTCAAATGGGGATGAAAGCCTGAATGAGATTGACAGCAGTAGAAATACAGGCAGGCTTTTTTTTTTTTTTTTTAAAGAAATGGAACAAGATTTGGTATCTCGTGGGATATAGAGATGGAGGGAGGGGAGGGAATAGTTAAGTTGACAGTTTGAGAGAGAAGACGACCGAAAAAAGGAGTAGCCACAGGCCCTAAGACTAGTTTCAGTTTTGTGCTCATTAATCTTATGTGCTTGCATTTATAATTGAAAGTCTTGGCAAAGATAAAAAGCAAACAAAACAAATGAGAAGACTCATAATGCCTAAACAACTAAATACAGAAATTTTAGAACTGTGGGCTCAAAGATTTCCATGCTCAGTTGAGCTGAGTGAGGCAAGGCAAAATGCCTGCCTCATAATATCGTAAGCCAGGAATATGTTCTTTGAATTTACAACTTCTTAAAATAGGAGTCAATAAAAGAAAAACTGAAACAGAAAAAGAGGTAAATGTTTGTAAGTTAACTGTGGAGAAAAATTCCCAGAACACCATATTTCAAATCTTGAATGTTTACTCTAATTTTTAATGTATTAATATACTTGTAGTCAGCAGTGGTAGATTCTATTATCCTTTATAGAATTACATCTTGAAAGCGTAAATTGCTTTATTTTATATGAAACAATATTTTTAATCAAATGAAACTATAAAAACTTCACTGGACTCTAAAGTTGGTCTATACCTCATTTTCTTATGATCTGTAATCAGGAAATCCATTCACCCATGCTTTATAATTTTTGTCCTTTTAAGTGGTCGAGAGAATGTGACATCTGCATACAGTCACGTCTAAATTGATAATGGTCCAAGTGGAGGGTAATTTTAAAACACAGCATGAAGAAAGGATGAATCCGTATATTAGAAGGTTGTTGAGAAGTGGTGTTTCCCACCTCCATGGCCCCTGAATTTAAATGTGACCATGCTCTCTGGTGAATTTATCTTAAGGTGGGACAGCAGCCTCCACACAGGCCACAGCATTCTGAGTGAGGAGGAGGCTGTGGTTTCCAGCCAGCTTAAATGCAGGCTCTTCTTAGCAGTAAACCACACGCATGTTTTCATCATTGATTTCCAAATGATAGGTTTCTGTATCACTGGTTTAGGGTCCACAGTCTCGCATTCCTGAATCTATATTATGCCAAAAGAATAACAATTTGGTGGCTGGAAACAGAAATGGTTATTATACGGCTCCAAAATGCTAGCTTGTACAATATGCTAAAAACAGCAGAAATTCACCCATAAAAAAGAATTTATTTGTTCTTAAAAATAACTTTATGCTCTAAAAATATGAATTCAAAGTGTCATCATAGTTCAAAATATTTTGCATTCAGTGTGTAAACACCTTAAAATATGTATTTTATCTTGTAAAAATGGCATAATTTCCAAATAACAGGAGCTGTTTCAAGAGAGAAAAAGAATGCTTTTTAATTCATTTTGTTAGTTCCTTGGTATTTATTGAATGAAAAAGTATGTATGTATGTATGTATGTATGTATGTTTCCCCTTTTCCCCTCCCTATTCCCGCTCCAAATCATTGTTCAAAAACAGTAGTAAAAAGATATAGACTTTGTTGGAACTTCTCAATTTACTGTAGAAAATGTTATTTTTTTAAGAAACTTTTTCATCGCCTCTGTGAAACCTTTCTATTTCGCACACTGGACCAGTGTTTGTCATATCACAGGGCCACACATTGCACCAACTGGTTTTACTTCCTTTTAGCAAAATTACTCCTCCATGCAAACCAGTCTCGGCATCTACGCAACCAGGGTTTTGGTTTCTTCTCATCTTTTCAGGCCTCAGTGCACTGCTTAACTGACAGTTTTTCTTCTTCTTCTTTTGAAATTACTTGACTAATTTTCCATTAGATTGTTTGCTTAAACCAGATCTCACACAGGATTAACATTCAAGTGACACATGTACTCAGTGTGTCTGAACTTTAGTGGACAGGAACACATACTGCAAATTTGTCTTGGTTTTCTTGTTTCTTTTTATCTAGCAGAATCTATTAACTGAATTTAAGGCCCTAACATAGAATAACAATTCAGTAGGACACATTAAATACAAGACTCTACTGAGTATTCTGATTTATCCAACATCTTTCTTAGGGAACATAATGTTTATATTTCTCATAGTGAGAAAAGGTAAATGCATTGTTTCGTGTAAAAGCTTTTACCACCAAACACTGTCCAAATTAACTGTAACAGATAATTTGGGATTTTGACATATTTAGCTAGTTTTCTTAAAGTTTTATTTAGAACTAATTTGTATTCAAATTTAGTGTAAATTTCTTAAGCCACTGCTCTGTATTTGACACATATTTGGGGGGTGTTTCATTTGTTTTATTTTTGTTTTGCCTCCAGGAACTTGGAAATTTTTATGCACAATCCAATTGAGAGATTGAATCTTGCAGTTATTTGTTATATATTCAGCCTATTTATTCACAAAATGAGGCAGGTAAATGAATTGGATAGAAAGAACAAATGTGTTTTAGGCAGTATACCCCAAATATATTTTGATTCAAAAAAATGTTCCCATGGGAACTGTTTGAGAAGAGAGGAACTAACGTGGGGTAGAGGGGACAAAAGAGGGCGACAGAGGTGAATATCATCAAAGTACATTGTACATGTTGCACATTGTAAAAACGTCAAAATGAAATCCATTGCTTTATAAAATTAGTACACATTTAGAAAGATATTCCCATAATTGTCTCCTTGAAATATACCTGTGCTTTCCCTTTCCAACTCCTTCTTGTCTCTGTCTGAAGCCATCACATTAATCACCAGACTGGTCCACATAACAACAGAGAGGTTTCCTAAGTCCAGGTATTCTGATGCCAGTAGATATCTGATCACTTGGAAGGCTGTTCTTCCTCTCTTTTGAAACTCTGGGTGATCTACATTTCCATATTAACCCAAAGGGTTCTAGCGTAGAATCCAAGTCACCATGGCCTCCACAGACCAAGACACACCTTTTACATACACTTTTACATGGGCTTCTTTCTAATCAGGTTTCTCCTGAGGATGCTCTGTAAATTCCTCACTCAGTCCTCTTATCACCCCAGTTACAAGCTCAGCTCACCTCCTTACGTCTTCTCTTTTGTTGAGACCTAAATCAGTTCCTTGCTCTTCTAAGAACCTCTATTAGGAAATCTCTTCCCTCATGGAAACTGAATAACATTTAATCTGTATCACTCTATAGGCACCCCTCCCTGTGCTGTACATGTTTGTACATGTTCCACAGGAATGTATTGCACTACTACAAAGGGATTTCCGGGCCTTTCAGGGCTAGAGCCCTGTCTTTGCCTCCTCACTGAGTCATGGCACATGGTCTCCTTCATCTAGGGGTAATAGATACTTGTGTGTTTTATATATGTGTGTGTGTGTGTGTGTGTGTGTGTGTGTGTGTTTAAAATATTTTTATGTGTATGTGTGTATTGCCTGCATGTAGGTAAGTGCACCCGTGTTGTGCACTGCCTGCAGAGGTCAGAAGAGGCTGTCAGATCCCCAAGGACTAGAGTTACAGACATGTGGGTGCTGGGATTCGAACCTGGGTCTTCTGTAAGAACAGCCAATGTTCTTAACTTCTGAGCCATCTCTTCAGCCCCTAGATACTTGTGTTTTGAGATAATGATAATGATGACAATAACAGTGAGATTTAACTGTCTCCTGTAGCGAGCCTCAGAAAACAACAGGCTAGTTTTCTAGGGAGTCAGGTCGTTGGTTTCTCTTCTTCATCAGGGAGCCAGCAGATGGCTTTCTGAGTCAGATCTTATGCCAGCTCAAGTTGCATTTCCAACCAAACTCCTCCGTAGCTGTTCCTATCAGGGAGCAGTGTATTTTAAATAGGAAAAGTGGAGGCCTGCAGATACTCAGTTTGTTAGTTGGGGGCTAAATATCAGAGTCCTAAAAGAACCCTTTCTGTCTTCCCAATTGGTGACTTTTCCTGTGTCTGGATGAGTCAGCACTCAGTGGAGGATTCAGCGCCTGAGGAGTGTTGCTTTTTGAAAATTTGCATGAGCAGGAAATCCAGCAAGCTACAGGGCTATGCGCAGAATTTGGTGAGGAGGGCAAAGCAGACACAAGAAAGGCCATCCATTGAGCGCATTCACTCGGAGTCAAGGAGACTGAGCAGCAAAACGTGTGTGTAGCTTCCCCTCCTCCTGCGCGTGGCCTGGAAATGACAGTCTTGCCGCTTTGCCCTTTCTCATCTAAGGACACACAGAATAAAACCCAAACCAGTGAACTGAAATAGTGAGTCACTCCAGCCCGCCCTCCACCAAACTAGTCAATTAAAGCGCAGGACCAATTCTGTGCTTTTCTTAGATCCTGAGCGGCTGTCTGACTTTCTTCCGGAAAAAAATTTTAATAGGAAGAAAAAAGCATACGATATGCTGATTTCGGAACAGGTTGATGTGTATTCGCTCTCTTTTCATGAAAAGTTTTTCATCTTTCGAAGTGTATTAAATAATTACCTGGGTTGCTGCCCTACACACAGGTTAAATCAGTTATCCTGTGGTTTCTGTGTGCACACTGCGTGTCTCACTGTTAAGCTTTCCTTTCTATTCTCATATAGTGTATTCTTTAGAAACATGCTTGAGTCTAGAGTTTGTCCTGAGTTCTGCCACTTTTTGTGTTAACAGGGAATGGGTATGGCAATCCCCGAAACTCACCAGGTCTGCTGGTCTCACCTGGTAACTTGAACAAGAATATGCAAGCCAAATCTCCTCCCCCGATGAATCTAGGAATGAATAATCGTAAACCAGATCTCCGGGTTCTTATTCCACCTGGCAGCAAGAACACGATGCCATCAGTGGTAATGTGCAACTTCATTTTAAATAATGCCGATATTATATATGCATATGCTTTGCTATTTTAGTATTTGTCTTAATATGAGTTATTTATGTTTTTCCAGAAAATTCACACTATTAACTAATAGTGTTTTTAACACTACTGATGGGAATGTGGTAACTGATTTTGCATTTTCCTTTTCTACGTTAAAAAAAAAAAAATCCAATAAATTCTATAGGACTGTTTTCATGGAACAAGGAAAACTTTTCTTCCTAAAGGTCTCAATTTATAGTTAGGAAAACAATTCTACCTTTGGTCGAATCGTACTTCATAGGAAGAGTAATTCTGAGGTGCTTCATAGTGTTTTTACATTATTGAGCTATTTATGTCCTCAGGATGCTGACAATGAAAAATACTTTCCATAATTCCTAAATGAACTTTCTTGTATTAATTGGAAATTCCTTTCTTAGATGTATTGCACTGTTAATGTCTAATATATCACATGCCTATACACTGTCTCAATTCATCTTCGCCTTTATGTGCTTTATGAAAACTATTAACTCTGAAAAGCAAACTGTGTTAAAACCCTAGACATTTTGAGAACAAAGATTATATTTTATATTGAAAAAGAGCTGCAGCATACCTTTAAGAAAAAAATATGAAGTATGAATTTAATTGTATATGTAATATTCCCACACTGTATAATTTTCTTTCTCATGGTACTGCATGA
The DNA here is from genome assembly GCF_000622305.1 of Nannospalax galili. Classification (NCBI taxonomy): domain Eukaryota; kingdom Metazoa; phylum Chordata; class Mammalia; order Rodentia; family Spalacidae; genus Nannospalax; species Nannospalax galili. The sequence continues at coordinate 4,395,634 of NW_008343216.1, read as the reverse complement.
TTAAGATGAAAAGAATATGTGGTACCAGGCTCAACAACAGAGAGGGGTGGGGGAGATAGATAACAAGCTAGGATAGATAAATAAAGTGTTCTCCAAATTAACAGTGCTTAACAGTGAGAACATTTAAAAATCAAAAGTGAGTAGACAAATTTAGATGGTTCTGCAAGTATTTCTTTTCTTTTTCCTAGATTGCTCTGCTCTGTGGCAAGCTTCTGGGTAAAATAGTCCTGTGAACTGATTAGTTTATTGACACAGTGCAGGTTAATTTTGAATATCTATTACCACCCCAAAAATCATATAATATTCAACATTCCCTTTAGAAAAGACTGGTTCTAACAAATAAAACCGCACACAGGGATGCAGTCAGTGTGGGCCAGGCAAGGCAGGCAGTTTCTATCATCAAATTTGTCCCATATTCTTTAAAACTGATGCATCCCCAAAGATTTTTCAAGTGGCCTGTCAGGTCTCTGTCTCTGGCAGCCAGGTGTGATTCCCCTTTCTCTAGCCAAGTGGGGTTTCAAAATACAGTCAGTCTCTCTCTCTCTCTCTCTCTCTCTCTCTCTCTCTCTCTCTCTCTCTCTCTCTCTCTCTCTCTCTCTCTCTCTCTCTCTCTCTCAAAATGTGGTAGTGAAATAATGAACATTGAGACACTGACCTATGCTAGAAACCAGATAGACTGTCTTCACATTTGAGACAAACACCTCATTAAGGGAAACAAAGAATGCCTTTGTAAGGAGTTATCTTTAGAGTTAGCACTGTAAGGCTGTTTAAACTGTTGTGTCTATCAGAAGATGCTTTTCCTTTTGTTGAAAAGATTTTGCCCAATTATAAATATTTACAGAAACTAATTAATAAAACTCCTTCCCCATGCTCCCAGTCTGAGGATGTGGACCTGCTTTTGGTAAGTGGTGAGAACCCTTCCCTCAGAGTGTATGGGGGTGGGGGGATGGAAACTACCTTTAGTATAAAGTGCTAGCTAAGATAAGATGGAAAGATTTTGAAACTTACCTTCTTTTTTCTCATTGATTATGCTTAAATACCGAAAGTTTCCAGGATCACTGACGGGTGAAAAGAATATCTGGTTTTTGTTTTCTGGTTTTTGGTTTTTCTGTCTCAACCTTATAACTGGAGGCCATGTTTTCAATATTTTTAAGATGTGACTTACAGCGTCATCCAAACACGCAAAAATATTTCTTTAGTTATTTAAAACTAAAATTTTTATGTTCTAAGAAATAAAGTATCATGATTTTAAGTTTATGCATCTTCTATCTTTTTGCTAAGAGGAGTTAAATACAGGCATTAGCTGCCTGACATCTTCTTGGAGGGAGCCTAGACGCTAAAGAAAGTGGTCAGAGCACCACCTGCTGGTCAGAGTGCAGCATGACTCCCTACTGGTGTGCTCTTGCTGTGCATAGAAGTGATCATAAAAACCACCATGGTTGATTTTAATTTTTTAATTTGCATTTGAATAAAACTGAAACAATGGAAGTACAGTATACATATTTCATCAGTTCTCAACATAGTCTGTTTTTACCCATAATAAAGCTATGGTACTTGTTACTAGTTCCGTTGCCTAGGAGATACTGATGTAATGGGTTACTATGGCAACAGCTGGTCTCTTGAAGGATTGTAAATGATAGGGTTGGCAGAGTTCATAGAGACACATGTTAAATGATTAATTTCATGAGCTTTGTACCAACTTATTTCTTTATGTGCAAAACTAATAGTGAAACCTAATATTTTTAACTTTTTAAAATCTTCCATTAATAATGTCTTTTTATTTACTTTAAAAGAATCAAAGGATAAATAACTCCCAGTCAGCTCAGTCATTGGCTACCCCAGTGGTTTCCGTAGCAACTCCTACTTTACCAGGACAAGGAATGGGAGGATATCCATCAGCCATTTCAACAACATATGGTACTGGTGAGTAGCTTTGCTATGTGCAAATATTACAGTAAATTACTTTCTATTAAAAGGCATATTTTTTAAAGTTATGATCTGTACCCTACAGGGAACTGTAGGTAGTACCCGTGTCCCAACACGCTATACCATCACTTGTTCGTTACTAAGGCAGAGTAATTGTCTGCATTTTTTTAAGAGCCTGGAATTTTTACTTACCCAAACCAAATTCAAAATTTCAAAGGAATTATCATTTCTTTAATGTAATAGAAAACTCACCTTCCAGAGATTTTTAAATAGAAAAAAAACATTTCTAGGCTATCAAACATGTATACACTTTTAAGCTAAGTTACTTTGAATCTTTTGTGGAATATTTACTTTGCTGAATAATATTTTATTTTTAATTAAAATTATCCCTGGTGTTTTATCCCCCTCATCTCTCAGATAAAAAAATCTGATTCGATTGTGTTTTAGAAATTTAAAATGTTCAATTTTAGTTACCATTTGACAGTTTCCAAATTAAATGTGCCCTCTTGATGCCTTCTTTATTCCTTCATCTAGAGTACTCTCTGAGTAGTGCAGACCTGTCATCTCTGTCTGGGTTTAACACTGCCAGCGCTCTCCACCTTGGCTCCGTAACTGGCTGGCAACAGCAACACCTACATAACATGCCACCGTCTGCCCTCAGTCAGTTGGGGTAAGCAATATCATGTCTTTTGTAACATAACTTTAGAATGTGTTTTTAGATTTTTTTTAAATGGTAAATGCCTGTCTTTAACTATGTGTTTTAATGTGCCATTAAAGGGCAAAAAATACTGTTTTATAGGAAGATGGAAGTCCTTTTCAGCTCAATACATTTCAAATATCTTAAATATTACCTAGCTTATTTTTAAGAGAATTGGAAGCTCTGATAATTAGGTACAGTCTTTCCTTTATGTTTTAGACTATATTTCTTCTATTTCTATCAGTGATGGAATTTTTATTTAGTAGGGTTTCACACATTTCATTTGTAAATTTTGAAGGCATTTATATTATAATTTCTTTACATTTTTGAGATATCTGATATTCTCACATAACACAAACCACGTAGTTTATTCTAATGTGAACCTAATGTTCATAGGATCAACTAACTGTTCCATTTCTATACTGGCTTTGTATATTTATAATATGTTCATTTTATAGTTATGCAGTTGTAGACATTTTAGTAAAATATATGTAAAACCATTAATTAGTACACATATAGAGATAATTACTAAATTTGGGTATAAAAATAGTTTTTGTTGTTTTCTGGTCAAAATATGTATCTTTCTGCCCCCTTGTGGTAGTTTTGAGATATATCTTAGTCACAGAAACGACGTCTGTCATTTATCTAAGGATTCAGACCCTAAATTTAATGACCTGAATTCACAATTAACACTGTTTCTTATAAGATATTTTTAAGCTAAAACTAAATATTTTACTTTAATTTTCACAACTAACTCCAAAATTGAATTAATCTTTAAAAGAAAATAAGACATAAACTACTTAAAGATGAGTTCGTATTTTGGAAACATTCTACATATTTAACCCACTTTTGATTTTCTACTGAGCCATTTAGTTACTAGTTATATTTGTTAACTAGTTCCATATCTATATGTCTAGGGGGGTCTACTCATTATCAAAGTCGCTGGTTTACATCACAATTTTATTTCTCTTACCCTTGTCCTCGCCTGTCCCCCACCTAATTTCATATGGATATTGATGGAAGATAAATCAGAAATCTGATATGCCATCCCACATTCACCTCTTGCTCTTGATCATACCACTCATTAATCACTGTCACTGAATGTCTAATCTTCCATGTATATAATAAAACAAATTCAGAGGACCTTGTGGCTGTGCTTTCTTGAACAATTGTTAAAATTGAAGATGTATGAAGTGTTGCTCAACAGTGAGTTTCTCTCTTTAGGACATTTAAATTTTCCCTCCAATGCTGATTATACAAGTAGATATTAAGTGCAGTTATTTCTTCAGGTAATCATTACTAAGTACATAATACTATGCAGACATTTAGGGGAGTTGTTTTGAGACAAGGTCTCTCTGTAGCTCCAGCAGAGCTGGAACTCCCCATGTAGACCAGGCTAGCCTTGATCTCACAGAGGTCCCCCTGCCTCTGCCTCAAGTGCTGGAATTAAAGGCATGCACTGCCACACCTGGCCCTATACAGGCATTTTGAAGATATGCATAGATGTCATTGCACTGCTGTGGATGAGCACTAAACCTCCCATACATGTTTCTTGTCAATAATAAGAACTGTTAATTTCTAATTTTTCACAAAATTCACCCTTTAATGCACTAAATTTCTCCTCAAGGTATTATCTGTGTCAGACTCTGTATCAGGGCTATCCAGATGGTTCATTGGGTAAAAGTGCTTGTCAGCAAGCCTAACTAACAACTTTGACCACCTGAATTTGATCCCTGAGACCCTCACGGTGGAAGGAGAAAACCAGCTACTGAAAGTGCTTGCGATACACAATATGTTAATCCATTAAAATATAAACTAAAAATTTAAAGCCATTATTTCACCTAAATATAGACTTCTTTTCTTTTTTTAATAATATCTCACCATTTTTACTTATGAAGACATATACATATTTGTTTACATACCACAATTTTAAAAAATCTTCTGTCACATAGAGAGAATGCAGTTCTCCACTGCTCATAAATGAGAATGGAGAAACATCCCTGAACTGGAAAGAAACTGAACGGCAGCAACCAAGGATTTCAGCTCCCATTTTTTTCAATGCAGAATCTCATTCTGCACAATTTTAATTCAGTCTATGAGTTGTAATTGCACTTAGTCACTTCCCTTATACCTCAAATTGATAGGAGCCCAGTCATTACAATTTCTCTCCCTCTGTGTGTGTGTCTCTCTCACCTTCTCCCTCCCTTTATCCCTCCCTCTGTACCTCCACACATCCTCATACTCATTCTCTCACTCACACATGCACACACATAGTAGATTTTTGTAAGGTTCCTTTGAATGGCCTATCTCATGTTCATACAAACTTTTTTAAACCTATTATAATGTTTATGTAAAATAAATTAAAGAATTGATGTTTGCCAAGTCAGTATCACAGACTTGTGTTCAGGGCTCATTCTTAGGTAGATACTATATTCCAAGCAAAGAAGGAAATAGATTTGGTTCCACCAAAATCGATACTCCCAGCAGCCCAACATGGCTACCGCAGTTCTTTCTCAAAATTGTAAAAGTATGGGGCTGGAGAGATGGCTCAGCAGTTAAGAGCACTGACTGCTCTTGCAGAGGACCCGGGTTCGATTCCCAGCACCCACACGGTGGCTACGAACCATCCTTAACTCCAGTTCCAGGGGAATCCGAAGCCCTCTTCTGATCTCCACGGCATTGCATGACATGGGCACACTCACATACATGCAGGCAATACACTCATACACATAAAATAATGAATAAAATATTTTTTAAAAAACTGTAAAAGTATAATAGAATTCTTATTTTGTCCTTCAGAAAAGTTCTCTTCATCCTTAATACTGTTGTCTTTAGATAATATGTAGTGTCTATTTTATATAGCAACATTAGACAAGCAACCTAAATTTATATAAGACATGTCTAGAAGGAACTTGCCCTTTTAGAAAAATGACCCTCAACTTTCAGGTCTTTTTCTCAGTTGTCTAAAGGGGGCAACCTATTTTCTGGAAGCATGCCCACACATTATCCATGAGGATGTTCAGTACATACCGAGGGAGAAAACTTTGAGTAGAGATACTTTTAAAAGTTAAACTTGGGCTGGAGAGATGGCTCAGTGGTTAAGAACAGCTGCTTCTCTTGCATAGAATCAGAGCAACCATGTTGGGCTGCTGACAAATGCCTGTAACTCCAGCTCCAGGGTACTCAAACCCTCTTCTGGCCTCTGTGGGCATATACACATACATGCACATAATCACACACAGACATACATGCATATACATAAATAAATCTTTGTGTTTTTTAAAAGATTTCCTTTTTATTAATTTATTTTATGTGTATGAATGTATAGCCTGAATATATGTAAGTGCACCCATTTCATGCAATGCATGTTAAGGTCAAAAGAGCGCATCAGACTCCCTGGAACTGGAGTTAACATACGGTTTTTGGCCTATTAGCTGCCATGCGGGTGCTGGGAATCGAACCTGGGTCCTCTGCAAGAGTAGCCAGTGCTGTTAACTGTTAAGCTGTCTCTCCAGCCCATGTTTTCCTTTTTTTAAGTAGGCTCAGCTGGGTGGGATGGTGCACACCTCTAAATGCCAGCACTTGGGAGGCTGAGGTAGGAGGAATAAAAGTAAAAACTGTCTCTTAAAAAAAAATAATAGTGTAGTAAGCTAAATGTAGTAAGGGAGCTTAATTCCAGGGAGGGGGTGAGAGGAATTTGAATAAAGTTATTCACTTTTTATTTCTGGACAATCCAGTGGAAGGGTAGTTTTCTCAACTCAGAGTCATCTACAGTAGACAAAACTTGTGGAGGACCTGACATGGCAACATGCACAGTTGACTCCTTACATTTCCTCTTACCTCTTTATCACTCACTTGCATGTATGAAGTCTTCTACAGTTATTCACAGTTGTGCTTTGTTCCTGAGAATAAACTAGCATATATATAGTAAAATGAGGTTTCATGCTACTTTCTCTTTTCAAGAAAGTACTTCTTTGATAGCAGAGATTAGCTATTCTGTGTTGTGTTCTGCATTACACTGAAGTGAAGTGGAGTCTAAGATGCCACTTATATTTCATTACTGTAGATTTAGTCCCCAGAGCTACACGACTCAGAATAAACTTGTGTATGTGTTGAGTGTCAAATGAAATTCTACCATAAGATAAGCTGTCCTATTCATAGAAAAGAATCACCAGTAATTGTTCCATCTTTTATGGGGAACGAGATGCAGCTAAACCTATACATGCCAGTTGACATTGAGAGCTGATGCAAATAAATGTATAATGCAGCTTTCAGATGCCATTAAACGAATGCCATTTTGATTATATTACTTTTAATTTAATTTGCATAGATTAATTACCTATCTGATACAATTCACTAAGCTTTTAGAAATGTTCCATGCTACCATGCTTAGAGAAGTGCAAGTTAAATGTCAAAGGGCAGACAAAAGTATTTATTGATATGCTATGTCATTTTCAGACTCCTAATTAGCATCCATTATTAGACAGTTGTGTAATCCATAGCAAAAGCATTTAATTGAATTTTAGTGAAATAGTCTTTCTTACCCAGAGCCAGGAAAAGTCTTTCTTCCAGAAATCAAAAGAAGATTTCCTCTAACATCAAAACTAATCATTAAGTAACTTTGAACAAAGATTAAATACTCCATTATAAAGCCTTTGAAACACAGGTGTTTCCCTTTCCTTCATCTTAATATATTCTTGATTTAAAGACTACTTAATTAAAACTCTTACAAAATTAGAAAAATAACATACACTAAAATAGTAAGCTTCAAATAAATCATTCCAGGTCTAAACAAAGATTGAAAATCATATGCACTGAAATAGAGACCTTGCTATCAGAGCTCAGACTATCACAAAGCCAGAGAAAGAAAATCTTAAAGAAGCAAATAATTCTCTTTATGTTGTTCTGTACATTAGCTCATCTATTAATAAGAGACGAAAGGAATTCCTTGCCAGTAGGTGGTGCTTTTGTATAAAGCATTACTCAAAGATTAAGTCACTCCTGACTAATTTTATAACTCTATACATCTTAAACCTATATTGCATCTCCCAAAAACCAGTCCCAGGTTTCTCCACTGTTTCCTCTAGAATATACAAATATTCTGCTCAGAACAACGTGTTGCTGACACACCCAGTTCTCTCCATTGGGACACAGCATAATTACATACATTAATAGGTAGGCTTGCTTCCCTTTGTTTAAAATGGGTGTATCTGTATAGATTATCCTTTTCTGTGCATCTTCCTCAGTTAAAAAGACTACTGTACTTTCTTGACATTATGGTGAGGTCAGACTGGTTCTAGCCGTGGATATCAGTCAGAGCGAAAAAAAAAAAAAAAAAATGAAAGCATCTTAAAACTGATTCCAGCAAGGTGACCACAGTTTATCCTGATCAATGTCACTGTAATTGCTAATCTACACTTAAGGGCTTCTCTAAAGTCTCCCAAATTTCGAAAGAAGGGTAGAATATACACTCTGGAAATTAGGGAAGATTGAAGATTATACACACAGTAATAATAATAACACACTACATATTTCTTTGCCACAATATTTCCTTAACAACAGATTCCTCAACTAATGTTAATTATAAATAAGAGGAGTGGTACCCTAAATACCCCATGAGCACTGTTGCCTAGCAATAGTAAAGTTGAGGGAATTAGGGATTCCAGACAATACTTTCATCCCATATAAGAGCAAAAGATGGAGGAAGCCCAATTATGCATCAGTTTTAGTGGGGTAGAACGTCTGCTTTTAGGCCAATATTTAAACTTTGTGCAGATAATTTTCATTGTCCTTCCTCCTTTGCTCTCTTTTCCTTCTTTCAAGCTTTTTGTCAATTATAGATATTACATAATATTTGATGGGTTCTGTTCATTTGAAATCTGAACTCTTCGTTTTCTCTTAGGACTTTATAACTCCATTTGTGTGTGCTTATTAACTGGAGGGAAATGTTTACATCAGTAATAAATTTTTAAAAATAATTTGCAAAGAGAGGCTTTAGTAAATCAAGAGAGTGTAACTCCAAGTCCAACACTGTCTCCCAAGGTTTAGAAAATTAAGTCGAAAATAATTTAGAGAGAAATTCCATGAACACAGAGAATGAATTTCGTATCATGTCTTAAGCCTTTCTGAAAAGATAACCGATACAGTTAAGGAGCCTGTCAGCAACTACAGATATGATTCATGAGGCCTGTGCCGCTTAAATGTTGTAATTACTACCAGGCCAAGAGCAGAGGCTTCCTGAGTGCTCTAAGACAGGAATGCCCCTCCGTGCTTAGCAGCACTTCTCACTCTGGGCTCTGGTGTCTATGCGAGTCTTTAAGCTAATGTATTTGTAATTGTGAGTTCCTGGGGCCTCCAGGCCTCCTCCATCTGTAACTGGGTTTCCTTTCCTCCTACAGAGCTTGCACTAGCACTCATTTATCTCAGAGTTCAAATCTCTCCCTGCCTTCTACTCAAAGCCTCAACATCAAGTCAGAACCTGTTTCTCCTCCTAGAGACCGTACCACCACCCCTTCGAGATACCCACAACATACGCGCCACGAGGCGGGGAGATCTCCTGTTGACAGCTTGAGCAGCTGTAGCAGTTCCTACGACGGGAGCGACCGAGAGGATCACCGGAACGAATTCCACTCTCCCATTGGACTCACCAGACCTTCGCCGGACGAAAGGGAAAGTCCCTCAGTCAAGCGCATGCGACTCTCTGAAGGATGGGCAACATGATCACATTATTACTTAATAGTTTTTTTTTTTTTCTTGCAGTGTGTGTGTGTGCTATACCTTAATGGGGAAGGGGGGTCGATATGCATTATATGTGCCGTGTGTGGAAAAAAAAAGTCAGGTACTCTGTTTTGTAAAAGTACTTTTAAATTGCCTCAGTGATACAGTATAAAGATAAACAGAAATGCTGAGATAAGCTTAGCACTTGAGTTGTACAACAGAACACTTGTACAAAATAGATTTTAAGGCTAACTTCTTTTCACTGTTGTGCTCCTTTGCAAAATGTATGTTACAATAGATAGTGTCATGTTGCAGGTTCAACGTTATTTACATGTAAATAGACAAAAGGAAACATTTGCCAAAAGCGGCAGATCTTTACTGAAAGAGAGAGCAGCTGTTATGCAACATATAGAAAAATGTATAGAAGTTTGGACAGACCCGGCAAGGGGTGGCCATTGGTAAATGTTAGGAACATGCCCGGTCACCTGATGTCCTGAGTGTGCTCACAAACCTGCAGGCATACTATTGGCGTATGGCATTGGTGAGGCTTTCTCCTGTCATTTCTAATTGGCTTATTGAGTGTTTAATTTCCTTCTTCATTTCATCCTGAGTATTCTTCCATATTTCTAAATCCTTTGTGAATTCTTTCAGAAGTTTCTCTCTATCTTCTTTCATTCTTTGATTTCTGCATCTCTTATTAAATAAAAATATAAAAATATGTACATTACATTTTGCTTATTTTCATATAAAAGGTAAGACAGAGTTTGCAAAGCATTTGTGGCTTTTTGTAGTTTAAGCCAAAATGTGTTTTTTCCCCTTGATAGCTTCGCTAATATTTTAAACAGTCCTGTAAAATCCCAAAAAGGACTTTTCTTTCTTCATGTGTTCTTTAAATACACTGAATTCTTTATCATGTCTTTAATTGTTCTTTTGAATCTATGTACTCTGTTATCTCTAGGGAGTTCTCATTGTACTCCTCTACAGGACTGTTTGTTTCTAATTATATAAAATATTAAGAATCTTTTAAAAAAATCTGTGAAATTAACATGCTTGTGTATAGCTTTCTAATATATATAATATTATGGTAATAGCAGAAGTTTTGTTATCTTAATAGCGGGTGGGGGGTATATTTGTGCAGTTGCACATTTGAGTAACTATTTTCTTTCTGGTTTCTTTTACTCTGCATACATTTTATAAGTTCAAGGTCAGCTGTCAAAAGGATAACCTGTGGGGTTACAACATACCACATTGCAACACCCTAAATTGTTTTTTAAACAACAGCAAACTATTGGGTCAACTGACATCCATTGTATATACTAATTAGTTTCTTTCAAACTATTACTTTTGTTTTGTTTTTTGCATTTTATCAAATGCAGGGCCCCTTTCAGATCTCTCCATTACACCATGCATCTTGGAATTCAGTAAGTGCATAACCTAACTTGCCCATATTCTAAATTTACATGGTTGATTTTCAGCCTAGAATTTGATTTGTTTCTTAGAAATATGCCCAGAGTAAGAAGCTGTGCTGGGGCCCATGTCCTGAAGGTATGGCCCTAGAAATAAGTAATGTGAAGTTTGCTTGGTGAATAAGTTATAAATTCCTACAGAATAAAAATGTGAAAGACTGGGTGCTAGAAAAGAAGGAAGCAGATGAAGGGATAGTTACTTGTCGTCCACTTTAATCATTTTAACTGACCAGTAACAATCTTGTCAGCAATATAGGACTGTTCAACGACCTGATGTTTCAGGACCCCCAAATGTCACTTCTGCATAAAGCATGTATGTCATCTATTTTTTCTTCAATAAAGAGGTTTAATAGCCATTTCAAGAAATCCCATTAAAGAACTTCTCTATGTCCCTTTTTTAATTTTCAAGAAAATATAACTCTTGTCTAGTATTTGTCTATAAGGAATTAATTTTCAGACCCTTTAAAAAGTGAGTGCCATAAAAAGTCAATATATAGTGTTGAAGTGATATGTCAGGCTAGGAATGATTTCCTTCTCTTGGAATGTGAAGATCTGTCGATTCATCTCCAGTCATCAACATTGACATACGCAGCAAAGGATACAGTAATATCAGTTCTGCTACATCATGCGTGGGACATTTCTGATCCCCTTTTCCCCCTTTTACCTGCATAGTTGTTACGTTTCTCATTGTAAATGGCTGCCGCTGGGTGGCAGAAGCCAAAAGACCTTATTAGCGAGGCTATATTTTTCTTAACTTGATCTGCAATCCGTAATTAGACCACAAAGCACCTTTGGTTGCATCCGTATAGGATGCTAGCCTGCCTTGTAGTAATGTTTTATATACTAAAAACAAAAAAAAAATGACTTATCCGTCATTTCATATATATCCCACTACAAAAGGTATCCATGGAACATGAAAAATAGCATTTGTGCAGAAGAACACCAAAATTATCCCTACAGACACACTTACTTATACATCTGTGTGTGCACATGTGCATACACACGCACATAAAGGGGTAAAGAAAATCAGTCATTATTTCACCATAGGCTTGATCCCATCCTGACAATTCATCTTTATAACTTGATGTGAATTAAATATGCAAGCATGTCACAAATGTTTCTTGTCATTTCAAAAAAAAACGTGTGTTTATCAATAGAATTTTACCAGTGGGTGGGAAAGGGTCATTATATGAAATATGAAGAAATAGCCATATTAGTTTTTTACCTGCAATTTGCCTCAGCAACGACAACAAAAAAACATGTGAATTTCTAATGCTGAAGATAAAGAAAGCTAAAGTACCAGAAGAAGCCTCTGCTATTTATAGCAGTTCTGGCGTTAGTTTTATAAGAACCTGAAAAGAACGGAATCACTTGAAAACGGATGCCAGTCACCTCGTCCCCACTGCTGAATTCATATAAAGTGGTGGCAGATAGCGAAGGGATAATCGGAGAATTTTGTAAGATGATTTAATGAGAAGAAGCACAATTTTCATTGTGATCAGTCACTTTCTGTAAACAGCCACTGTCTATCTTTACCCTTACACCTTTTCTGTACTTTACCATTTATTGTATTTGCAAAGCAAGTATGATTTTTAATCACAGAAAATCCTTTGTATCTAGGAGTTTGGGGCAGAGCTCTGAGGGATTAGTATTTTACATTACCTGGCCTAGAGAAACATTTTAGAGAACATTCGTCATTGCAAGTAAAGGAACCATAAGTGGCATTTTACACGGCTGCAACTATTGTTATACCTAATCCTATTTTTAAAGATTTTAAGCTGAAATACTGGTAACAGTGTTGCAAATATGCAAGCTGCACAGCCTGTATATTGTACACATTGGTGTGTGGAAGCTGTCCATTTCAACCTTTTTAAAAATTGTGGTTTTTAGTAAAATGGCTTATTTTTTCCCAAAGGTGGAATTTAATGTTTTGTAATGATGAATATGAAAATACCTGTCATCTTTAGATCATTTGAAAGTTAACTAAAGTAAGAATTTAAAAACAAAACCCAAGACCCTTTTTTAAAAGAATGTCTGCCCTCTCACATTACTTCATATTTGTTTTCCTGACGTACTCATCTTTTAACTTAGAGATAGCATTTTTTTTCTCCCTTGTTCCCCCTTGTTTTTTTTTTCCTCAAGAGAGTAAATGCTTTGTATTTCTTTCTTTAAATTTTTTTTAAAGAAGCCACTTGAACCTTCAATAAAGGCTGTCGCCTAAGCATGGCATACTTCATCTGTTCTCGTTCGTGCCATCTGCTGTGGTGTCGTCACTTGTATGGCGTTAATTTCCTGCCACTACAGATCTTTTGAAGATTGTTTGAATACTGGTGTCTGTTAGAATGCTTCAGACTACAGATGTAATTAAAGGCTTTTCTTAATATGTTTTAACCAAAGATGTGGAGCAATCCAAGCCACATATCTTCTGCATTAAATTCGTCCATTTTGGTTATTTTGATAATTGGGTATTGCATTTTGCCTTCCCTGTTCATACCTCAAATTGATTCATACCTCAGTTTAATTCAGAGAGGTCAGCTAAATGATGGATTCTGCTGTGGTTTGAATGCAGTCGCCGTGTGCTCTTAGAGCAAATAGACCCGGGTCTGGGCCTAGGACTTGGATTGCTTCAGATGGTTTGCTGTATCATTTTTCTTCCTTTTCCTTTTCTGGGGACTTGTTTCCATTCAATGACAGTAATTAAAATAGCTTGTAAATGAGGGCATACAAGCATTTGCAACAAGTATTCAAATAGAGGCTCACAGCGGCATAAGCTGGACTTTGTCGCCACTAGATGACAAGATGTTACACCTAAGTTAAACCACATCTGTGTATCTCAAGGGACTTAATTCAGCTGTCTGTAGTGAATTAAAGTGGGGAATTTTCAAAAGTTTCTCCTGCTGGAAATAAGGTATAATTTGTATTTTGCAGACAATTCAGTAAAGTTACTGGCTTTCTTAGTGATGCAGTGTCTGTGGTGCATTTTTTTAATTACTGTTTTGTTGTTTAAATTTATTCCACTTTATCATGTTTTTTTTGAAAGCAACTTATCCCCAAGCACAAATGAGCGTTCTCAGTTTTCAGTTCAAAATATATGAAAAGATGGATGTGTATGTGTCTATGTGGGAGGGTGTGAATTGGATGACAGCTCTTAAGATAATGTAGTATTCAGCCAGTGTGGGACATTTATGCGTTTTATGGAGTGGTTCACCTTCTTTATTAAAGTCCCATGCAGGTCTTTGCTAGTCTGTTCAAATATACAGAATCTTCCAGAGGTCATTATGAAAGGATTTGCTGAAGTAAGTTAAATTACTGTTTTAACAAAAATATAGAAAATATTTCCAGAAACCTTAATTTTTTAAATCAAAATAGCTCTTAACAACAACAAAAAAGCTTTGAAAACAGGCTTATATCTAAATATTTGAGCTAACTAGTAGATTCATATAGACATTCTTAAAACTACAGATTATATTCATCACCAAAATTCAAGTATCATTTTTAACAAATGTTCTTTAAATGAACAATATAACTCAATGTAGAAAATGAAAAGGATGAAAGGAGCGCACTGATACCAGTTGGAGAATTTGGACTTTTGCCTTGACAGTGATTCCTGCTCTGAAAAAAACAAGGAAAGGAAAGGGCCTTTCAGAAATTTTGCACATGGCTTCAAAATAACAATGCTGCTTGCTTTGTTCTCTTTAATTCATTTTCAGCAAACATTTATTTAGCAATAAATATATATACAACTTGTAGATTCAAGGAAGCATGAAGATGTAGCCCCTGCTTTTAAGAAGCTCACAGACTAATGGGAGGTAAAATATGTTCTCAGAAGAATCCTCAAAGTGCTTTGGGAGAACCACTTTAGACATCTTATGAGTAAGGCAGAGCAGAGGCCCAGAGTGTGGACACTTCATAGTCAATCAACCAAGGTAGCCTTTCCTTTGCTTTTGGAGGGTGGGCAACATCAAGACAGGCCCAGAGGGATCAAGCAAAGGTCACTCTATGGCCTTTGAAACTTTGTAACAATGAAACTCTTAATAATATTATTTGTGAGCTTGTGTTCTATAGGAAAAGTAACACAGGACAGTGGAGCATGCACTTCAAGAGAGGGGACACACACGGGGGAAAAGAGAAAGGTTTTATATGCTAATATCTTCGACAAAAAATACCCCCACATTTTCATTTTTCACTGGGTTCTCCCAGTAAAAAACTGTAATGCCAGTCCCAAGTAAGGATGTTCTACAACAAAGAAGTGATAAACACAAAGGCACACAGAGGAGAAAGCAGGGCTTAAATGTGCAAAAATTGTGGCCCATTCTATTTTTATATAGGGCAACCATGAGTAGGTGAGCAATGGGAATTTGATTAGATAACTGAAAATGAAAACATCTGTGATTTAAGAAATCAGTTGGCTTGGAGTGTGGTGGACCATGTCTTTGATCCCAGCACTGGGGAAGCAGAAGCAGGTGGATCTCTGTGAGGCCAGCCTGGTTTACATAATCGAGTTCCAGCTAGGCAGAGCTAATAGTGAATCCTTGTCTCAAAAGGAAGAGCGAGTAATCAGTTGAATCATTTAGAAGAAGGAATTGTCAGAATTCAGCAAACAGGTTAACAGATGGTCTAATGATACATGAAGAATTATAAAGTGTATAGTTTTAAGTTTAAGTGATTAGAATCCTGGTAACCATGCAATCCCAAATAGGTCATTTCTTCATGAGAAGATGGCAGCTCCTTCAGCATTCAGCAAGTTGACTTTAAGTTATGCCCAGGAGAATGTTATAAATACAGACTTAAACTCATAACACTTACTGCTGAAGATAACGTTTTGGTTGTTCCTTACAGAGAGGTAACAGTGAAGCCATGCCTATGAGAGAGCCTGTCAAGAAGAAAGGAGAGGTCTGAGGTAGCTTAGAAGAGAAAGCAGAAGAGGGAAGATCTGCAGAGATGAAAGCAAACAGTGAAGAAGACGATGAGCAGTCACACAAAAGGAACACCAAAGCCAAGGAGGTTTCAAGAAATAGTACATGTCTTCAGCTCTGTCAGGGGCTTTATTAGGGTCAAAGAGGAAGAAGAGGTGGCAAGTACTTTGCCTGTTGTAAGGGACAGTTAAGAGAGCCATTTCAACAGATTGATGTGGGAGGCAGGAGAGATCAGGAGAGGCTCTCTAGCAGGTGCTGTGAAATTTCAGGCAGCAAGGATAGACTAAACTCTCATACATTTTGGTAATTAAAATAAGATCTATCACGAGTGGCTAGCAGAGTCAAGGACCAAAGGAAGGCCTTTTTTTTCCCATTTTTTTTTTATTTTAAATTTTTTTTTTTTACAATTAAAGTTACAGTTTTAACAATATGCAAAATATTACAGTAATTCAGTTTTTTGGCATAATGATTACAGATTTGATAAATACATTTTATATCTCATAATAGCAATGAGGATTATACAAAAGCTATTAAAACAATTATGAGAATAAATTCTATTGTCACTTAAGTATCTAAAGCTATTTTCCTTTGCGTTCTTCCAGAATGATTTGTTCTTATTCTTTACCTTAATTTGAGGGACTTCAAGAAGATACTTGTTTTGTTTTGTTTTTTCATACAGAAGAATTCATTCCAAG
Organism: Nannospalax galili; assembly: GCF_000622305.1. Taxonomy (NCBI): domain Eukaryota; kingdom Metazoa; phylum Chordata; class Mammalia; order Rodentia; family Spalacidae; genus Nannospalax; species Nannospalax galili. Next base: position 4,379,217 of record NW_008343216.1, on the reverse strand, counting down.
GCAATTGACATTGAGACATTTTCACATGCATTTCTAATCTCTATATACATGACTATCACTGGTCACAGTCGCCCACCTTCTGAGCTCCTCGGCATCTGAGCATGAATACAAACTCGTCAGATAGACAGCAGGAAGGCCTTTTTTAAGGGAGGTGATACCTAAGCATGTTTATAGGCTAGGGGAAGGGGAAAGGGAAACAATACAGACTTGGAGTGTCCTAACCCAATGGCTAGAGGGTTGTGTCATGTGTCCCTAAAGCCCAAATGTAACTAAGTTTCTTTATTTTGATGATTTGGGGTTATCATGGCTAAGTAGAGTTATTGAAATTGCCCCTGGTAATCTATCCAGGACAGGGCAGCTGAATTTTCATTTTGTAAACTGAGAACATTATTTTTCTATTTTGTTTGAATATTATTATGGCACTTTCCTACATGTTACCTTTACAGACTGACTTCTAATCGAGATACAGTGATAAAAGAAAAGTCAGTTTCACTTCCACTCTGTCTTTAAGCTTCAGTTCTCAACCTCACACATCTCAGAAGAGGGAACCTCCACCAGAGAATGGTCTTGAACGCACTGACCTATGAGAATATCTGTGAGGCATTTCTTAGTTGTTAATTGATATAGCAAGGCCCAGCCTACTGTGGGCAGTGCCGTCCTTGGGCAAGTGGTTCTGGGTTATACAAGAATTCTGGCTGAGCAGCACAGGACAAGGAAAGCAAGCCAGTAAACAGCATTCTCCAGGGTCTCTGCTTCAGTTTCTGCTGCAGGTTCCTACCTTGAATTCCTGCCTTAGCTTCCCTCAAAGATAGGACTGTAAGCTGTAAGATGAAATAAGCCCTTTGTTCCCCAGCTTGCTTTTTGGTCAGGGTGTTTATCACAAGAACAGAAAAGCAAATTAGACCACCATTCTGTAACTCCCTGGAATTCTCACTATCCCTATTTCCTCAAATAAAGTCTCCAGCACCCAAGATGAGGCTACTCTTTAACCTTCCCCTTCCAGGCACAGCCTGTCTCCCTGACACTTTTGCTTAAGAGGTGCGAGTTAAAACATAGGATGAAGCTCATAGTATTGGGTTCTAAAGGGGCCTCTGGTTTTGATGCAACCTTCACTGTCAGGACATCAGTTCTATTGTGTCCCTAGAAACCCAAGAAGCACCTCCATCCCGGATATGCCAGTTCCTAGCAATCAACCTCTGTTCTTGGCCAAATGGAAATGATGATCACCCTTGGAATCTAGTAATTCAGTGCAAAGGCCAGACGGAAAGGGAGGTAACACTACCAGTGGGGCAACTCTATGCTAAGTTGAAAATAACTAGGAAAGCACCTGTTCAGACACTACAAATCCTTGATACGGGGTCCTTGTTAGAGCCCTTGACTGGCCCTCGCTTCCACAAACATAAAGCAGGGAGTTGCCAAAGCAAGGACAACCTGAATAAACTAGAGCTGGAGCTGGTGGGTAATGGGAAGATACTAATATGTGTCAAGTACTTTCCCTGAAATGGACTTGACCTGAATTCTATTTAAAGGACTCACATATGCTGTGGCAAAGGCAGTGTTTCCAAGGTCCTGGTTGGCAATGCGACCACCTTTATTTCTGACAAGTAAACTGATACTTGTTATCTATTCTCTTTAAGCATTGATTTTCCATAACTCCCAGAGTCTGTCACTGATTCGTGGGTTTATTCTGAAGCTCAGTGAAGATCACTGTAGGAACTAATCATGGAAAAAATCAGGATCTCTACTCTACCTGTACATTCTTCAATTGTACTCCATAACACAGTGGTGAAAGAAATCTGCTTTTTCCTATGATGACTACAGTGTTCAATTTCTATTTCTTTAGGAGTTCAAATTTATTCCCCAAAGACAATTTGATATGCCCCTGATGTATTGATGCTCTAAGTACATTATCTATACATGGAGAAAGCTGTGCTATGCAGGTATTCATCCCAAAGCTTTCTGCTGGTAGTGCTAAGAAGCAATATTTTAGAAAAAAATATTACCTCCTTCAAGAATTTATTACATAACTGATCATATGAAATGGATTTTTTACTGTTTACAAACAAGACTCCTACTTGCAAATGCAAACCACTTTGTATTCTAAAGTTTGCATGTGTACTACTTTTGATTAAAGTATAGGGAAGATGCCCATCTGTACAGAGGTATCCAAGTGAACTGAACTGTAATATATATACACAGTGGAATTCTCTGCAACATTAAAACATAAAGCAAATCAAAACCTCTATATATTGATATGAAAACTACCAAAATGCATTGCTAGATTTTTATGCAATAATGGAACAGTATATATACTTTTTAGGCAAGAAAAGGGAGAGGGAAACATATTTTCATGAAGACACAGTAGAAAGATAGCCAAAAACACATACCAAAGGGGCAGAATGGAGGTAGGGAAGGGGTGAATGGTCGAAAAGATTCATAGTATATATTGTTAAATGTTGTTTTGATTCTTAAACTATGAATATTCTACTTATTTGAGGGAAAAGCTTTCAGTTTAGAGGGAAAAAGGCCTTCCCAAAAGTCATAAATGACACCCACCCAATGAAAGCTCTTCTCATACTAGGAACACCTTTGAAAACTACCACACTTGGAGCAAACCTCTTGGAATCTCAAAAGACACAAGACACGTCAGCTTCCAACTGCAATTGATAAGACTTTCAACATTAAAATTAGGAGTTTGTGTCTTTACTGACTGCACTAGCTGGCCAAAGAGCCTACTTGAGCAGTGATTAAATAAAAATGTCTTCTAAAAATGTTTGTTTTCCTTGACATTTCCAAATCATTTATCTGCACTTTTAAAACCTGGATTCAGAACTCATTCTATAAGGTTTCATTTTTCTGTCTAATCAAGAATCTATGTATCCTATTGAGACATATAAAAACTTATGAATTTAACCTTAGCTGAATTTCTTTTTGAAGTTATATATGCCTTTTGTGATCATTTCGGCTTGCTCCTATAGGTACTTAGCCCTGCTCTAGTATTAGACATATTAGAAAAACATGTCTTCCTGCCCAACTTCTGTATCCTTATCAGCAGTTAATTCATCCGCTAAAATTCCAAAGTAAGATTAGAAGGCTCTAAAGAGTATGTTTTGTTTGTGCCCATTTTTCTGTCCTCCACATTAACTATCCTGGTTTCTGCACTTTGTGTGCACAAATTTCTACTTTTAAAACATATTAAAGGACTTATTTGAACAAATCAATAGACATATTCTATATTTCAAATTCTATAGATAATACTTCTGCTTTCTATCTCCTGAAGCCCTCAGACAGTGTTGGTATTTGTGCTTTGAGTTTCATGACTGAGAAATAACTCAGAAAATGATTTCTATATTCTAAAGAGTATGTCCTATACACAGGATCTACTTTAATGATATGAGAATATATACACAACATTCAGACTTCATTTACATTAATAAAATCCAGGTTTTTCTTGTTTTTAATAATGGATTTTATGAAATGTAAGAGAAGAATTGATGTGAAATGTAGAATCTGGAAATGGGAGACATGTCTTATTTAACTTATGTTTCACAATTTTATAAGACTAAAAATTTGTATGCATCAAATAGAATCTAAAACAAAATTTATGTATGACTAGTTACATATGCAAGAATATAAATAACTAATTGTGATTCCAGTTATTAAAAGTCACTCACTAAAATTTATACAAGACCTATGTTGGTTAAGTGATGGGAGCCAGACACAAGTGAGAATATATTTCAAGGTTCAATTTGTATGGAATGCAAGAATACACAAAATTAATCTATGTTCAGAGACATCAGTGAAGTGGGTGCCCATGGGGTGGAGATTGAGTAGTAGAGGCACAAAGGAACTTTTGCTTCACCTAATTGCGCATTTAGGATTTGTACCTTTTGCTTTGTGGTTTCCCTAGTTTAAAATATATACAGAGCTCGAAATTTAGAATATTATGTATGAAATACTAGAGACTAATACTCAAAGATGCTTCCTGTGGAAGTTAATGGGCCCTGTACCAATTTAATCTGCACACGTCCATTGAGCCTAGGTTGAAATTAAAAGAAGCTATTTATTTCTGTTCCAGTGAGCAACCTCTTTGATTTGAATCTAGGCTCACCATGAGTTTTATTCAGCCATAAAGAGGAGTAAGGTGATACCATTTACAGGAAAATGGATGGGTATAGGTCAGATGTTAAGTGAAATAAGCCACACACTTCTCTAAAAAGTATAACGTGTTCTCTCATATGGAAGCTAGAGAAAGAGAAAGACAAGAAATTAAAGAGGTACTACCAGGGAAGCAGAAAGGGGGAGACACAGAAGAGCATGGCAAATGTGAACATAGTACAGATGTGAATGTACAGAAATGTCATCATTAGTATGCACTCAGAGAAAAGAGATTCTCAAAAAATAGTAGTTTTCTTAAATTAGTTTGCTTTGAAAGTACTCCCATACAATATCACACTACTGTTCTACCATACATAAGGAAAAATAAATTTTAATTTCATCCTGATCAAATTATAAGAAATGCTAAGTTAGTATAGGAAAGTTAGTATGATTTCACTGAGACTGATCATATAATGGAACAACACATGTTAAATAAACTGATTATTTCAGGGATGATGGTATTTATTCCAGGATGTTGAATGACTTGACTGTTTTGCTACTGAAGCTCTTACACCATATTCTTATCAACTCTTACTCAACATAATATTAAACTTTGGAAGATAAAGGAGAATAAGAAAGTTGGAATGCTTATCTTTTGTCTGTAGACTATCCAAAAATAGACACCTTTTTTTCAGGAAAATTATGTGAAACTTTAATGTGCACAATACCAAAAGTGACAGTCATTGTAATTGGTAATGTTAAACTACTTTCTATAAAATTGATCATCCATCTCCCTCTTGGTGACGGTTAAATGGAGGACAGCACAGATGAAAATAAAAGACTCAGGTGCATTTTGAGGTTCACTTAGTGAAATTAAGTGCAAGGCCTATCTGCTAAGTACTCTGAAGTTACCAGTGGAATTTCATGTATGAATTATCAGGGGAAATCACACATAATCAATAGAAAAAAAAACCATGCTTGATTGAAAGAAGAAGTGGGCATTTTATTCCTCTTTTAATTATTAAAATATAATGTTAATGTTACTAGGGTATTTGTATGCATTTAAATAAGAACATGTGGAGCTGGAGAGATGGCTCAGTGGTTAAGAATGCTAGCTGCTTTTGCAAAGGGCCAAGGTTCAGTAGCCAGCACCCACATGGTCACTAACAACTGTCTATAACTCCAGGTCCAGGGTATCTGATGCCCTCTTCTGGCTCTGTGAGCATTGCAAACACAATACGTGGTGCACTCACATATGTACAGATAAAACACTACAGCACATAAAATAAAAAAATAATTGATTAGTTAATCAATCAAGAACATTCATATAATGCTACTGATATTAAGCATTTATGTACACTTATACATACACATAACATATATAGCTCATGTTTGTAAATCAGAATGACATAAAAACAGTAGAGCATTGTGTGGTGGCCCACACCTTTAATCCTAGCACTCAGAAGGCAGAGGCAGGCAGATCTCTGAGAGTTTGAGCTCAGCCTGGTCTACATAGAAAGTTCCAGGCCAGCCAGGGCTACATAATAAGACCCTGTCTCAAAAAAACAAAAACAAAACAAAACAAGATTAGAAAAGTTGCCTTGATTTGGGTCTACATGTTCGCCTGTCTCAAAATGCAAACTGTGAGCAGACGATTTCCCACCTTGCCTCTTGCTTCTCCTTAGTCTTTTACCATCGTAAGTCTATACACGCCAAAGCAGATCATCAGTGTTTGATGCCAGGTAGAAATATTCTAAGAAACTTTTATTCTGCAAAGTAGGTATTTTAGCCGAAATTGTAAGGTCATTGGATTAATGCTCTGCTTTTCCTGGACAACATCAAGAATGGCTCTTATATTGTTGCCAGTGTTTCTTCATGCTGAAGTGAGAATGAAAGCGTTCATGTATATAGAAAAGGTAAGCAGAGGTCACATAAAGACATTTCATTCAGGATTTTGAGTGGCTATCTTTTCCCAGTTGATTAGCATACCTCCACCCTCAGAGAATCTTTTTTCCCTCTTAATAAACTGCCTCTATTTCTATCACAAAAAATACCAAGCATGATGTATTTTTACCTACTCTTGGTCTACAGTCAATGCCCTAGTCATCTGGCCTTCTTGAGAGACTACAGGCTGGCAAGAATAAACATAGTCCTGTCTGGGGGCAGTAAACTGGAAAAGAATTATAATCTTTGATAAGATAATCTTACTTGGGTAGGCACCTTTGTAAGAATGCATTTCTAACAAGACTACTAGAGGCAAGTGGCAGATTAGCCACATTTTTCAGATAGGCAGCCTCTCCCAAGGTACACTCACCAGCAAGGCCTGAGCACAAGTTAAAGAGCATCGCAGGTCTGGTGTAGATGCCACAACTGCTGCCGAAAGCTGATCCAGTTCATCTTTGGCTAATTTTTGGTTAATGATTTTTTAAAAGGGGAGGATTATAGGTATCTATTTTCAAACTTTGGAATTCTCCTCCTGACCATTCTTGAGTATGGTACTTTTTTCTCTCTCTGAGTTAATAGCAGTCATGGGCTAGTCTAAAGGGTGCATATACTAGATGGCGAAGTAGCTCAAATCTAGCCTCATCTGTCTTTCTTACTGCAATATCATAAGCTGCTAGAATGGTACTTGGAATAGAATCAACTTTCACCAAATATTTATATATACATTTTTTGTCTTTTGAGACAGGGTCTCACTATATAGCCCTAGCTCAAATTCACAGAAATCCACCTGTCTCTGACTATCAAGTGCTGGGACCAAAGACATGCACCAACAAGCCAAGCCTACACCAATATTTTTTCAGTTAATCAATAAATGATACAATCAAAACAAAGTACACTGTAACTGTGCTGGATAATTTCAGTCATTAACTTGATACACTGGGAAGAGGGACCCTCAAGTAGAAATTTTCTTCTATTGGATTGACCTGTGGGCATATCTGAGAGGCATTTTTCTTGCCTGTTGAGTATTGTGGAGGGGTCTAGCCCACTGTGGGTGATGCCACCCCTGAGCAGGTGGTCCTGTGTTGTGTAAGAAGCAGGCTGAGCACAGGCTAAGGGAGCAAGCCAGGAAACAGCATTCCTCTGTGGTCTCTGCTTCAACTCCTGCCTACAGGTTAGTACCTTGAGTTCCTACTGGCATCCCTCCATGATGCACTGTAAACTGTAAGGTAAAATAAATCCTTTCCTCCCCAAGTTGATTTTGATCTGAGTGCTTTATTACAGCAATAGAAGAGTAACTAGGACAAAACCCTTTAATTCTTTAAAATGATTTTAACATATTCTATGGAACTACATTTAGATCTATTTCATTCATGTTAACACCTTATAGCCATCAAAAGAATAAATCAGTTTTTTCATTTCATCTACTAATGAATAGTTGGTTTACATGTGGCGTGGAAAAATCTTTTTAAAAAAGAATTTTGTAGCGCACTCCTGTGGTGAGATGTGAGGCGGGAACAGCCAAATAATCTGGAAGCATGCAGTCCAGCTAGCCGATAGCAAGCAACAGAGCAAAAACGAGAGACCTTCAACAGGTGGAAGGCAAGACCCAACCAAAGTTGTCCTCTGACCTCTACACATACACTGTGGCAG
>NW_008343216.1:4370709-4371514 GCF_000622305.1 Nannospalax galili | reverse complement strand
ACACACACACACACACACACACACACACACACACACACACAAATAAGCAAAATTTTTAATTATAAAAAATAAAAATATCAGGGCTGGAGAGATGGCTCAGTGGTTAAGAACATTGGTTGTTCTTGCAGAAGATCCGGGTTCGAATCCCAGCACCCACATGGCAGCTAACAACTGTCCGTAATTCCAGTCCCAGGGGATCAGACAACCTCTTCTGACCTCCACGGGCATTGCACAACACGGTGCACTTACCTACATGCAGGCAATACACCCATATACATAAAATAAAAATAAAATAAAATGAAAATATCTTGATACATAAATGCATAGTAAAATAATTTCAAAAAGCACAGGAGAAATATACATCTTTGAAAAGTTGTAATTTCTGAAAAGACAGCTAATTTCTTACATTTGTATTTTAAGAAGATTAATCAAATACAAATTCCTTTCAAATAAAATTGTGGTTATGGGACTGGAGTAATGGCTCAGCAGTTAAGAACACTGGTTGTTCTTGCAGAAGACCCAGGTTCGAATCCCAGCACCCACCGGGTAGCTAACAACTGTCCATAACTTCAGTCTCAGGGGATCTGACAGCCTCTTCTGTCCTCCGCGGGTATTGCAGGACACAGGTGCACTTACCTACATGCAGGCAATACACACATACACATACACACACACACACACACATAAAATAAAAATAATAAATGAGTCTTTTAGGGCTACAGACTGTGCTCAAGGCCACCCTGGACAATTTAGTGAGACACTTTTCAAAATAAAAACTTTTTTTAAAGGCTGTGGTAGACTGCTT
>NW_008343216.1:4278102-4370594 GCF_000622305.1 Nannospalax galili | reverse complement strand
TCAAAACTGGAAAGCAATTTTAAATTATGATAACACTTTCTGACTTTGAACAAGCTCCTTGACTTCTACTGGAAATAAATTTCCAGTTAAGTTCAACCTATGATCAGCAAACTAACAATACATTTTCACTTACACTCAAATCCAATAATTTCAAATATTATATAGTATTTATGTTTATAAGCAATGAGATTAGGGAAGTTTTACTAAATAAACGATATCAAATTTTGCTATGTTACTGGTAGTACAGTAAGCATACTGATATATTAGATGATAATTACTCATATCCATTATTTGAGAATAATGAATAATGTCCCATTTCTACTTAATTTGTATAATATTTCCATATAAGCTCACATATCCAAAGGTACTTAACATTAATCTACATAAGGGTTACCCATGTCTCAGTTTTGTGAGACATATTCCCTACATACACAATAAATGAGTACTTCCACAAAATCCTGTTCCTCCTCACTAACACTTTACACATAACTTGAATTATTTAGCTATTAGGGGTTGTATTCTATTTACAAATCCAATTTCCTGCATGTTGCATCTTATTGTATCTAATCCCCTCTGGGAGTTCTCTGAAAGAATCTCAACTAATTTAACAATGCTAGTGTATTATAGCCACAAAAATTCATATATATAAGCAGAATGCAGCCAGACTTCTTTAAGTTGGCTTTTAAAAAAATAGTTAAAATATTCAAGTATCTTAAATTGAAGGCACAGGTACTGAGGCTAGATAATCTGCAATTTTGTACATTGTTACTGCAACCACATGGCACCCAGCACCCATATGGCAGCTAAAAATCATCTATAATTCCCTTTCCAGGGGATCTGACATCATCTTCTGACCTTGCAAGCATCGTGTGACACGGTGCAAAACATGCAGGCAATACACTCATACATATAAAATAAAAATAATGAATAAAATATTAAAAATTTTAAAAATAAATAAATAGGAATAGGAAGCAAATGTATGTCCTCATGTTCATTTGTACCTTATCCTACAGGTCAGTGACCTACAATGGGGAACTTGAAGGATTTTCAAAATAATGGTCAGATAAATTTCTTACTTTTCTATTAAAAATGAATACACTCAAGAAAAAGGACCAAATTAATGGAAAAAATTGAAGCAATTTTTGGAAGAATGAAACTAGAGCTTTATCTTTCACCTTTCATAAAAGTTAACTCCAAATGGATCAAAGACCTCAATGTGAAACTGGAAACTCTGAAACTATTAGAAGAAAACCTTGGCAGTAACCTATAAGATACAGGTGTAGGAAAGGATTTTCTAAATCGGACACCAGTTGTTCAGGAATTAAAGTCAACAATCAACAAGTGGACCTCATTAAACAAAATGCTTCTGTACAGCAAAAGGAATAATCAAGAAAGTGAAGAGAAAACCCACAGAGTGAAAAACCTTTACCAGTGACACATCTGACAGAGGTTTAACATCCAGAATATACAAAGAACTAAAAAATAAAGAAGCAAAAAAGCAAATGACCCATTTAAAAGATGGGCTAAAGTACTAAACAGAGAGTTCTCAAAGGAAGAAATAAAGATGGCTAAGAAACATCTTGAAAGGTGTTCAACATCATTAGTAATTAAGGAAATGCAAATTAAAACCACCGTAAGAGTTCATCTTACTCCAGTCAGACTGGCTAAGATCAAGAGGACAAACTATACTAAATGCTGGCAAGGATTTGGAGAAAGGGGAATATTCACTGCTGGTGGGATTGCAAACATGTGCAAGCCCTATGGAAAGCAGTGTGGAGAGCTCCTAAGAAACTAAAAATGAACCTATCATATGACCCAGTTATACCACTCCTTGGCCTACCTAAGGACTCATCCTATTACAAAAATACTTGTAGAACCATGTTTGTCACTGCTCTTTTCACAATAGCTAAGAAATGGAAGCACCTTTGTATGCCCCTCAACTGGTTCACAAAAATGTGGTACATTTACACAATGGAGTTCTACTCAGCAGTAAAGAAAGATGAAATAATGAGATTTGCAGGTAAATGGATAAATCTAGAAATTGTTATACTAAGTGAAGTAACACAGACTCAGAAAAACAAAAGATGTATGTTCTCCCTCATTTGTGGATCCTAATACCAAATCCTTATAAGCGAGTACATACCCTGATGTAACTGCAGGAACCAGGAAAATGGAAGGGAACTAGGGATATAAAGGGAAAGAAGGAACCTGAGAGAGAAGAATAGTAAGAGAGAGGCATCACTAAGGGAGAAGTATATAAAAAGGCGGTAAAGGGGAAGGGGGATAAGGAGGGCTAAACAAAGAACTATGGGAATAAAGGGGAAGAAGAAACTCAAAAGAAGTGGGACCATAACATAAAAATTAGCAAAGGAGAAATGGGGAAAATGAGACGTTTTAAATGGGAAGGGCAGGGAGGGAGGATAAGGCAGGGAGAGAAAAAAGGAGACACAAATAGTCCCTAGCTAGTATTAAAAAAAAAAAAAAAAAAAAAAAAAAAAAAAAACAGAGGGAATCATATTAGTTCAAAAACCTACTGAAATATTACACATATGCTATCCCTCTATGAGTTCCTGAGTATAGCTGAAGACTACATAACAAGAAACAGTGCTGGACAGAAGAAACCTTCTTTGAGTTGTTAGCCAGGGTAGTCCAAGAGACTTCCAAAATCATACAGGCTATTGCCACAGTCCTTGATTACCTCCCAGAACTTGATGGGAAGACCCTATTGCCAAAGACAGGACATACTTTGGGCAATGGAGCTGGAACTGACCTGGAAACCATCTCCCCTGAAGTTTTGCTCTCATAGCTGTGGAAAGCATTATGAAAGCTGGTAAGGAAGAACATCAATCAGTAGTCCGACCCTAGCTTCAAGGCCTACAAACAACATCAATGACCAGCACAGCAAATGACATTGATACAGTAGTGGCACTTTTATCTTGGGGGTAATCAACAGCTACCTAATTGACTTAAAGTCTATTCAGTGGAAGGAAACCCATGTCTGATACTGTAAATGTAGCCAAATACACATAGCTGGAGAAGTCACAGATCTTAGAGAAAACCCAAGACTCTCATATCCCTAGACAAATGTAATTTCTTACTATATACAAAATATGGATCCTTGAATTTACAGACAAGTATCCCAGTCACCACCCATCAAAGTAGCTTCTTTTTCAACCGACAGAGATTATTACAGAGTTACACCACACATAGGGACTGTCTGTGAATTTCCCAAGCCTAAGGATGCAACCTCTACACCTAAGACTTACAGAACACAGAATAAGTGAAGAGAACACTAATGCATTTTTCAAGTCTCATCAATGAATCTCCCTCATGCAACAGAAGACCAGGAATGCAAAAGGCCACAAATAGCCAAAACGCAGAGAATAAGAGTATGCAGAGTGTGTGTCATTGGACAGGACTCCTATATTGAGGTCCACCCACCCAGAGCTCAGAGACCATTGTGGAAGAGGGGCAGAAAGATGGTAAGAGCCAGAGAGGAGGTGCAGGACCATACAGAAGTGGTCCTACAGACGCCTGGGACCCTTTTCATACACACCTACAGTGATGGTGTCAGCTTGCACAAGACCCACGCAAATTTAGGCAGACAAAACCCCAGCACATCAAGCCCCAATCTATTTGAAGAATTATTGGCAGCTGATTACTGCTGGCTGAGGAAGAGCCAATCTTCTTGAAGAGAGACTTAGGCTGACTAAACCCCCTGTGGATGAACTTACACTGAGGGACATCTCCAGACACTAACTAACTTCATATAATAGGTCTTAACACAAATGACAGAATGTACGAACTCCAGTGGGGGAGGGGCTATGGGAGGTGCCAAAGAGGAAGGGGGAAGGGGACTTAAAGATGATTTTATGTATGAAATATACAAAAATTCAATTAAAAAATGTAGCTAAAGAAATTCCTCAGAGAATTGAGAATGTAAATTCCCTCAGACTTTGATCATGCATTCTTCTTCCCTGAAAAAGATAATGACTGAGTGACATAAAACCTTCTTTTCAGTGATTTGTGACCAAAAGCCATGCCTGACAGATAGCTGTGGTGCTGTCTTTGTTTTTCCCTGCACTAAACAAAGTTTCCAAACACTGAAAGCAGAACAACATTGTTTTATGTGCTTTGAAAAAAAAATAATTTTTTAGAAGTATAGACATTGTTGCTAAGTCATTTTGAAACTAAAGTGTCATGAAGAGTTATAAATACCATCTGTTGTGGCAAACAGCCAAGTCACCACTGGACAGGTCCAACAAAATACCTCAGCTGGCCCACTCCCATCTTCTGCCCTCTGAAGCAAGCAACTACAGTGGCAGTGTTGCTAGAACATGAGTTATCACAAATAATATCATCAAAGTGACATGCTAGCTAAGGAGAAAATATACCACAAACAAGGAGAAACCACAGGGACTGAGGCCTTTTCACACAGAAACCACTACAGGTCATGTCATTTACTTCAATTAAATGTTTAATATTTTTCAGGGAAACAGGCATTAGTTCAAGGAAAATTTAGTTACTGTCTATTCAGGGCTGCATTACTGTTTTTACATTTTGATTTTATATTTAGGTATCCTTTTAACTGGCTCCGTTTTTTTCAATTCATCATGCTAGAATTGCATTTTAAATCATGGTGGTATTGATTGAGACATCTGTTAAACAATGCATTCCTGAAATGACATGTTTTTCTGGGAAAAGTGAATTTACCAAACAGAGGCAGACAAAGTATTTAAAATGAAGCTTATAATCTGAACCCATTTGGGCATACCTGCCTCAGTTCAAGAGGAATAGTAAGATCCCCTTCCTTATACGGAAATGTTAAAAGGAGGAGAGGAAGGTAGGTATTGTAACCCACCATCCACTATGTAATAGCAAATCTCTTGGTTTCAGGTTTCTGGAAGCTCATAACAACATGAAATGTTCTCCTATATTCGTCCCTGCCTATGTTTCTAAAGTCTGTGTATGTGCATGCATACATAAATGGTGACACAGAAACAGATCATTGAACTCATCTTGAAGTTCAACCCCTTTCCTTATTGTTTTGGTAAAGGCTAATCTTGAGCCTCCTTTTTTGCTTGTTTAAGATTATATTTAATTTAAAGACTGGAGATAATCACAACCATTCCACTTTCTGATTCAAATGCTGAGATTCAATAATGAACCAGAATATAGACTTAATGTATTAAAAACGTGGCAGGTAGAAGCCAGTGTAACTAGAATTGAGATGAAACAGAACACGGCGACATTATTTTTTAATGTAGGAGAACACCTGAAGATGCCCACACATAACTTGTAACCATTGAATTGATTCCAGGTATTCCAGATAGAGTTAATGAAAAGCTTAGTTCTGTTAATACCTTTACATGAAAGTCACCTGACCCCTCTTAGCCTCTAATCAACCTCTATCTGCTCAGTGTGTGTGTGTGTGTGTGTGTGTGTGTGTGTGTGTGTATGTGTGTGTGTGTCTGTGTGTGTGTGTCTGTGTGTGTACATATATATTTATATATGTATAAATGAATGTTTCATAAGAGAACTCAGCCCTTCATAAGAGAACTCAACACTTGCCCTTGCACCTACAAAGAGCACAAAGCACCTGGCAGTAATGGTGTCAAGATGCTGGGGCCACCCAGGACTTTCTTTTGGACATCCCTACCTTGCCTGTTCTCCACAGGAAATTCCTTTGTTTTGGGCCCTTCTTGTTCAACATCTGTGGCCCCTTCATCAAGACTCTATCCTCTAGTGTTCTAAGAAAAGTATATGCCAGCATCATTGTATATGGTGGCATTCAGTGACTACTACATGTCAAGTACTGTGTGTGACTCATGAATTAACTCACAGAATCCTCACAGCCTTGAGGAGGTCACAATCATTAAACCAAGGTCACAGGTAAGGGAAAGTTGAAGCACAGAAGAATTAAATAACTTTCCATAAAGTCACTCAGTTGGTAAAGCAGAGAGCCAGAACTTGAAAGAAATGGTTCAAGCTCATAACCCCTCACCTGTGAATACTGGAAGTTAATACACTGACCTTCTAAGGTGCCTTGTTTCTCTTTCTACACTAGTATAACACAGTTTATTTATTCTAAAGGGAAGCAGTTAACACCATATTAGATCATGGTGGAGTTAAGTCAGTAGAATTATAAGCAAATCTCCAATCAGATGCCATAAATATATGCTGCCATAAAGTAGCTACTCTCGAGAACTCCTTGAAAGTCATTGAAAAACTGTCTTTATTAAAAACAACTGCCTTAAAGAATGATAGTATTCTTCAAGTAGCTAAGTTCTGGAACCCAGAATTGTAAGAAAAGATTAGCAGGAAAACAACCAAGGTGCTCTACAAGATTTGAGGAGAAAATCCATATGGCAAATGTACTTATTTAAGGCACTGTTTAGGCAAACCCTGTGTCAGTTTCAGTCTTTGTGACAAGGCATGGACAACTAGTAAAAGTAGTTAGAGTGCCAACTATGGTGCACAATGAAAATCAAAAAGGGGAAAATGTGAGAGTCAATGTTTGGACAATTGATATAAAAAAATATGGATACAATGTGGCAGAAGGTGGGGAAGGTGGTGTCCCCTGCAAACGCAATATGCTCAGTGAAAGAATGTTTTGTGTGGGCATGTCAACAGTCAGGCTAATCTGAAAACCCAACCATCAAGTGCCAGATGAGGAGTGCAAAAATGCCAAGAAACATATCAAGAGGTAAAGAGATTCAATTAAAGAAACTTTCATCTTGTGGCAGTCATATGAAAAGGATTTACATAGAAATCAAGGGCTAATAATGAGAGCATACAAATTACTGTAGAAAATGATGATTAGTGATAATAATTGTTCAAGAAAGCATGTGTGTCACCTGCCTCTGAATGATAATTTAGTTCTTGCTAATGAATAATTCAAATTCCTAAGCTTAGGGCCAACCCTGTTGTCACTATGTCCCTAGCTAGACTAAAAAGAGAGGTTAGCAACTGAATAGAAACCCACAATGACTCATCCCTTACAAGCAATTGCTTCAGTGCCACTGATTGCCTGGTCCTTCATGTTAAGGCCTGAAAACCTTTCTCCTCCTCTTTTTCCTATCACTTCTTGATACCTTAGTGATTTGCAGCAAAGCAAGGAACAGTGAGAATGAACAAATAGAAAGAGAAGGGAATATCAGGACAAGGAGAAAGGGAAGTGAAAGGAAGGAAGGGAAGGAAGAAAAAGGCCACCAGGTAAGAATGTGTCCTTTCTCCAAATGTTAAAAGCCTTAAGTTCACTTTTACTCCATTGTGTAAGTGTTCATGGAGTCTCACCAATTAGATCTTAAAGGAAATTTTTTTTGTTGCTCAATGTTAACTTCTCAAAGTTTGTAAAATGATTGAGCAAATTAAGCAGCACTTAGACAAGGTTATTCAGGGACACTGATTTCAAAAATAATTCTGTTTTCTCCCTGTGGCTTGACAATTCTATAGAGAGCTTTTCCTTTTCTTACTAATTTGGTATCTCTAGGAGGCAGAGAAATACTCTGTTAATATGACACTATGTCAGATACACAATATCTGATAATATCACATACTAATTCTAAGGTTTGTAGAAGCTAAACATGTACTCTATGACAACTATACACCCCCTTCTATCATATACTTTTCTACAAATTATTGAAAAATCAAGGAAAGCCAGATAGAAGGAAGGTTAAGAAAAGGGAGAAGTTGGAACAAGCAAAGAAAACACTTAATGCACTCCAGTTAATTTTCTCTAGCTGCAGGTTTTCTGTTGCTTTTGTTTTTCTTTGAAATTTTCATACATGTAATACAATTTACACTGATCATACCACCCTCCCCCAACTCTCTCCCTCCAACTCCCTCCTGGAGTAACACCCCCAACCCAGCACATCTCCTTCCCAAATTTATATCCTCTTTTTTTATATAACCCACTGAGTTAGTGCTGCCCATATGCACAGTGGGGGGGGGGGCAACCACTGGGGTATGGGCAACTTACCAGT
Source organism: Nannospalax galili (assembly GCF_000622305.1). Classification (NCBI taxonomy): domain Eukaryota; kingdom Metazoa; phylum Chordata; class Mammalia; order Rodentia; family Spalacidae; genus Nannospalax; species Nannospalax galili. The sequence goes on along the minus strand of NW_008343216.1, from coordinate 4,362,609 downwards.
GGCCACCCCCACAAAGAAAAATAACTCTCCCTTACCCAGAAAACATCAATTGCCAATAGTTTTGAAAGGGGTTGGACTTCCAAGCCACTCCCTCCATGCTGAAATTTTCAACTGGCTTGACCTTGTTGCAGGTTTTATGAATGTAAGCACAGCACATTTGTTGTGAATTCATGTGTGCAACAGCCATGTCATGTCCAGATGACAGCATCTCGCCACATTCTTCCTCATCCTCAAGCTCTTATACTATTTCTGTCCCCTCTTTTGCAATATTCCCTGAGCCTGGAGGTGGGGGGTCGATAGAGCTGTCCCAGCAATAAGAAGCTTCTCCGACCAGGACTGAGATCAGTACAAATCTATGGATACAAATGCTGCACGGTGTCTCTCATACATGAGTCTTAGCTTCATATCTTTTGTTTTTGTGCTTACTAGATAGCTGCCATTGCTTGTGGGGGTGGGGGGTCCGTTTAGGCAGGGTGATAGTAGAATATAAGTGAAATGAAGGTAGAGGGGGGATACTGGATACAGGAAGGTTCAAGTAGGTACTGGAGTGGTAGGAATAGGGAAAGAAGGGTCAAGGAAGGGATAACCAAAATGAAGTGCGCATGCAGTTACATGTGAATCTATGATTTTGTAACCCAAGTAAAAATTTAAATGAAGCACTGGAGAGATGGCCCAACAGTTAAGAGCAAGCACTTGAAGACCTGAGTTCAGTTCCTAGCACCCTTGTCAGGTGGCACACAACTGCCTGTTATTCTAGCTTGAGAGGCTCCAAGGCCTTCTTCAGCCTCTGGGGATACTTGCACTCACACATACACATAAATACATAAATCCATTCACATAAAAATAAATAAAAATAAATAAATAAATAATAAAAAGAGGATTGTGGAACACGTGATATGAAAGGGGGAGCTGAATACTGAGAGCTAAAGGTTTTAGCCAATATGGAATTGGGAGGGGTGGGAGATGGGATAGGGGATGAGTTAACCATAACTAAGGATGTATGAAGAAGACTTATGAAATCCAAGTAGTTTGTAAACTAATTAATTTTTTAAAGGAGTTTGAACAGATGTACCTGGTGAATAATGGTGTTCCCACAAGACATGGGCTATTAATTAAAAATATGTGCCAGTCACAAGTTACCTCCTTATGAGTTATTGGTCAGTGAGATTCCAGAGGCACACAAATCAATACAGGCTATTCCCATGGCCTTGGTTGACCACCATAACTAGATTGTAAGACCCTATGCTGAAGACATTATACACTTTAGCTTTAGAACATAAAAAAGTCCATCTTGAACTGACCAGAAAACTCTCTCCCTGCTGGTTAGTCTTCCTAGTGCTGGAAGGTGGTAGGCAGGCTGCAGAGGGAAGGAAGACATCAATGGTCATACCCAGTGCTGGACCTTGGATGCTGTAATACTGACCTACCAGACAAGGTGTACCTACTGGTGCATTAGTGCCAAGACTGTTTATGGGAATAACCAACATCTCTCTTGATTGAATTTGAAGCATGCTCCAAAGAAGGGAATTCATAACTGGTACTGTAAACATGTTCAAAACTCATGACTAAGAAAATCATAGGAAGGGGAGAGCCTATTAATGTTATTAAGCTAAGTGGTCATGCTGTCAAACTTCCCTGTATAGTTTTATCTAAAAAGATGATGACTATGAACTGAGACGATGGCTTACTCAGTAAAGTGCTTGCTATGCAAGCATGAGCATCTGAGTTTGGATCCCCAGCACCCACATAAACATATGTATATGCACATGCACATGATGATTAGCTCTGTATTGCTCTAATCTGTGTCTTAGTATGTATAACACCAATGACGGAGTGGCCATACTATAGATATGAATTAGTAAAGAAATGAAAGTAAGCTTTCAATGATTCATATAGCCTTGATATATTCTAGAGTCTGTCCATAATATGCTTTCTTCTGGCAAATTTTCTTCTCCATGGCATATTGTAGGCAGCAAGCTACTCGCTACTTCTCTGTATTAATTTCTAAACTAAGTTCTGCCTTCCTCTATTGTATTTTAGTTTCCAGCTAAAAAATCTATCCAGTTATTGGAAAAGGCAATGCATTTGTGTATGTGTATTTGTCTATACACATTATAGTGAAGAATGGGTAATTATAAAAAAACATTCAAATATATTAATCTATATTACAGATAAACATATTTGTTTATTTAGTGCTTATTAAGTATTAAGCGATAAAGGGCAGTTCTTGGGCCTGTGATGTAGCTCTTCAGGTAAGCGCACTTGCTATGTAAATCTCGTAAACTGAACTGGATACTCAGAACTTATGGTGAAGGAGAGAATCAACTCCCCAAAACTGGTTTTTTGATCTCCACATCCACACTGTGACATGTATTCACCAGCAGTCACACAAAACACATGATACACTCGCACTAAATTAATAAAAAGAGAAAAGCCAGTTCTTGAACTTTTGTTGTTTATTTTAGAGAAGAGGAGTAGAAACAAAAGTCCTTCAGTCTAATGTAGATTCTATTTTTAACATGAATGAAGGCAAAGAATGATATTTGGGATCATAGGCTGTCAGGCCAGATGAACTTGGCAACTCTTCCTGTGGATGCAGTGGGAAGAATGTGAACATGTTTACTTCTGGTGGAGGCATTCCAGGCAGAGGAAACAACAATTATAAAGGTTATGAGGCAAGGGTTCTGGAGACAGAAAGCAAATGAGTGTGGTTTTAACATGGGAGAGCAGTCTTTCTAATACAAGCCCAATAATTTGAAGTATTATTGCATGTTCTTCTAAAATTAATGTCTAAGAATTAGCAACTGGTTTTCCAAACTGTCTAAATTCTAAATTTGTTTTTGAAACTTTTTTTAATTCACTAGTCTGTGTTCTGAGGATGTTAAGTTCCAGTTTTTTCCCTAACAGATTTTTTTCTGTATTTGCACTGATGACTTTTTAAAAATATTTTTATTGAATTTTTGTGCATTTCATACAATATATCTTAATTATATTTAGACCTCATCCCCCATCTGCACCTCCCATAGTCCCCCACCAGATTTCATGCATTCTGTCATGTATGTTAAGGCATATTGAATCAGATGTCCCTCAGTGTGAGTTCATGCACTGGAACCTGGTCAGCATTGCATTCATGCCTTTTTAAGCATCTAAGACAGGCCAGCAATGAAAAAATGAACCTGTGTAATTAATATGATTACTTAGAAATGACTTGAGGGTGGACAACAAAAGCAAGAGTATTTTCTCTAATCATACTCATTAGAATTAAATCTAAATGAGAAAGCTTGAAGGAACTGTGGTCTAATATTTGGACATTAACACATTCATAACCATCAAGTAATTTACACAGATGGATTTTATCGAGGCATCTAATCATCACTTTTAGAAAGCAAAGAATAGAGCCCGGAAAAGCTAGAAGACCTGGATGTGTTGATGAAGAAAATCTCAGTAAATAGTAAGTGATGAAGACAAAGCTGTATTATTCCTTTTATTCTTAAGATTCTGATCATCTTATGTAGTAGTTTTAGTGTATTTTTCATAGAAATAAATATTTCTATGCTACAACAGAATTTGAGACAACAGAATAAATGCACATTTGTCCTGTGAAATTTTACTATTTTCTTTGTGTGTACATTGTGTTTTACTACTGATTGTATCTTACTGGACAATACTCTCCCTAGTTAAAAATTTATTACAGGGTATGGGGAAATGACTTGGTGAGTAAAGTGCTGTCTAAGCATGAGGACATGGGTTCAGAAACCCAGAACCCACATAAAATTCAAGGGGCAGAGCAGCGTGCACCTGTACCTTCAGTTCTGTAGATGTGGCGACAGAAGGATCCCCAGAGGCTTAATGGCCAGCCAGTCTAGCTGCATTAAGGAGCTCCAAGGTCAGTGATAGACCTTGTCTCAAAAAAATAAGCTGAAGATAGAAAAAGATACTCAGTGTCAGCCTCTGGCCTCCACACACTCAGAGAGAGAAAGAGAGAGACAGAGAGAGAGAGAGAGAGAGAGAGAGAGAGAGCGCACGAGAGAGATTGCAATACTCAATACATCACAACATTATCTTCCGAATGTTGATTTTGAATATTATGCTATCATCTGCTTTAATTTGATGATTGCCTAATAGTAAATCTACTGTGGTTGTGGAGTAATGTGTTAAAGACCAGTTTTCAAGGAAGGCCTTCATTGAGACAGTACACATTGTTCAGCCAGGGGAAGTGGCGTTCAAATTGACAAACTGTCCTCAATTGAAAATATTTCTTGTGGTTTTTTTTTTTTTTCAAAAATACCATTTGGTATATGTTTCAGAAATAGATCCCAAGAACAAAATGGATGAGAGAAAGAATGGGGGAGAAAGCAGGAGGTGGAAGAGAAAAAAGAAGCAGAGAAACAGAAAAAAGAGAAAGCATGGAGCAAAGAATCCAAATATATTGTTGGAAGTGGCCTTATTCAAATAAGAACATAGTCTTCCAGATGAATGTTTTGCATATTTTGACACATTCATTTAAAATTTTAAATTTTACTTTATTATCACATGTCATGATGTATAACTAGAGGATGAATCTTTTTTCTTTTTCATGTTATCTCTTTTGTCTCAAATAGATTCTCCATATCAATACTAACCAAATTAATTGTTAAAAATATGGAATCTCATTAAAATATTTTGACACAGGGTCTCACTCTTAGTGCAGGCTGGCCTAGAGCTATCTAGGCAGTCCAAGTTGGCCTCAAATCTGAGGCTATTCTGTTATTTTAGTCTCTCCTTAGCCTCCTGACTGCTGGGACTATAGGCATGCACCGACATACCCAGCTCCTTTTGTTTTCTTTGTGTATTAGTATGGTTGGTTGATTGTCACTAATTTGAGAGACAAATTCCTTTTAATCTTTAGTATGGTGTTTCATTTCCCTACTTACCCCATTCTACTGTCCACAGTTCTCTCAGATTTTAAAAATAAATGGTCAAGGAGCATGGCAAATGTGTGTTTGCATTTCCTGTAGAGGTATGAAGTAGGAACATGAAAAGACTTTACTGACTATCATAGGGAATTCATTTGGCCCCTGTCAAGACCTTTGGATGCAGTGCAAACACAAAGCCGTTTTAAGCTTTCTACACTGGTAGTTCCATCCTGTCTACTCAAAGTTATCTAGGTTTCTGATCAAGTTTCTTAGCTATAGCTTTCTCTCTTTTTTTAAATTTTCTTAATATTTTATTTATTACTTTTATTTTGTGTGTATGAGTGTATTGCCTGCATGTATGTAAGAGGGCATCAGATCCTCAGAGACCTTTGTTAGCTGTTACGTGGGTGCTGGGAATAAAACCCAGGTCCTCTGCAAGAGTGATCATTGCTCTTAACAACTAAGCCATCTCTCCAGGTTCCAGCTTTCTCTTTCAATGGACAGCCATGGGTTCCAAGCTCACTACAGCTCTCTGTTCTCACCTGAAAGAGCTTCCACTTAGAAGTACGTTCATTCACTTACTAGCTCTGTACTTGTGAGACTCATCAGGAGGCATGGTGACATATGCCTGTGATTCTACCAGTTGGGGAGTGGGAACAGGATGGCCAGGAGTTCAAGGTCAGCTGATACACAAAGAGGTGGAGGCCAGCATAGACCATGTATATCTTTTTTGGGTGTAAGATTTAGTGATGGGGGAGAAAAGCATTTAACTCAATGCTGAGTGCTTAAAAGTTATTAAATAAATGATAACTCTATTACTTAGCTAACGAGTCAACCCCTTTACAATATTTTCTTGAAATCAACTGATATAGAAATAAAGCCAAATGAAAAGCAGTTTTTCCCATCAGCAGAAGTATACAAGCAGGCAAATTCTGTCTTATGCCTAATTTCATGGTTCCTTAAAATTATTCCTGAAATGAAAAACAATGTTTTTGGAGAGTGAGGGACAAGAAATAAATGAAGAGAAATCATCTAGAGCAGATGAAGAATCTGAGGCTCCCTCGGGCTCATAGAGGTGGTGGGGCTGTGGTCTCGGGTCCTCATCTTTGCTGGAGACTTTCTCTTGACCCAAGGCCCCTGGTCAAGAAGAGGGAGAGTCTTTGTCTCAGCTCAGAAGCTCATATTTCCCCTGGGAATTCCAGCCCACAGCTCAGTTCCTCACCCAGCTGGGGCTGGCACCCTACATGTGTCTTAGAACCTCACTGGAGTACCACTCAATGTGGAGCAACTCCAGGCACAGGCGGACAGTCAAAGGGAGGAAATAGAGCTGGAGGAAGTTGGAAGATTCATTTGCAAGGGGAAAACTCCCAGTACTTTCCTAGGGTAGCTGAGGATCTCTCTCTCTCTCTCTCTCTCTCTCTCTCTTTCTCTCTCTCTCTCCCTCTCTCTCTCTCTCTCCTTTTTCTTTCTCTCTCCCTCTCTCACCCTTGCTTTTAAGGTCCTATTTCCAGACTATGTGAAGCATCTGACATCCTCCTCCCTCAATCAAAAGTTCTGAAACCGACCAGAACCCAAACTGATGTCATTTGATTCCCAAGATTTCCCACAGCACTAGGGATCAGCAAAACAAACTTGATTCCTCTCTGATCTTCCATTTAAAGTGGAGTAAGATCTTAGAGGTCAAAACCTACAGTGCAAATTTCACTTTCCTCCAACTGAAGTGGAGGATCCTCCCCCACACCCTCCATCCAGAAGCTAAAATTTGCAACTTGAGAGGAGGAAAGTGAGTAAAAGTCAAAAGAAAATAGAGCATGCTTTTTGTGTTCCTTTTATATATAGATAGAGAGACCAACTTAGTTCAAATTTGCTTTCTAAATTTCTCCCCACATGAAATCTGTAATTCAAGCTAAAAAAGAAAGAGGAAAGGGAGGGAGGGGAGGAGGGAGAGCAAAAGTGAGTGAGAGAGAGAGAGAGAAAGAGCGAGAGAGCGAGAGAGTGAGAGCGAGAGAGCGAGAGAGCGAGTGAGAGAGAGAGAGAGAGAGAGAGAGAGAGAGAGAGAATTGGGGAGAGAGGTAAAGCAGTAAGTACCACCCATCGCAGACCCAGCCAGCTGTCATCGGTGCCTAGCTGGGAGCAGCTTACACCTTTCCTACCTCCCAGGTTCCCCAAAGTTTGGTGGTCCTATAACTACAACATGTCTCCAGGGTGGACATCATTTGTTACTCTGGACTTCCAGTGGGGGGGGGTGTGCAAATTTTACAAGGAACTTGTTTGGGAGAGACTGGATTCTATTCCCAGCTGGAGGACTCCAGGAGAATTGATAAGATAGAGGCCCTGTTTTGATTCTCTGTCCCTGTCAGTGGCCAAGGGATAGAGAAGAGAGACTATCACACATTCTGGGAGTTCAATATTCAAGTTCAGCCCTTTCTAAACCTCAGTGAGATTGGTGAGATTCTCAGCATAACCATTTGAGAAGGAAGCCCCTTTAAAAACAATGCCCCTCTGCTGAGTGTTGTAAACGGGGGAATAAACCTTGTGGTGTCTACTCTAGAGGCACAGGTTGCCAAAGCCAGAGAGACTAGCCCTGGGCTGCAGGGCCACCCTGAACTCTGACAACTTGCTACTTTTGATACTCCAGAAAGAGCAAGGTCTTTCCTGAAACGTTGGAGAGTGCTACCAGCAAGGGTGAAACCGGCATATTCCTGTCTGAGAAGGATGCTTTGGGGCCTGCTGGCTTAGGTCTGCCTTTGATAAGTTCCAGCTTCTGAGAAAAGAGCGCTCACTTTGACACCAAAAGATGGTTAGAAAAGGCTGTCCAACCGACACAGATAAGTCCCGAAGGAGAATCCCAGCCTAGAGGACTCCGTTTTGGAGGCTGGTAGAACGTGGGTATGGGTGATTATCTTTAGTACCCCGGCCTCAGGTGTGAGGTTGCCTGTCCGTAAGGAGCCATACTAAGCACCTCAAGCCGCGCCAAGAGCGACCCAGTCCATTTCCTCTGGACACAGTTTAAAAGGGGAAGCAGGAACTCCATTCAGTTCTTGCTTGGGATGCCGTGTTTTTTATACTGATTTGATTCTAAAGTCGATGGGTTTGTCTATTCTGGGGCTATAGGGGACTTTTTGGTTGACATGTATGACATGCTATTCAAAGCACTGTTGAGGGCAGCGGGCACGCCTGCGCATTTTTTAATTGAACGTGTTGGGATGTTTATTTATTGGTTATTTTACTGGTGAGATCACTTCTTAAACTTTTAAAATTCGGTTTTACGTGTTAGCGTTGTGTTTTTCTGTGCTAGGACTTATACACGGCGTTTCACTTAAACAGCTCTCAGTGCTTCCTCTTCGGTCCACAATATAGCTCTTTACAATCTTCGGTGTCTGTAAGTTCATTTTTATCGTGTATTTCTCGTCTTATCAGGGCAGTTTTGCCCTCACTCAGACGCGACAGCCCCAGTCCCAAGTATAACCAGCTGCTCCCGAGTCCGCAAGCACCCTTTCACCGGGTGCTCTCAATGTTCCATGCCCAGATAGAAAGGGGGAGCTCGTCCCATTCCCTACTTGTAATGGGCTTTCGGAACATCCCAACAACCCCGGAGAAGAAAGTTCCTCTCCACCCGGGCTTCCGGACTTATGCAACACTGTTAAAGCAAAGAGAAGTTCGGAGAAAAAAAGAGTGCCGACCAGCATCCTGTTCCCCTCTCCTTTCCCCAGGGGAAGAATTGTAAAAGCTCTTCAAAAGTGTCCCCTACCATTAACGTTCGCAAACATGAGACCCCAAACAAGCTTTCTGCGGGGGGTGGGGATTCGAGTTCAGCGGGATAACTCCCCATTCTCAGTCCCAGAGGTGGAAATTATTCCCAACCTGCGCGGCTGTCTAGGAACCGGCGACGCTTCAGACCCTTGTACCCTTTTCCAAGTCCTTGAACATGGACTTGAGTGCGTACCCATTGAATTTCCAAGCACAGGAGGAAAATCACAACATTCCTAGGGTCTTGAAATGGCTACTAATTCCTAGTGCAGCCCTGGAAAGGAAGAGTACCTGGGAAGAAAGACCAAGACATCCCATAGGGTGTTAAAAAGAAAGGGCTCAACCAGGCAAGACCCTAAGTAAGGTCAAACTGACACACTGAGTGTGGGGACTTTGAGCTCCCGAGCTGCGGGAGTGGAATTTTTTTTCAGGGCCTGCCACCTTAGGGGTGCAATCTGAGAAATAGGGAAGGACAAAATGAACAACATATTTAAAAAGGATTCCGTCTGAATTATCAAGGTCCGTGGTTTGCTTTTAACCCGTGCAGTGCTAGGACAATCTTAGTTCTCCACTAGTTTACCTAACTGATTAAATAAGTGGAGAAAGAAATAAATAGGTCATTTAGCTTATATTTTTATTAAGTGAAGATGTTTTGTGTCGCAGTTGTCCCATCTTCTGGGAACAACTTATTTGCCTGAGGGGTGAAAACTTAGAAGAAAACACAGCGTTCTTTCTTTTCCTTCCCTCTTACTGATCCAATTAAGCTTTTCAGAATATTCTTTAAAAACAAGAAAAGATCTTAGGATACTGGTGAACTTTGTTTACTAAATCACATTCTGGCCACTTTCTCTAACTAGAGCTTTGAAAGCGCTGCTTTCCTCCAGGTTAAGAAACCAAAGTTCTCTATGCTCACTTTTCAAACGCTTTCTGTATACCCTCCCTTGCTCGCCTTAGAGACTGGTGAAGGTGGTGCGCGCGTGTTTGTGTGTGTGTGAACTGTATTCGCTTAAGGTTCAGATGCATCAGAAGAACTAAGGCCCTTGCTCTACATCACTTGTTGACAGCTCTTTCCCCTTAAACTAGGGGGTTGTGTCGCTCCCCAACACTGGTTTCAGAGGAGTTTGAAACAGCGGCTTGGGTTGTTTCACTACACAGGCTGGCGCGCCAACTCACCCGCGCTGCATATCCCTTCCTGTCCACTAGAGGTCACTGGCCCCTCGCGGCTCGCCGCTCGACCTGCTGCCTCCTGCTCCTGGAGCTCAAATTAGCAGCGCGTTAATTAACACCCGAGTCCATCAAGGCGGGTTCCTCAGTACAGTACTCCAGCAGGGCTTATATAGACAACTCACAGCCAGCCAAAGCAAACCTCCCCAAACCCAACACTTCCAGCATGTCCAAAATGGGAGACAGGCGCCTGAGTAACCCGGGGCAAGGTATAGTGCCATCACGCTTTAACTTTTGTTCGGTGGGGTTGCTAAGTTGCTGGGAAGCTAGCGTTCTCCGGGAGCGCAGGTTTTGCGGGTCAGGGCTTTACACCCCAGCTCGCGCCCGCTGGGCAGCCTGTGTTCTGGCTCCGCCAGCATCCTTGTCCTTTGGGCTAATTTCTTCAGCGCCGGTCGCTACACAGAAGAGGGGCTCTGGTCTACACTGTCCTAGGCGTACACGAATGTATAGGGAGGATACTTATTTACGGTGTAGAGCACAAGGAAATGCCAAGGTGACTTTGAAATCAGTAGAGAAAAGACAGGAGCGCCGATGTTTCTCCTGCCTATTGATATGGAATGGGGAAAGAGGAGGGTATGGACACGGACAGAGATGGACACCAGGAATCGGCCCTGGTTTGAGTGAGGGGGCCTCAGGTGTCCAGGGAAGATCTCTGACTCTTGCTGCGTATGCATTTTTGTTTTTCGAGACCCTCAGGAAATTTGAAGTCTAGTTTTAATTTTACGTTATTTTTCAACCAACCCCCCCAAAACATTTCCTTCTACAGACCGGGGAGACTGAGTCAAGTCTCCAGGCCTCAACGAAATCTTCAAGAACTGCATGAAAGGAAGCCAGGGTTTATTCCAACAGCAGTGTCCAAGTTGGTCATATTTGCGAATCGCCAAGATGAGCTCCTTTGCCATGGTATCCTTCCGGGCGGGTCGCTTCAAGCGCTCTTAGTTCTTTCGGAGAAAAATATTGGAATCCTTAATTCAGATATAAAAATTTACATTCCCTGAGGTTTTTTCGTTGATGAGTAGCGATATGCTTGGGGAAAGGAGACTGTGAGCTTCCTAGAAGCTTGGGGACTCTTTCAATATGGTCCCACAAAGATCTGGACATTCAGGCCTGTGAGAGAATGGGATCAAGAATGATAAATACTTTCCCCGCAAAATGCTCAGGAACAGGCAAAAGAATCGCGACTTGGCGCTCTTGGGCATTGGGAATAAGGCTTCTCTAGGGTTGGTTAATACCGGTCGGTTAATGAAGCCATTGTTTGCCTTCAGGGAAAAGGGGCACCCTAGCTAGACTATTGGCCGAATCCACGTGCTAGGCCACCAACACTACCAAAGTCCACATCATTAGTACCCAGGGGGCGCGCGCGGGGGACGGGTGAGGGATTGCTGGGGGAATCCCCGGAGCAGGTGAAAAGTTCGCTCTTCTAGATGCCGGAGAGGACAGCTCCCGAAGCCGGCTGAGGCTGGAGCGCCGAGGTAGATGTCCTCTCAGAGAGCTCTGGGACTTTGAAAGAGTGCTTGTTTTCACAGCCCAAAAGTTTGGAAAAGTCGTCCTTGAAAGGTCTTCTCCAGGATCCAGCCCTATTTTAATCTAGAAACAGGGCAAACCTACAGCCCGAATTTTGCTCCTGTTCCCTTGCCAGTGTTCCAGGCCCTGAAGGGGCTGGAACCCGATCCCGCTCCAGCTCCCGGCACAGGTGTCAGCTTGAGCTGGTGTTATGTAATGGATTTGGCGGCCTGGGCTCTTACCAAACGGAATTAAGGAGGGTGGGGCTTTCTCTTTCTTTTCCTTTGACTACTTCTGGTGTCAGGTGTACTGGTTCTAAGGCAGCAGGTGTTATTTGAAGGAAAAGAACAAGCGAAATGGCGGCGGAGGTCAAAGTACTCCAGAAAGCTGCTGGAAGAGGAGAGCCTGGGGGCCCTGGGGAGGAGCCTGGCATCCCCTCCCCAGCCACTCTCCTAAGAAAGCAAGCTACAGCGCAGGTGCCATTGATTCAAGGAGGGAGGGTCAAAGGGGGGGCTCCCCCACCCCTGTTTTATGGCCCAAACACCCCTGGTAGAAACCACCAAGGCTCTATCTTGATGATTATTTGCCTTCTATTAGCCTACTGGTTGTTTTATGAACGTAGCCAAGTATGCCTTGGATATAAAATCAGATATTTTAGCTAGCATATTCTCATGACCAACCTGGAGTCTCTAAGCAGGGCTGAGCAGAGGCAGACCTCTAAAATTAAAGCTAAGAGAGCCCATCTCCAACCTTTTCTAAGATGGAAGGTCACAGTGGCTCTCCCTAAGTGAAATTCATTTTCTTGATAATCTGTAGAAGGGAATTCAAAGACAGCCAACCTGTGTTTTATTAGGCAAGAAGAAAGAAATTTTAAGAGTGGTGACTTCGGACTCCAGTGTGTCAATGGACTTGTGGACCCTGCATTATTGCCATCATGAAATCTGAAAATAGCAGCTGGTTTGAAACCTTGGATAATTAAAAGAAGCATTTGAGTTTTAAAAAGTCACAGGCTGAATTTGGGGGATTGGGTTTAACTTTTAATAATAAAAAAAAACAGTGTTTAAATGATGAATATGAAATCTAAATTTGAATTTCCCCATTGACTCCTGAAGGGAGCAGTCATTAAAGATGACCAAAAAAGTTTTAAACTAATACTAGGAGAATTCTAGCAGAGCTATGGTAACAGGGTACAGAGACCTGTGTACAGTGATGATTTACAGGGGTGGGGCATGTATCCTAACTCCTGAGATGGATTTAGAAAAAAATTTACAGGTAACAAGACTTGAGTCCAAACCACACAAACAAAACCCTGACTCTGTAGAGTGGCACCCATTTGCAAAAATGCTGCCAGGAGTGTTGGCACTATTGATATTTACATGACCTGGAAATGCCCTTGTACCTCTGTGTTAATTATAGTATAACCCAATGGTAATGATTACCTGTAAATGAAAAAGAGTGAAGTCTGTGAGAGATAGAGAGAATACTAACATCTGTAGGGGAAAATAAAGTTTCAACTGGTCCCATTAAATATGTCACAGTCAATGTTGTTTGGCGGTAAATTATTCTTGCTTTTCTAGCTGCTGCCAAAGTCACTGATTGTTACAGAATCACTCAGTGAAAAGAATCCACAAACAGCACTTCATCACAGCCCCTAGTTCTGAAACACATATGTGTTCTTGCTGAATCCCAATTCGTGATCTCCTAGGCCAGCTGAAGATCCTAGAATGATTTGGGTAAACAACTTCAAGATATAGCTCGCCCCTGGCAGAACCTGAAGATATAACCACTTTTTCTTCCTCTTCTTTTCCCTCTTCCTCTTCCTCCTCCTCCTCTTCTTCTTCTTCTTCTTCTTCTTCTCCTTCTCCTTCTCCTCCTCCTTCTTCTTCCACTTCCCCCTTCCCCTCCCTCTTCCTCTTCCTCCTCTCCTCCCCCTCCTCTGCCTCTTCTCCTCTTCCTCCTCCTCCTCCTTCTTCCTCTTCCTCCTCTTCCTTCTCCTCCATCTCCTCCTCCATCTCCTCCTCCTCCTCCATCTCCTCCTCCTCCTCCTCCTCCTCCACCCCTTCATCACTCTCCAATAGAACCAAATTATTTTGCATGAGGCAAGTCATGTTTTCTTTTCCTGTGCTTAACAGACTAATTTACTGAAGCCACATTCCCCAGTGCCAGGGCCACAGAGCCAACCATAGTTTGAGTCTTTATTTGATTCCTCATACCTTCTATACAGGCAGGTTGTGCATCTTTTGGGACACCAGTGGATATCTGGTATCTTATTAGAACCTTCTGGGTTCATCTCGTTAATAAATTCATGCAATTTTCTGAGATTGAGGACAAATTAAAAGGAAAAATACTGTATGTAATTTATGAAGTTGTCTCAAGTGTAGAGAGGTTTTTCAAACTGCTGAGACCTTTTTAAACAGGAGTCATGATTTCTTTTGGCCACCTCTCTATAGCTGATAATCAATTACTGTCATTTACAATTGGTCTGTAATTCAAAACTGTGCCTGTCCCTATCCCTCTACCTCCTCTGTCAAACTCACTCTTGAGCCCTCATTAGAATCAAGGAATATCCAATAATTTCAAAGACAGATAGTCAGATTATCTAAAAATGTATTCAATAAGCAAGGTAGTTTAATTATTGTGCAATTGCTATAAACGATGAAAAATAGTAAAGGTTCTGTCTTCACCATGTCATATAGTCTGAATGTTGCCCTAAAACAAGCACTCACTTCGAAACATGTGGCAGATCCCCAAGATCCAGAACTTTTATCCTTGGACACAGAGTGCTTAACAGCTCGGTAATGTGGGTAATGTGCGGGTGCGCAAGGTATTCCTTTTCTGAATCGCGACCTACTGGGGCTGTCTGGGCTCAGGTCTTTGCATTTTCCATTTGCTCTCCTAGCACTGCTTTCCAAAAGAAAAAAATTAAATTCCATTCAGATTGGTAAAATATGACCCTTGCTTAGTATAGTTCATAGCCAGGTCTTTCTGCTCAGGGGAAATCTTTTTATTTGCCTTCAACTGACATAATTTTTCAAAGAACAACTTCATTTGTTCTATTTTCCTTCAAAACTATGTTTGGCACAAACCAAGATTTCATCATTGCTATTCTGAAATAAGATTTGGCAGGTAAACAGGTCCTAAAACTTGCCAAAATGTCGAACGATTTAATGTTCAGGAATTTTTTCTGCCACAGGATAGGTGCATAGCTGTACAGCAGTAATAATCCCTTAACTGAGCATGCAAATTTGTAGTGCATCAAACCATTGGTAGTCTTGCTGGAATGGAAGAAAGGAGATGGTTACTGTGACATCATTGCTATTATTTAAATTAAACTGCTGTGGGAGAATATAATTGCTAATAAAAGGCTTCTTCTCCACGCCCCTCAAGGTTTCCCTTCCCCCTCTGACATTTTATAACTTGCTATTCAGACGAATGCAAGTAGAATTATGTGGAACCTAGCAACCTACTGTACAAGGTCGCATCTACAGGTCAGTAAGGAAATGAGAGGAAAAGAACCTAACTATATTTAGGAATGGTTTGAGAAAATGCATTCACGTGTTTGGATGCCGATGTTTAAACTTTTTCTCTTTATGAATGCGTCTGTGTGGGCATACAGAGTTTTGTAAATGGACTGTGTGCACTTTTTACGGTACCCCTGTGTTTGTACATTAAAGGCTGCCGTGTAATCATTCCATGAGTCTGGCTTAATGCATTTAACAGAGAACTAATGGGTCTTCTATGTCGAAAAGCATGCTCCCATTTTTAATCCCGTCACGTACTAGAGCTGTTTTGTGCAAATTTGTGGCTTCCACCTTTATCCACCGTGGATGCTCCTGCTCAAGAAAACCCTTCCAAACACTTTTAGCTCCTGACCAACACCAAAATGTACTTCTTTCTCTGCTACTGTTTTTTTTTTCCTTTGTGTTTTAACCTATTTTCGTCATGCTGAACAATAATAAATGATCTTTGCTCTGTAAAACCTCAGCTGAAATGATTTGGTGAGCTGCAGCCTTGTTTCTTGCTTCGAAATTCATCTCAGAAACCGCGTATAATCTAACTTGTTCTTGTCTGCAAGCTGCAGGAGACCAAAGATACTTTTTGTTCCGGATTTTACCTTCTTTCTTGCCTGGAACGTGCGCTGCGCGCGTATATACACACGCACTCGTGAGCGTGTACACACACACACACACACACACACACACACACACACACACACCCTCCGTAAACAAGATGAGGTGAGGGAGGGAGTGTCCCAGTGTGAACAACGATGCTGGGTGCGGACTTAACTCCGGCAGTGAGGAAGCGGCAGGGTGAGTGGCCTGGGTAGTAGCCGCCAAGGCCGAGGTGTGGGGCACCAGAAGGAGCGTGCAGAGGTTGTACCAGCCTCCTGCACTTGTCTGAGATGCGGGCCGGAATGGCCAGGCTCCTGGGAATGAAAGCAAAGTTCCACTGAGCTCGCAGACCCTAGATAGCCACCCCTGCGAACGCTGCAGTTGGAGCCCACCGGTGGCTCGGCCCGGGTGGCTGGGCCGGCTGGGTGGAAAGTCCTAGCAGGGGGTCGGGTGGCTCTAGAATTTGTACCGCCCTGCCTGCCTTGGCCAGTCGGGAGCTGACGCACTCGCTCCCCAGGGACGCTGGGGGCGTCGCACTGCAGCTGGGTGGGGAGCAATTTATTTCTGGCGGTCGCATCCCAGCCCATCTTCTGTTACTCCACCCTACCCCTCCCATCCCTCCACCTCTTCCTCCTCCTCTACCAACGCCTGCATTACCCTCTGATTCTTCTATTCACCCTGGATCTCTCTCTCTCTCTTTCTCTCTCTCTCTCCCCTCTCCTCTCCTTTTCTCCCTCCCTTTCCCTTCGTCCGTCTCTCTTTTTCTCTCCCCCTCTTCCTCCTTACTTCTTCCGTACCTCTTATCTCCTCCCTCTTCCCTTCCTCTCTCCTCTGAATAAGCGAATAAGCAAGCTTTTGGCTCTAAAAGTCACAAGTAATGAGAGAGAGAGAGAGAGAGAGAGAGAGAGAGAGAGAGAGAGAGAGCCGTGACTTGAAGCAGGAAGACCAGAGGGAAATCTGGTCCGTCTGGGAGACGAAACTTGCTGCTCTTCTTGGCCACCATTTGCCAGGGCCTCGCTTTAGGTGAGTACTCTGGGGGCCCGCGGAGTTCCTACCTGGAAGGGTCCAACACCCCCCGACCCCGCCCAAAGCCCTGACACCGGCGGTATTCAAATAGGGATGAAAACGTTGATGGGGTGTGGGTCTGAGAAGGAGGGTCCTGAGCTGAGAGGGTGTTGCTCACAGAGAAGGAGCTCCATTCCCGCGCGAGGCTCTCTTCCTAGCTAGACTGGAGAACGGCGACAGCTGGGTGGCTTCCAAGCGCTCCAGCTTCCCTTCCTGTGCAGAGCATTGAGCAGCGCCTCCTTTACACACCGGCGTTCACCCGGCTTTCTGGCGGTCAGGAAGGGAGACCGTGCGCCTCTCTCAAACCTTGAAAGGGGAAAGTTTGGCAAGGTGGGGGCTCTGAAATTCTACTGTTCTCTGGAACATAGAATTGTGCAGACAATTGATAATTTCCCCCTTTTCCTTCAAAAAGAATGACTTTAATGAAAAGCTGTATGTAGGTCCAAAAGATTATTGGATTACCATATGTGATCAGCTGCTGCTGACCTGCCAATAAGCGTTTTAAATACACACGCATATTCATGCGTGCCCCCTACACACACACACACACACACACACACACACACACACACACACCGGGGGGGGGCTCTGTACAAGGAGTAAGGTAGTCCTAAGTTACTAAGAATTCAGATGGAGTCGAAAGGGCTTTTAAATGTTGCGTACGTGTCCTTGTGTGTAGAGAGCAGAGGGAGGGGGGCCGAAGGAACACGCGTTGGCTGGGCGTTTTCTCTGTGCCTGTGTGTTTCGTGTGTTGTCAGCTGGCTCTGGTTTCTAAGCGCTGAACGTTGCCAAAGGCTGGAGCCAGTATCCACCATCCACCTCGGCACCCTAGTGGCGAAACAGGACTCATTTGTTTGGTGCAGAGTGGTGACGACCTAGAAGAGACTGGAGTGTAGTTAGGTCGCCCCCCTGCCATCCATTACACCTGCGGCAGATGGCTGGAGTGGTAGAACCGTTTGTTTGCCCGGATCAAGAAGGGAGGGGGAGGAAATACAGCCTGCCCACTGAAAAGAAGTGCCATAAAGAGTCAGAGAAATTCTGAAAGAAGCCATTTCCACGCCATCAAAAGCAGCACTGCTGCCTCCTTCCCCAAGTTATCCTGGGCAGTAGGTGACCTTGATGCTTGGTCCCAATGGATAACATGGCAGAATTCTGAGACAAATTTTTTCAGATGTTTTTGATCAAATGGTCCCTTACACAAACACACACACACACACACACACACACACACACACACACACACACCTTTCTCCAAGTAGATGCACACAGGTGTCCTCAGAGCTCTACTTCTTGAAGTCAAATGTCAGTGAGCCCCTAAAGATTTCACTGAGGCTGAAAAGAAAGCCACTCAAAATGCAAGAAGCCTCTTTTCCTAGCACCAAGAGCTTCATTCACTTAGACTTCCAGCTTGCACACATAAGTGCTCCCTCCCCAGACAACCACCTAGCTGGGATTTAGTCAGGGTTCAAATATAGCCTCTCATTTTCACATACAGTAATGTTCCTTTCTGGTCAGTATTCTCATCTTTACATCCTTTCCTTCAGGTTACTCAATAATCAAGGAATGAAGGAAGCACACCGTCCCTTGGTGACGGTAAAGCAAGGGCAGATGTGACAAAGACCCAGTCTATTAAGTTTAGTCTGTTTTCAATTGTTTGATTATCTTGCTAAATAGGAGGAGCTAAGAGAGAAATCTATCAAGGGATACTCAAACACACCCTAGCTTTGTCTCCACCCTTTCTTCATACACACATGGTGATAATCACGCACAGACACACACACACACACACACACACATTGTTATAGATAGCAGATATCTTAAAATTTCTTACAAAATAAGAAATTATTTTGCTGGCCTAATTTTCTGTTTTAAATCAAGAAAGTTCCTTCACCTAGGGTTTAATGCATTAATGCTTTGCAAGTGATTAGTATGTAGAGAAATTCCACCATTTTGACACACACTCTATTTTTCTACATTTTTAGCATTAAAGCCAAAATAATGTTTAGCATTAAACCAAAGATGATGAACCAAGAATCCATTCTAGCTATGGTTTTGGAACGACAAATAAAGATCACACAGAAAGAAAGGAACAACTACTTTCATTTTTCAAGGTGCTTTCAGTACCTAAAGAGCCCTTTGAACTAGGTTTGGCTGACTGGATGCCTGTATGCCCAGTGTAATTTAATTGTTCTGTAATCATTTTCCTTTCCCATGAAGGTTTTCATTTTTCAAGGAAACTTGGATATGCAGCAGAATATAACATTCATTGAGAAAATGCCATAAGAATATTGCTCTGTTTTGTTCATTATTAGTAATATGAATTTATTCACACATCATACAAACTGCTAAAGGTCTGTTCTAAGATGTGAGGTCACATATTGTCAGAACACACTCATTCACTTGCAGGAAAATTAGAACAAGAAAACAATACATGCAAGACTGAGTCAAGGATCAGGCTTCCTGGGCTTCTTAGAGCTTTTTTAATTAAAAAGGAAATAGGTATAAAACTGATTTAAAACTCCTGGATTTTAAGGACACCAAGAGCTTCCAATTTTATCAAAAGAAAATAGAAGTAGCAGACTTTTGCAAATATAGAGAATGAAGAGGAGTTTGGCCCTAACCAGCCTTCCTCCACACCGACTACCTCACACTCCTTATTAAGACACATAAGACCCTGGTTCCAACCAGTGTTCTAAAGCTCAGAGGAAGAACTTCGAAGATGAACTCTTGACCTTTGAATTAACAGGTGCTCTTTAATTTTTTAAAAGGGATTTGTTAGTAACATTTTGAATTGAAATCTCAAAGATTCAAACTAATTCAAATATCTCCCCCTGCCCCGTTTTTAGGGGAATGAACATGCCTTAACATTTCAGCAGGTTAGCATTGGAATCCCAGTGAATGAGGTTTCTGAGGTCCATGCCAGAGCAGAACTGGTATTTCAAAAGGAGACATATAGGGAACAAGGTAGCTGAGGACTTTCCTTTCTCCATCAGCAGCTGGGACCACCTACGTCACATCTTTTCACATGAAATGGTTATTGCTTTTACAGAAAAGACTCATAAGACAATCTGGAATATACAATTTGTATTGGGACATACATTTTACAAAACAGACATAATTTATTTAAATTACATATACCTTAACATATCTACTTTAATATATATGCTTTAAATATATATGTGTACAGCCTTAGGTCTCAAAAATATCACCAACACTCTCAGTTTGCCTTAACTTGGGGAGGAATTAATATTTTGATTCTTAAAGAAAAAGGTACCAAATGTCAATCTCTGGGTGCGTTGTGAGTGCCCTAAAGATGCAGACCCTGGACCAAGAACCAGGAGGACTCAGCCAATCCCCATGCCTACTGTCATTTGTAAAGATATGGTCTTTAGTAGGCGTTGGAATAGGGTAGTGGTGAAGAGCGTAGGTCATGAATCCAAGTGAGTTAAGAGTCTTGACCTCCGCTCAGTCTCATAAAACCAAAGGACTATGTAGTCAACTGTGTCTGCAGGTTCCTAGGGTTCCCAGATGAAAGGACCTTCTTTGGAAGGTGTGTGCATTGCCTGTGTGATCAAGTCTCTTCTGAAGACCCCCTCAGGGTTCTCTAGAAATTGGGTCTTTATCTTCCCTGGTGAAGCAAGGCCTGGAGAGGTCCAGAGAGCCTTGAGCACAGGGCTCCTGAAAGCACCACAAGTCCAGAGGGTGCATCATCTCCAGCCTAGGGCCTCCCCGACGGCCCAAGCGCGGTGCTCAAGCGGCCAGTAGGTGTCGCTGTTTCCCTGCCGGCAGGAGCCAGGAGCCCCGAGCTGGCCCCAAGCACCACTATGCTTTGGGCACCGGGTGCCTTCCCAGAGTCTTCCGAGCTCTGAGGACGTGACTGCTCCCTCATGCCGCTTCCCGAAACCTTGTCCGGGCTCACCTAGTCACAACCACAGTTACACTGGTCGGCCTAAGGGAGTGCCATCGGGGAAAGAAAGGAGAGATGAATCTGGTAGGGCTCGAAGCCGGCTCCGACGGTAGAGGCTGGTAGCCGGCTTCTTCTGCAGCGGCCAGCTCTCCCGCCCTCCTCTTCATCTGCCAGGGGCAGCTATTGAAGAGCATCCTTGTTAAACTCCGAATTGAGGGATTCAATCAAGGTTCCACTTTGGCTTTAATAATAAAAATAAGCAAGAGGTTGAAATTCTATCTTCACTGGAGCTATTCACAGTGTATTTGTTTTAATATGGGGGGAGGGGGCTGGACACATTCCTGAGCTACACTACCATTTTGCACACACGTACACTCCCAGAAATGTCAGGTGATGGCGATGGCCCAGAAAGCAGATTTTGGAAAGGCGATTTTGAGATGTGCTTGTCTCCTTCCCAAAGCACTGTTTGTTAAGTATTAATCTCCTTCTGATAGGGTTAGCTTATCTTTGAATCTGTATTTAAATTCTAAGTATTGAGAATTCTGTGCCTTTCTCTGGCGTCCTGAGGCTCCCTGACTTTGGTTCAGTATGCCGCTTAGGAAATTTTTAATCAAAGGCATTCTTTTTGTGTTTGGGGGGGGGGGCGTTTGGCTTATGAATTCTAAGAAGGACATTTACAATGGGAACAGCCTATAGGTGACAGGAGATTTTATTATGATTCAGATTGTTTTGCATAAGGAAATCACTTCTTTGATTAGAAGGTGGGGAGGGAAGAGTGCATGGAATACCCTTAATCCACAATCTTGTGCCATTGAAAGAGTTACTATGGGAAATGGAGCTGGCTTTGTATTTAAATTGACTTTAAATTTATATCTCCAATCAAAAATTTGCTATACATTTTAAAAAGCCCACACTTCATATCTTTTTTTTTTTTTGTAAAAGTAAGGCATTCATTCATAAGGAGTAAAAATGTAACATATCAAACCAGGAAATTAAAAAAAATCTCGTCTAAGTTCCTAGTGTATTGGAATACATTTTTGCATGTGTGGACTCTGGGCTGAGGCCTCGCTATCTTAGAGGACCCACAGCCCAAGGGGGGATGTTTTCAAGGGGAGGCTTCATTTTTAACTTGAGGTGGCAAATATCTTCATAAAATTGGTTCCTTTCTGTTAAGACCTATGTCTGTTTTACAGTTCTAAATAATCATTTCTGATTGAGGCAACAAAATAATCATGGGTGCGTGTCCAGTTGGAGGTTGTGAAGTTCAGTGAGGTGCTATTTTTAGCTTTAAATGTTCAAATTCAGATATTTGGATATTTCTCCCCGTCTCAGCGCTTCTCCCATTTCCCCTCTCTCTTTCCCTCAACCCTTCAAGTGCCCTTTCTCTCATCGCTCTCCTTCTAGCCTCTGTCTTCCTCCTCCCCTCTACAGCGCCTCTCCTTTTCTTTCGCTTCTTCCGGTCCTCTTCTCTTTTCTTTCTCCCTCCCTCTATCCTATAATTTATTGTCTGGTTCTATCAGTCAAGTTAACATAAAAGTAGCAAGTGGGAGACCCAGCACACTTATCTGGCTTTCTCCCAGGCGCGCGTAGGGAACTGTGGGGAGGTATCGGTCGCTGCCAGGTTACCCGCCAGAGTGGTGGCCCTTGATGCGGGCCACGCTCCTTGCGGTGGAGTTGGGGTCTGCTAGGGGTTGCAGGGCTTATTCAAATACCGCCCGCTGCTGCTGTGATTCGCAGGGACTTGGCCTCCATATGGTAATGCGGGGCGGGGGTGGAGGGGAGGGAGGCGCAGAGAGGAGGGGAGGAGAGGATGGGGGTGAAGGCGGGAGGGAGGGGGCTCCGACACCACGCGCTCCGCTGCTGTGCTGGGACAGAGCACCCGGACCCGCGGCAGTGGCGGCAGCGGCGCTACCTACCCTCTACCACAACACCTAAGGAGCCAGGGAGCCACCAAGCCATGGGCCCTCGGGGTAAGCCACAGCGCGCACAGGGCAGCGAGGGTGACGCCAATAAGGGAGATTAGAAACGGAAAGATTACAGAGAGATCAGAGATAAGAAGTGTATCTCTGTGTCCCTTGTCACACAGCGCGCGCGCATACGCATCTGTACACATATGCATGCTCAGACAGCAATACATACCACATTCCTTGCCACTGCCATCTAAATACATGCACCGACACTCTATGCCCTGGGATGTGGCCGATGTGTTTGTCCTGATCCTGCATAAAAGCCAGCAGGTATGTGCCAGAACCCAGGCAGGAACAAACAGCCAGGCAGAGTTCAATTGCAGCCAAACTCAGACATTCAGCCTGCTGAATTGTTTCGTTCAGCTGCCCCCCCCCCCCCCCCCCGATTCTGTAATGAGTTGTGGAATTCGGAAATTATTCATAAAATCAGCTGAAAATGTAGCTTAGAAAATACTAATCTTGCTACATATGGCAAGGTAAGGGTGAACTTGAAGGATGAATGTATTTTCATTTTTAAATGTTTTACTTTTAACCATCTGACCACTTTTTATTTGGTGACATATCATATGAGCACTTTGGTGTAGGCTTGGAAAAACTACAGCTAGGGGTAAGACTGGAAATGGCATAAGAATTAAGGATGCTGAAAATGGATGCTAGAGTCCAGCATGAAAGATGGCATACAGCTGTAGGCTTGAAATGGGAGGAATACATGAGAATATTTATACAGGAAAGCCAGTGGGGAGGGCTGAGTCTTGCCCTGAGTATCTGTGTGCAGGTAAGTCATTCATAAGAAAACTAATTACCTGTGCCTGTTCTTGGATTTGTTTAATTGAAAAAGCTGCATGTGTGCACATTTTCTGTTCTTTGTGGCTATACAATTACTGATTGAGACTTTTTTTTACATGATCGCTCTGGGAAAATTAAATATATACAATGTTAATACATATATATTCAATAGTCATCATGCTGAATAGCTATATTGCCACGAAGGAAAATCCTATCCTAGAAATAAGGTTACTATCATATAAAATCCAACTCAAGGCCTGTGTATTTTAGGGCACAACAACTGGCTTAATATAGTCAACTGCTTTGTTTGTGTATTTGTTTTCATTTAAAGTCCAGAATTAAGGATGTTTTGCAATCAAGATAATGTGCTTCCATCCATATTGAGATGATAATGAAACTCAGTAAATTTTGAATGCTGCAAATACGATACCACATGCAACATGGTTGAAAATGTCTTCCTTGCAGAAGGCTGTCCATTGCTGTGTCTACACATTTTAATATATATATATATGTATATATATATATATATTACAATAAGAAATGCTAGAAAGCAATAGGTGGTAGATGCCGCATCGCTCAGCTAATCAGCACAGAATTCTTTAGAAATCTTTGGAATCACTTCACTCACACATACATTATCTCAAATGCATTGACTTCAAATTGTGTTTCTGCTAATATGAAGTTAATTAGAAAATCAAACTTTGAGCCTTGAAACGATAGGCATTATAGTCAATGGAGTGGTATGTAAGGAAAGAAATAAAAGGAATGTGTTTCTTTTATGATCAAGCTAGGAGGTTCTCCAGCTGGCATCGCATACATAACAGATATGCATATTTGTAATCTTAAATACACTGAAGTAGGGAGGCAACTGTGTATATTATCTAGCAAGAGACAACAGCAGACATTAGCCAAAAAAATAAAGACTGACAGAAAGGGACAACAGAGACAGATAGACATAATAAAACAGGAAGAGGGAAAAAAAAGAGGGGGAGGGGAATCAACAAAACGATACAACCTGAAATTTTCACGAATTAAAAAAATGCAAATATACCTTTACATATGCATCAGTATTAAAAATAATACACGCTGGACCCAACAGGAACAGGAGCAGGAGGAGGAGGAAAGGTGGTGGTGGTGGAGGAGGAGGAGGAGGAGCAAAAGAAGCAGGAGGAGGAGGATGAGAAAGAAGAGGAGGAGGAAGAGGGATAAAAGAGGAGGGAGAAGAGAAGGAGGAGGAGGAGGAGGAGGAGGAGGAGGAGGAAGAGGAGGAGGAGGAAAGAATGGAGGCGCCGCGGAGCCCTGATTATGCATGGGCTGGAGCTGCCTCCTCTAACCTGTTCTCGGAGCCGGGCAGCCGGCGGTCCTCGGCCGCCCACAGAACAGGAGCCGAAACAACCGTTCCCGAAGGCTACAGCGTTTATTTTTCTCTTTTGGGGGATTTTGGCGGTTGTTTCAGGAACTAGCCAACTGGCCCCTTTAATTAAAAGCTTCAATAAAAGGCGATCGCTCCAGGAAAGCACTCGCTCCTCTTCGCGCAGGATTTGCATATTTTTTTAATGCCCTAATTTCCTTGATGTATGTAAATGTAGCCGGACGTAGAGGGAGACAGGGAGCTGACGTCAATGGACGTGACCTCGCAGCTAAACCTTGAACGTGAAGCCGGGATGGGAGAAAACACGGAGCGGCAGCCGGCGGAGCCCGCAAGTGCGGGCGGCGGCAGCTGCGGCCGGTGTCAGGCCCGAGGTGCCCAGTGCCAGCCCCAGGGGAGGACCAGCCGCTGCCGCCACGTTTCTGCACCGCGCAGGTGCCAGCTTCGCCATTCTTCCCGTCACACTTGCAGACTCTTGTCCTGCGCCACCAAATACACGTTCTTTTCTTCCCCCAGAAAAACAACACATCTAAAGCAACAAACCAAAGGAATCCCAAGTGTTTCAGCCCAAAGCTCGGGTCGCTTATCAGAAAGAAGATTGACAATGGAACATGATTTTTCTTTTTTTCTTTTTCTTCTCTCCACAAGAAGACGAGGGAGAGACAACAGACACCAGCAAAGCATTCCTAAAACACGATAAAGCTACACATGTTCCCAGTAGGGAGAGGTAAATTGCCCAGCTATCGGCGAGGGCCTTCTCTTTTTGGTACCTATTTACCTGAGAACTCTTTTTGCTTGTCGGCCTCAATTAACAGTAGGGCCAGGAGTTTTACTGTGATGGCTCTCGAGTTTTACTGTGATGGCTCTCTCTCTCTCTCTCTCTCTCTCTCTCTCTCTCTCTCTCTCTCTCGCTCTCGCTCTCGCTCTCGCTCTCGCTCTCGCTCTCGCTCTCTCCCCCCCGCCCCAATCTGGGGTGTGTGTGTGTGTGTGTGTGTGTGTGTGTGTGTGTGTTGGAAGATGCTTAAGCTGGCGAGCAGCCAGGCAGGAGATGTGAGGACATTAAGAGGCCAGTCTTTGCAAAAGTCAGGTCTGGGACTTAGGCGGGGAGCTACCGGGTCAGGGCTCCACGGCTGGGGTTCGAGTTCACCCCGAAAAAGGCTTCCCTTGAACAGCCAGGCCCTTCCGATTGCATGTCTGGGGAAGGGGACTCGAGGTGCCAGACACCCCCTTGGCCGCTGCTTGCATTTGGCCTGGTGTTTTCTCCCGGTGGAGACCGTGGCAATGGCAGACTCGCCCGGGAGGCCTTAGGGCTGAGCTCCTGGCTCCCGCGCGCCAGCTCCCGCGTGCCCGCGCATCGGGCGGGGGCCGCTGGCACCTCCCACCCACACTCGCCCCCGCGGTAGCTCGCCACCGTCTTTAGGGCGCTAGGACTGGGGACTGAGCTGGGCTTAGGGTACAAACCCATGCAGCCACGGAAGGGGCGCTAGAGGCCGTGCTGCTAGCATCTGCAGGCCGCGGTTTCTTTCTAGCTCCCAGCCTCAGCTTTGTTTTCCTGACCTGTTCGCGGCCACTGGGCTCCACGCCCGCGAAGGGAGTGTGTGCATGTGCGTGTGCATGGGGGGCGAGCGCGCGCAGCGGGCGGGGGGGGGGCTCCCGCCAAGGGGACGCCTGGCTAGCTGTCCTCCCGCTGCACTTGGCGGGAAAGCCGGGGAACGCCGGCGGGGCGCGCGCACAAGGCTCTCTTCTCCGCCTTCCTTCTACCCTCCCACCCCCGGCCACATTTACATACGGGCCACTCGCCAGAATTTTAAATCGCACCACCCCCTCCTCACCCCCCTCCAACGCGCGCACAGGCTCCGCGCCCAGACTGCATCCAACCCCGGGTGCGCAATAGGCCCTGGGGGGCAGACAGCCCTGCGCGGGACAGGTTCCTCCACCGCCTCCTCCTCCTCCCTCACGCCCGCACCCCAGAGAGCCTTCTGCCAACGTTGCAGGATGCCCACCTTTCCTGAAAGCCCCCACCTTTCTCTTTGCACACTTCCACCTCATCCTCCCGCATCTCTGCCTCCCTGGAGCACACACACACACACACACACACACACACACACACACACGCTTTTTCTTCCCTCTCAACCCTAATGTATCTCTGGTACCTTTGGAATAACGCTGGAGTTTAGAGAAGAAAAATTCTTATAATGTATTCCTTGTCTTTAGTCAAACATATTTATACCAAAAGGCCTTTCTTTAAAAAAAAAAAAAAGTCTGCAAGTCAAAAGGTCATTCTCCAAGTTTGTAAATAAAATTGCAAAGGGACTCCCTAAAGAAAGGAAAGGAAAGGAGAAAGGAAGGCAGAAAGGCCCACAAGTTACGTAAAATGTTGCACTGGAAAAATAAGACAGGAAGATTCTCTTTAACATGTGTCTTAAGAAACCAAAAGAGGGAAACTGGAGGAAAAAAGAAAAAAAAAAAGAGAGCGAGAAGAAGATAAAACGTGGAAAGGGCAAAAGAAGTTTCCAAAGAAATGTATGCTTTGCATGCTACAATAGGAAAATGTAGCCATTGCCTTCCTTCAGACCAGACATTTCTAATTTGTTCCGTCTGTCAGGAGGGGACTATGAGAGGTTTGGGTGCAAATTCATTATCTCTGGCAACGCAGAACGTAGTGTGGAGACTGAAAAAGACCGTGGCAATGGATGAACAATAGGGCTTCAGTTCATCAGTAACAAAAGCAGTGGGGAAATTGGTTGAGTTTCAGAGCACGTCCTCCTCGGCAGAGGGGGCTGGACTAGACCTTGGACAGCCCCCCCAAAAACTTGCCGAGCCTCGCACACACCACTTCACTCTGCACTCGGAGGATCAGGGAGCAAGTGCTTGGCGTGGGGGGGAAAGTTGGCTTTTTTTTTTTCTCCTTGGTCTTTTGCGTCCTTCTCTCGCTCCTCAGAAGACCGGTATAAACTATTTTAGACGCAATCAAGGAAGAGTCACCATGTGGACTTGAGCGGCAGTTTTAAATGTGCTAAGGGAGGAAGGAATAATCTGAATTTTTTTCTTTTTTTTTCTTTCTTTCTTTTTTTTTTTTTTTTTTTTTTTTTTTTCTCTTCTTTGGAGACGCCTAAAGGAACCTGTTTGTGAGCTGTGGTTACATTCTGATGTGACTGGATCTTGTCTTCTGCCTTGGATCCTCGATTCTGGACGGGCTGGATTTAGGGGCCACAGTGCCTGGCGCGGAGAGATCAAGTGAGTATGTTGGCCTCCCGAAGGCTGCATGCAGCTCCTCCGGCTGCGCGGGACTAGCGGTGCCCGCAGTGGCCTGGCGCCCACACTAAGAGCGGCCGAGGGCCGCTCCGAGGGCCAGTCCGGGGCTTTGCTTCAGCTAATTGATTGTGTGCCTCCGTTGCCAAACCTGTTGATCTCGTGAGTTGTCCGAGCCAGGACTGTTAATTATCCACTCGCCTGACCCCCAGTTACAGAGAGATGCCAGGAAAATTTAGCTTTGGAAAAGGATGTTTTGTATGTAATTTTGTAGTGGTGGTGGTGGGACACCCCCTCTTAGATATAGTGCTAAAATCCTATTGTATTTTACGTTCTTGAACTCTGGATTCTCATTTTCAATAATTTGCCTCTTCTGAACCGTCCCAAAGTTTCAGTTACCTGGCCTTGAAGCCACGGTCTGATCAGATCCTGGTGCAAAACTTATATACAATAGCTAACCACATCTGCTGGGTTTCCTTCTTTTCTGCCTTTTGGATTTTGGAAGGGAGAGACTGCTTTACTAAGGTTATCCCAAGTTAAGCTTTATTGATATGTAACCTTCGTGGTTAGTTAGAAGGACTTGGAGCTATTCATTTTTAGACGCATCTGGTATCCGAGCGGAGCCTGGTCTTCGTTTGCTTAGAGCCCAAAACCGACTGAAGAAGGCAGAACCTTCTTTCCGTGCTTTGGAGCTTTCTGCGGAAACCTTGGGCTAGGGGAACCAAAGCAATGTATTTGCATTAGGTTCGGCCGCGTTTTCTCTTGCAAATGTGTCCGCGGTGCTTGAATGGGGCACGGTCTGGAGGGGTCAGGGCAATTCAGTGGAATTGATCAGAAGTTAGACAAGAGGCCCTGTCAAGTCACGGCCACGGCCCTGCGGTGGGGGTTGGGGTAGGGGTGGGGGGGTTGGAGCTGTGGTTGCCATTGGCCCACAGCCGTGGAGTCAGATCTTTTCCCCTTCTTCTGTTGCCCACATCTGCCCACCACCCTCCATCTCCATCTTGGCACCAGTAACTAGGGCGCTGGCTCAGGAACGAGCCACTATAGTCAGCCTAATTGAACCCGTGAAGTACTTTCATTTTGCAACACCAATAGCCCCACCCCACCAATCCAAACTAATAATAGTAATAATAAGCATTTAAAAATTATAAAAGAAAAGCAACCTGTCTTCGGGGATGTAAGATTTCTTAATATTGGATCATGGAGGTTGGGGGAAGGGCATAAAAAATCCACCACTTTACAGCAATCAGGTTTTACATTATTCATTGATTTACCGACCGAAAGAGCCAATCAGGAGCCATAGATATGAATGCACATATCACTGTGCTGTGGCCTTACAGTAAACTATTTGCATCTTTCTAATGGATTAGACATTTATCCTGGGATTCCCATTGTTTGAAAGCCTTGGAAATTCAGCCCCTTAAACATTTAGGAAATAAGACTTTGTTCCAGACTCAAAATCCTTACATGGTAGGGTTCTCACTTCTCTTTTGTATGGCATATTACAAGGTTCAAATCCCTAATGTTTCTTAAGTCTCTCTCCTTTCCAAGCTAAAAATAAAAGGAGAAAGAAAAATTAATTTCCCAAACCCCTCTAGATCCTGCATATTTTGCATTCCCATTATCATGCATGTCTCCATTTAAATGCAAATTAGCATATTTAACCCTGTAGGTGCTAAGACCCAGGATACACAGTACTGGTGTTTGAGCGACTCTCTTGGCATTTTATGGATTCAGGGTAATTGCAATATTTTAAATGAAGCCATATCTATATATGATTATATATATAAACTGTAATCATTTGTTTTCTTGACTGTTTTTCAGATGAGACTGCAAAGACACATAAAATGAATAGACTATCCAACCAACCAAAGGTAATTTAAAAATTTTTATTTGATAAAATCTGAGTGATGTGCAAAACCAAAATAGGGCATTATTTACTGGCTGACAGGCCTGCAATGTATTACAAATCTCCTATTGCAACAGATAGAATTCCAGAAAAATCTAAGTTTCAGTGTGTTCAGTTATTTCTCCTGTAGAGGAGCCTTTGTGCATATATGGAATATATACATATATATGTGCATAAAGCGTAATATAAATAAAACCTGCAACAGCCTATAAGAAAGAAATTCATATCCAGAAGAAATAGTAAGATACTTTTATTACAAATAGGCCAGTTAAGTACTTTACTTGAACCATGCGAATTGCTGTAAGTTAAATGGCTTTTATATAGAAAATATTAGTATGGACTGTACTAATAGACTATAGTTTGCATGCTTGAAATCTCTACAAACCAAGTATTTAAAAAGAGTTTGGTGACAGGCCAGTTCTTTATGTACTCTGCAGTAATATGAATGGAATTTAGAGATGCTCCAAATATTGGTGATTAGAATTGATTTATATTAGTATTAATAAAATAGCATAATTCTCATCTAAAATATAAGGAAAATCGTAACTGTTTGCTTTGGACCAGCAGAAGTTGTTTATTCCCAAGCAAACCAGGATGTTTTCAATTCACATTTCAGCCATCTGTAGACTTCCAAAAAGATCAGAAAACATGCATGAAAATCACATCCTTACTGGCTATTAATGAGAATTTATTAGAGAATAGGCAGGCAAGCCATTTTGATTTCAGTGTATCTTTCGATATGCAGATTTCAGAGTGGATATTCTGTGCTCAGCTAAAGAGCTTTTTAAAAGCAAAAAAAAAATTGATTTAAAAATGTAGGCATTAAGAGCTGTTCTTCACATGTGGTGCAGGAATCCTCAGAGCTGCACAATTTTTTTAGCTAGTCTGGGAGTGTGCATAATAAAATATATGATAAACATGGCAGAAACCTTGACAATATTCTAAATAATGAGAGTCAATATTAAGTCTTAGTGCATATTTTTTTCCCTTCTGTGCCTGAGAGGTTGATGGAGAAGTAAAATATTTAATTGACTATATGGTTAATGAACAGACTGCCCATAATCCTCATCTTGGCTCATTTCATTTATTGGGGTTCCCATGATGAATCTGTTATGAGTACCAGTCATGGAAGCCAGTCATGGAGTAGGTTGACTGTGCGTGTTGCCCTAGAAAATGCTATTTTAAGACAGTATTTCTATAGTTTCTGATTGTAGAAGCATTCAAATGTTTGGTGTGTTAGCTCTCATAATGGATACTGTTTCTAAAAATACATTTGTTAACTATGGGAATACAGTCATAACTATTTTTAAATTCACATGAATTCAAGGATAATGCACACACATACACAGATACATATATAGCTTGGCAGCTCCCACCTGGAATATATGAAGCAGGTAGATGTTCTAAAATTATCTGGAATTTGGGGAGCTCTGACTTAAGGAATTGAATACATTTGATCATATTCTTGCTTTATGTATGTAATCCATGCCAAATCACTAATGACTCTGCTGTTCTTGGAAAGCAAGGCCACAATGCTCTTCAGTCTTCCAAGCCTTCAGAGCTCATTAGGATTTTATATAATGGCCAAAGTGGCATGTGCCTTAGTGAGTAGTTTGTGTTGTGACTAGGTAGTTTAAGAACAAAAATTCTTTGAACCTGCTTTTTTGGAATTGGCCTGTAGTTTCCATGTGTATTTTATATATTAGCCCTATGCAGCCATTTCTGACTTACCTCTTGTTCATAATTTGTTAAGAAACATAGATGAGTTGTTTTTTAGTGTTTTCTAGAAAGCCAGTAAAAGAATGCTTATAAAAGTAAACAACAACAACAACAACAACAAAAATCTAAGGACAAGTTGGCATCTGCATTGCTAAATTATATCTTTAATTGGTGTGAGATCATGCTTAAACTCTTTATTGGATATTTTTCCTTACAATTCTTTGGTTTCTTTTCTTTTCCTATCAGTTTCTTCTACAGTGTTTACATATATGTACTCTGTATGTGATTAGATAAACATGTTCACACTCATGTCTTAAATGAATAAGTCAGTGAATTACTGAAAGAATATATGTTCTGAAAAATGTAATTTTGAAGTTGTTTTGGTCACTGGAGAAAATAGTTACCCTATAGAATTAAGAGTATTGTGATGGACTGGTGAGGTGTGCAATGGATATTAAGATGTATTCATTCTCTTAGCATGCATTTTAAAGAATAGCAACACTACCAAATGAAATTAGTAATTTTGAAGAATTTGCCAACAGAGAAAATGCCTCTTGTGTAGATTGCCACAGATGTTTTGTCAGAGGCATCTGAATGCTGGAACTACATATAGTATAGATGCGGTAGACAGATAACCCATTACAAAGGAGAGAAAAGAAAAGGACTCCTTGAAGTGATTGTATTCACACTTTATAAACTTCTAAGAAAATGAATGAAGCTAATTTATAAATAACCTTCTTCGTCTTTAGACCGAAGAAAGATGGGGGCAGGGAACGGGAAGGAGGGGTAGCACCATGCTCTGCACATCCAGGTGTTCTATGTGCATTTTCAGGAGACAACAATACTTATGTCATAATTTCATAAGCAAATCTAGTGCGTTTTGTCCTGTGTGAAAATTGATATTTAAAACAATAGACAAAGGCTCAGCATTTTTATTACAGCAGAGTTGTCTGCAACATTAGAAACTACTGCTACAGTGTTTACCTGTGCTGCAGTCTAACGCATACACCATTTATATGCAGTCATGAAAAGAAAAAGGATGACTCTTGCCTGTTTAGAGCATTCAGTTTGAACTCACAGAACAGAATACGTTGCCCTACCGTCATGGCACATAGACACAAAATATGACTGAGCTGTGAAGCCATTAAAAACACAACACCAAAGCAAATTGTCAATGTAATCACACATCGACTCACTACGTAATACAGATCTGATTCCCAGACCCAGAAAGCGAGACCCTGCTTTAAGCAATAGTAAAGTGTCTTCCACCTGCCTGCCCATGCAATCTGCCAGAAGAGAAATGCAGGCAAAGACGTTCCCCAGACCTGAAATGCTTTTATCTGTCCTTAGAGAGAGATTTCTTCCAGTCTTTGGATATTAGAGCGATCTACACTAGCACCGAGGAGGTAAAAGGCCGCGGGTTGCTTTTCCGGGAGCAGTCGGTAGTGCTAGCGGAAGAAATGTTGGCTGAGAAAGTAGGGCTTTTTGCAATCCTGCTGCTGCCACCGCCGCCACAGCTGCTGCCGCCGCCGCCGCCGCCGCCGCAGCCTCCGCTACTCCGGCAGCAGGCGTGGGGCAGTTGGCTGATCACTGATGCATATCAATAACCATGTACTTGAGATTTCTCATGACATCATCATTACCTTGGTCTCCCGCGGTCTCGAACCTTTGACCTTGCCGGGCTGGTCCACAATTTGGCAGTGAAAGCCCCTCCAATGATGGCCCTTTTCTCCTTCTTTCAGACCGGGGGCAGCAGCACGCCAGCAAGACAGCATCTTCTCCTCCCCAGCCTAGAAGCCCTGTGAAATCGAGGATCTTCCCCCTAAAACACTCACATACAAGATATGTGCAATCAAGCTGCCAGCACTTGGTAAAAAGCTCATGATGCCTAACCCAGTGATCGGGAGCAGATCCTTGAAACGGCTGTCACTTCTCTAGAATTGGATTTTTCCCCCTTCCTCCTTAACCTGCGCTGGAAATTGCCGTTGGCTTTGTACATCTCTGTAGAGGAAGGCTAAAGTCTTGCGTGAAAATGAAGCAATTTACAATGCAAATAGAGGCCTGTGAAGTGACGGACGCTGCTGCTCAGTCTAACAGCTTTGCTGCACCTTAAGTAGCTGGTCTTATTTTCTGATATTAATAGATGAATTGTTGCCTAACGCTGCCGGAGATTACTTGCTGGAAGGGGAAAAAAATGTTTGGAATAAACTCTGAATGCAACAGATCTTATTTGGATGTTTTAGCTGCACACACACAGAAACCAGGTCATATTTACATAGAAGGAGGAATCTTAACCGCGGGCAAGTATCCTGATGGACTACTCTTGAGTAACGCCAGCCAGAAAGGACCTGGATCTGGAGTCCCGCCAGAGGAAGACCCAGCCTTGTGAGCGAAGCGAGTTGTTATCTTTGGTTATCTAGCTGTATGAGTGTATTGGTCTTCATAAAGCTAGATAACCGAAAGTAAAAACTCCTTCAAGATCGCCGAGGAATGTGCAAGAAAGAAAGACTACAAACAAGAGACAGTAAAAACCAGAAAGGTCAGGAATACTTATTGAATCTAACTTTTTTCCTCTCTTATGATTAAAAGTGGGATGCAAGGAAATTAAGTGACACACCTATGTTGAAATCTAAAGGGGTTAGGTTTGGAGAGGGATTGTAGAACTGCAAAAGAGAATTGTGTAGTATTACTGAGTGAAGATGCACGTACAGTTTGTTGTATTTTAAGGCATTTTTTTACAATAAGAGGAAGTTCCTCTTTTTTTTTTTTTTTTTGCCTTAGCTGTTGTAGTGATGTCTGATACCTATTTAAAAACGATTCTATAACTATGTAGATTTGGACAGTTCCCCTCTGAGGCCCCTCCCCCCACGTTTGAAACACGTTTGGAAACGACTTTCTATGTATTTGGGGCTGTACATCAAATTCTACCAAGTTAGGCTTTCAGAAAAGTTTTTGCTGGAAGGTTAATAATTTATACCTACTGAGGACTTAGAACTAGCAGGGAAAATGAAAAAAAAAAAAAAAAAAAAAAAAAAAAGCAAAGGCTGATTTTTATTCTTCTATTCAAAATACAAGGACAGATGCTTCTCTGTTCCAAGAGGGTTTCCTTGAGGAAGCTACTGAAGCAGAAAGGCATGATGGAGACGAGATCGCCTCCCCTCTTGTCAAAGTGTTAAAAAAATGTTCTGTCTTACTCTGTGCCTAGCATTGGAAATGAAAGTGACATTTACGCCACAACCCACGTGTGCGCCTCCTCTCTTTTTGTTTAAGGATGATCAGGTCTATCCAGGAAACAGCTCTGGCATCCCAAACTGAAATAATTAGGACGTATATAGACCTGACAAAAATGGAAAGGGGGTGGGGAATCTGAGGGTCTGTCTTGCCTAATTGATTCCGCTAAACGGAATGCAGGAGATGTGAACGGCAGGACGCTCCGATTCCCACGCTCGGGGGCAAGTGGTAAAGCGGGGCGGCAGCCTATGACAGACAGCCCTGTTGGGGGGTAGGGGTATGAAAAAAACATCAAGCGTGCACACCATACTCATCTCCATCGCTTAAGAAAGTAAAGGCATTTCCCACCCACAGCCATCTGCAGCCTCCCAAATGGCAACACCAACTGCTTGGTATCTGCTACGAACTGTCTGTTTCTGTCAATTTTTTAACCACTGTTTAATCTGACCATGATTACATTTGGCTTTCTTCTTTGGTTGAGATTTTCATTATATAAGGAAAGTCCCAGTGCAGCCTGCCCCTCCTCTCCTGTGAAATCTTGTCTGTATTTAGGACCTTGTGATAACTTTTTGGCTTTTGTTTTGGCTGCGTTATTAAAAACACATCTAGCTATAAGGGTCATTATTATGACTTCATCAGGTTGTTTACCTTAATGTGACACACTTAGGAACTTGGCCTGTTTTATGCTACTCTGGAAATAAAACTATAAAGTCCTGAGCCTATAGAAAGTTTTTTTACAATAGCAATGTGATCAAAAGTTGTTTCACAATAGTCCTAGTAGGATGTGTTTTAAACAGTCATTTTTATTTAACCTAGAACTGGACTTAGCACTAACTTTAAGGTTTTGGACAAACTCACTGCAATCCTTTTCTAAAATTCCTTATATTTTGCTACATGTTACCACACACATTTGTACAGACATTTGCACATAAATGTAATCATTGCAATAAGAAAATGTCAACTGTAGCCTGTTATCTCCCACATGGCCTAGATTACTGATACTCCCAAATATATAATTTTCCTTCAGTGACAGTACACTTTTTGTGGCTTCAACTTCTTATAAGACTTGAGACTGGAAAAGCCTGTATAACCACTCTTGTTTCATTTAGAAATTCTGAGAGAGACTTTAATAACAAAAATTCTCAATTTGGCTGCTGAACACGTGCCAAAGTTTTACTACTGTAGTGACTGTTGAGAAGACCCTTGTTTATTTACATTTGAAGCACTGTTTGTGCAAACAACCTTTCATTGTTAAGTGCCTGTATTCCTTTCATTTGCTTCATGTCCAGGGGTGCTATTTACCTAGAACCATTGTCTAACTACAATTAACATTTACATTACAAAGTGTGTGGTTTTCTTTCTCAAGGAGGTTCAATTAAGGCAATAAGATGTTTGCTGGGGAAACCTATTGTTTACTGAAGGCACTCAATGGAGTCAAATTACTGAAGCTTTTGCCTACATCTTGGTCTTTTATGTAAATATGTTAAATATAACATCTAAGGAAAATAAACAATATTAAAATTATGTGTTTGCCATTGTCATATCAAACTTGCTTTGTATCATACTAATGTTGCATAACTTATCGATCAATAAAAATACATTTCAATGTTATTTTCATTTTACTTTTTGCTGTTCCACTGTTCTTGCTGCAACATGTCCCAAATTTTCTTTTTTCTATTGCACATCAAACTTCTGACATTTTGTTTTATTTGTGTGTGTTGAAGAATACCATATCTGAGCATGGGTCTGAAGGGTGTTCAAGATAATCTCTACAATGACCTGATTATAAGGTGATATTTCTTTGAAATCTGAAATATTCCAAAGGCGTGTACATTTAAGTCAAAAGAAGTGTAAATATCAGTTAAGTAGTTCTTTGAAAGCTAGTTTTAACATTGGCAGAAACCGGATCAAGTTTATTTAGCATACCACTGCATTGTAAAACAGTTGGACTGAAGTTGCAGGTTGCGTGAGTATGCATGTTAACTAGTGGGAACCAAGCGCAGTCTTTGTGAAAGGGGAGCAGCAGATTGCTGTGCAAGGCCAATGTTAAAAAGGCAGCTGAATTTAACACCATCTGGAAGAAAAGATCCCTTCACGACTTTCTCACACCGTCAGACAAAACTAGTGTCTCTTGTTCAGAGCCCTTGTCTATGCAACCATACAATACTGAGTCATTATACTTTTGCTGAGAGAAAATTTGAGAACACAATATGGGTAACCAGTGAATGACCAAGTTTCATTGTGCCCGCTTAAGTCGATTGAAATCTACGTCTAGAGCTATGAATGGTAGTATTGTTTTCCTCACTAGGGCTGTACTAAATGTCAGCACAGTGTAAAGAAAAACTTGAAGTCTGCAAATAACTTACCAGATCTCAATTATAATATTTTCCCACACTAGAACTAATATCATTGCAAGGGGCTACATTGCAGAAAATACAAAAAAGAAACTAAAATAAGAGAGTTCATTATGGAGTTATTTTATCCAGACAAACATTTTAATTTTCTGATTGGAACTTCAGACTGCAGGTCTAGTCAAGGAGTGGAGTTCATTACTTGGAAGTTCAAGTTACAAAAATGCTTCTCATGCAATTTAACTAGAATAAAAACAAACACCTACCTCTATCTGAAACCCTAACAGACTCCACATGGGTTTTATTACCATAGTTCTGCTTAGAATTGTTAGTTGTGAATCTAACTTAGATTTTGCTTTGAATTTTAGCACACTACTCTCTCAAAGTTTGCCACTGTGATTGACACTGCAAAGAATGCTAAAGAAATACATTTCCAAAAATACACAAGAACATAATGGCACTTTCCTAGGTGGACTCTAGTGCCCTCAGAAATATGCTTCCCCTTTGTGTTGTCTAAATTTGTTTTATACATAATGTGTATCAGATCAGTTATCTCTAAAGGTAATACTCATACAATCTGTTTGACTGTAAACAGTCAGAAAAAGCTAACAAAACAGTTCAGGAAGAGTAAAAGGAACTGGGTGTATACGTTTTATTAAGATGTCTATTTTAAATATAATTGACTTTGCAATTTTGTTATTGTGTCACCAAGTGTCGCATAGTTCTTAACATGTAAGCACAAAACAATGAACAATTGCTGTTTTGCTGAATAATACAACTGAGTTGCCAGCGTCAAAGGTATTATTAAGTGTATTTCTAAACAGGACTGCTAACTGCAGGTTTTGACATCTAGAATCTTTTCATGAAAATACTCAGAAATAGGATGATAAAGTGATACATTTAAAAAGAAATATAAAGATATAACCAACTTATTTCCTTGTCCCCTTTTGTCATACTAGAAATTAACAATGAAAAGCCACTCAATAAAGTATAAAGGATGGAACTAACATAAACAGTCATATAAAATCCAACAAATGGAAGTTAAACCGAAGTTAAAAAACAGATACATAAGAAGACTTCTATAATATTTTGGCAAAATATGAATGAGTGTATTCAATGTCTTTCTCTTAGTGAAATTACTGTTAATATGCATAATAATGAGACAAGTACATTATTTGCATTCAAAATGGAATGTTCTTCCAAAATAACTTCTTGAAGTCTTCTTAAAGCACTAACTTTTGTATTAGTAGTGCTCTTCATGTTTCTTTAAAAAATGAAAATGATTTTATTTGTAAATATATGAAATTTTAATTTTATTTTGTGTAGTCTGATGAAAATCAAGAACCCTTTTAAGTAATAAGATAAAGATGAGTCCATTTCAAGCTCAAAAACATTCCTCGTATTCATAGACCACAAATAAACACTTGGGGAGAGTCTAGCATTTTAACACTTTGGGGCTTTTAAAACATTGAGAAGCAAAGCCAAAGCTTCCATTTTATGATGTAATTAGATAACAAAAGAGATGTAGCTATCTCAGGGATTTCCTATGGCTCACCTGTGGAGATACCGTTGTGATTTAAGACTATCCATACCATTTCCACCTTTTCTGTGACTTTTCCTTAATTCACTAAAGTAAAGCACACCATGTTAAGTTGTATTGGGATGGATACTGGGTGGTGATGGTGAGATGGGTGACAAGGGATGAGTTGTCCCTTGGGATTAAGAACTAGAATTAAAGTTATTGAGTAAAAGACAGCTATAATACTGGGTCGATTGTCTTTACCAGTACTTCGAGACAGTTAAATAGACCCTACAACAATGGTGCATGTAAGGCAGTTTTTCAGTGTCTCCGGATTTTAATGGATGGCTTTGTTACCCTGTTTTTCTGTTCTTTTTTTTTGTTTTTTTCTTTGAAGCACAAGTTAAGCAAGCTAGTATAGAAACCAGCAGGAGCCTCCATTCCCATTTGCTTAGAGAACTTATTTCAGCCCTTCTGGGAATTATTAGACCTCACTGTGGAATGAAGTCTAAGACAGTGAATGAAAAAAGTATATAGTTGTGATTGCTGCTAAGGAATATCTGCCTGTCCTCAATCAGGGCCGCGGGAGTTAGTGCACTTCCTTAGAAAGGTGATGACCATCTTTTGAGGTTGAAGCGTGTGGCTTTTTGCTTTGCAGCCAACTGCCAGACCACGGGGGGTAGAGCTTTAAAAAGTGCAGATAATCGACTTTATTCAGGGAAAATATGGAGTTCTGCGCCGGATCTGTTCAAAGAG
Organism: Nannospalax galili; assembly: GCF_000622305.1. Lineage (NCBI taxonomy): Eukaryota > Metazoa > Chordata > Mammalia > Rodentia > Spalacidae > Nannospalax > Nannospalax galili. The sequence goes on along the minus strand of NW_008343216.1, from coordinate 4,323,294 downwards.
AAGCACATCACTGTGCTTGGTGGTTTGACTCGGTTTTAGCTCAGCGCCAGCACAACGCAGTCTAGAGATCTAAAAATAACCAAGCTAAGCAGCCTTCTCGCAAGGTGCTCGGCGTGGGCGGTGTGCGGAGGCAACAGCAGGCTCTGACTGGTGTAGAAGTGGCTGGGCCAGGCAGTAGCAGAGGCACAGGCTGCAGGTCCGCCTCTGGGCAACACAACCCTCCCGGCGACCGCCAACAGCCAGAGTCCTCACTTGGCTGCTGCAGCTCTGGCAGCCACTGAAAGCCTGCGTCTGATTGGTGTTTCCCGGGAGACCGGCTGCCTGAGCTGCAGAAGCTGCTGCGCCGGCGCGCGCGCTCCCGGCTAGCGCGAGTCGGGAGCCGGGGACGCGCAGCGACCCGGGTGGCGGGGTGGGGGAGCCTCCCGCGTTCGCGCGAGCTCACGTGCCCGCGCCCGGCCTGTGGGCGGTGATGGGGGCCGGTGGGGCAGTGGCGTCCCGGCCGCCTGTCCTCTGCTGACGCCCTGAATGCACCCAGCAGGGCTGTTGAGAGTGGTGTGCGGATCCCTAGGCCCCGCAACCAGCCACCTGGGCCCTGCTTGTGCCTCCCGTGTCTGCGTTTGCTTGGGAATCCCGTTTGTGGATGGGGTGGCGTTGAGGTTTAGTCCCTTCTCAATAGGGGTTTGTGGAGGCATCTCTCCACCGCCGTTCCCTGCCTCCGAGCCCCTTCCTCCGCGGGGCTGCACCCTCTAGTTATGGGGCTTTTCTCCTTTCTACTCTGCCCAGGTTTCTGCCCTGGATACGTTCTGAATCGTTGGATTGGTTTAGTGATGTCCGCTTGGTCATGTCCCCTCCCCCTCCACATCCTTGTTGTTGTTGTGTGTGAACCCAGCGAGATGCTACTAATGAAAAAGGATCTCCCATTGGGAAAACTCTTGTGGGGGTGTTTCCTGGGTTGGGGTCGAGGAGCACCCACTTGGGCCCTCTCCAAGAGCCTTGTCTGTCTCTACCCCATCCTTCCATGGGGAACTCAGGGGCACCTTCCTTCTATCAGATTTGATGAAAATACTAATCTCCTTGTTGGGTGGATACAGTAGAACTTGTTCACAGATTACTTTAAAAAGAGATCTGAGTCCTAAGCACTTACTAAAGCCAGTTAATAACATCATGCATGGACATTTAAACTTGTTGTAAGTTGCAGAGAGGATTAGCGAGAAGTCACGCTGTGCGCAGCTAATGATACCATCTTAACTCTAACTGGCCTAAATCCATGTCTGGCTCAGGTCCGGGCCTTAGGCCCTCTAGTGAGCCTAGGAAAGAGGAGGGCCTTGGAAGAGGGGAGGGCAGAAACTGGAGCACTGCGCCTTGCTTCAGGTGAAGGTCAGTTATCCTGGGGGACTGTGGGTGGGGTTGGTGGGTTGGCCATATCACCAGGAAGCAGACCTAGGCATCCTGGTGTCATGATAATGACAGGCTAATGACACTGACACTGAAGGGTATTGACCAACATGTAAAACTTACTTTTTCAGACACCATTTCACTATGTAACCTCGCTGGCCTGGAACTCAGGGAGATATGCCTGCTTCTGCCTCTAAAGTGTGCCACCACCCAGAGCAAAACATTTTTTATGTTATTAAACACGATGTGAAAGGTTGTTGGAGGTGAGATGTGAAGCTTCCAGAGGTGGTGGCTTTCTAGTTACTGGTCTGTTTGTATTGCCAAAGCTGGTTATTTTCAACTTTGAAAAAATAGTTAGGCTCAATATTTCACAGGTAAATTTCTCAGAGTATTATTAACAACTTCTTGTCATAAGCCTGCTCAACAAGTTTCAAATCGATTACAATTTTAAGGCAGTTAGTGACTATTTTATGACAGGGCCAATTAGAAATATCCCTGGAAAAATGCTTCCAAAATGCTACATTATTAAAATGCCTAACAGTATTCATCTGGTTCTGTCTCTAAATAGCAGTCTGACAGAGTTCTTGTGTTCTATGAGTTTCTTTTAATAGTCACTTGCCCCGGGAAAACAAGTTATAAGAATAATTTTAACTGTAACATGGCTCTGGGCATTATTATTTTCTGTTTTGTTTTAAACTCAAACATGACAAGGTTAAAATGTTTATGTCTATATCATTAATAACTAGTCTGAGATTGGAAATGACAATAGCTCCTGATCACTGTAATAACTGGTGAAACCTGCAAATTGAAAGTTCCTTAACTTTATCACTAGAGATAAAAGTTGTGTGGAAAAAAACAACAAAAACAAACCAACAATAAGTATTTTTCCTTAAGTCACAAAAAGTGAATTGCAGAATATTATTCAGAATGTCTCTTAAATCTTTGTCTTTTAGAGAAAAAAAATCTTTCCATTAACATGTATGTGAATAAAATTTATTATTAGAATATAAGAACTTCTGACATATAAGAAACATTTACTGAATAAATATCTCAGACAATTAATTTATGTATTTATCAAACTCATTCTAATGAAAAAACCTGTGTATAATTTATTTGAAGATTATACTTCAATAGAGGCAGTAGTAGATTTAATATCATTGAAATTCAAAATCCACTGACTACCTTACTGTGAAGGCTAAATTTCTTGTATAGTAATAATAAAAGTGTACTTAGTTCTTATTTTTAATTCAGCAGGTATTATGAAGATACCCCAAAACTGTTGCATGAATGTAACAGTCTTTGGGAGGAACTGAAATAATGGATTTTAGGCCTTGTTTTTTTAAAAAGCAAATATTTTGTATACAGTAGCTGCTAAATATATACTATGTCAATGTATTAAATTATCCTTAAAATATATGCTGTACATGAAATGTTAAATTACCATTGTATGGCATTAGGAATCTGAAGTTGAGGGTGTTGAACAGCTCATGGAATAGCTTGAAAATTGTTTATAAGCTTTAAATATGAAGCTATGACCATGATTATTTCATGGCAAGTTTGAAGGGTTTGAAAGGAATGGAAGAAAAAGAAACTAAATTTTTTGAGACAGCATCTTACATTCTAACCCAGGGTGGCCTAGAATTCAATATGTGGCCTGGAATTCAAATACAACCTAGGCTAGCCTCAAACAGAGATCATCCTGCCTCAGTTTCCAGAGTGCTGGGATTACAGGTGTGAACCACCATTCCCAACTCTGAAAAATGAATAGAGCTTATTTTTAGAGCTTGTAGTATATGCTTCTTGAATGATTTCAGAATACCTAGACAAGAAAATAGGAATGAATGAAGAATTTGTATTGGCTTTATAAAGTGACTCATCATAATTTGTACACATTTAGATTAATACAAGAGATAAAAAGTTGGGTTGTTTCCAAATAAAGTTAGAAATTGCTGTGTAGCTGGAGTTCTCCCACTGAAGATTTATAATTACAGCTTGAAGTCTTAGTTTGCAGATATTACATAGGATTCCAGCAACTCAAACTGCATGGTACAGCTACTGCATCCATTTCTGCCAAAATTGTCTCAGGTGGACTGGCTACTAAGGGGGAATCCATAGCAGGACTGTGCTAGCTGAAAGTGTGCTACCTCTCCAAGGGTAACTCCATTTGCATGCTGTGCCCACTGACAGGAAAGAGGACTTGGATTTCTGTCATTATTTTGCTGGTCTTTAGTCTTATAGTCTATATTGCCGCTATAGAATATAGGAAATGAAAAATATATTTGTTAACCGGTAATTATTAAGACTGAATTATATTTGTTTCCATTGGAAATAGAAATCTGGCTTTGTTTATTAAAAGTTAATACTTAACTATTTTATTAGAGATGTCTAATTCAATTTGAATTTTTCCAATTGCATTTCTTACAATAAAGAGCTCTTCTGCATAAAATGCAGCTTGAAAAGAGAAAAATATTTATGCTTTTGTCGTTACAAGTGATCAAATACTGCAGTGCCAGATATTAGAACACCCTGTGCATCACTACATTATTAACTTAATGTAATGCTCAGAGTCATTACCACATTCATGGGTGTCTTTCTGATATCTCTCCAGTCCACTGGATTTTGAAGTGTGATTATGTAAATTTTCTACTGATAAATAAATGACTATAATTGTACTTGAAATACCACTCAAATCTTAAGACCATGGATTCTAAATAATATATTATGCATTCCTTAATTATTTATCAAGACTAATTCAAAATAACTGTAGGGCAAAGCATACATTTATTTTTAAATACCCATCCCCTTCCCCAATTTTTCAGGTTAAAAAAGTATTCCAGATGGTGAAAACCTGGGGGATAAGGAAAAGGCTGATGAGGGAACAGGAACAACTTTACCCTTCAAGGAGATATGTCTGGCTTGCCCACAACACTGTTACCTTTGTGCTATTTTTATGGCATGTGATCTTAGTGACAGTTCAGTAAGAGTATTTTGGTGATAGGAAAAAATATTTAAATTGGGATGCAAAAAAAATCCTCATCGTTATTTAACAAAGAAAAAGAGAAAAGTTAGGAAATAAAATATTTACTCATAGTTATTTTTGAAAGTCCTTTTATAAACATAATAAGGAAATTGTAAATTTTGAATAAGGGTTCTATCAATCAAATGGTACTAAATTTCAAGTATGACTTTCCTTCATTTAATTATGGATATAGAAAATCACAGTAATTGAATGGTGCCTTTTCATTGTTCAGCACTACAAGGCTGTTTTCAGAACTCTGGTTGCACTGTGCTTTTAAAGGAAGCACGTGTGTTTTACCTACATAAATTCTAATTGCAGAATCCACTCTAATCACCATGTAGAAATCATCTGAAGCCTTTAAGTTCATGAGCTACACACTTTTTCTTTTTATTCTGCAGACCACACCTTATCTGGTTGCTAATGAAATACAGGAGATTGATTGCAGAAAATCTTCAAGGGAATATTTGCTGTAGCACATATAGTAAGCTCCATTTGGTGCATTAGCATTTAGCCATTTTATGCAAATTTAGAGAAATTGACTCATGTATATGATTTAATATGCATCAGCGATAACTCATACCACCCTTATAAGAAAAAAGAAATTAAAAATTCATTAGAAAACTAGACTAGTGTCACTACATGGTTAAAACATTATTAAAGCATATTTCAGTGTTTTGCTTACACTAGTGTTCTCATCATGGTGCCACCATTTCATGACAAAGGCTGTAGAGGAGAAAACATTCAACTTAAAATGTCTGCTGGCACACATCGCTGGATTTGTGTGTCACTAAACAATGAGCGAGCATAGCCTTGAATACCAACTATTTAATTAGCACTTTTGGAAGCCATGCATAGAAAATAGCTCATTTACATGCATCTGCTTAGCGATGAGTCCCATGAAAAGCTACCATTTTTTTTTTTGTTGTTGTTGTTGTTGTTTAATATAGCGAGCATTTTACCATTCGGCCATGAAAAAAATCAAAACATATGTTATTTTCGAATCCCGAAATTCAGTTATTTAATTAAAATAGGCACAAGTCTTAATATTTCTTTTCAAGGCATATTTAAATTATTTAACCTTAAGTGTACCATAAAAGGCTGGATACAAGTAATAATTAAGAACTTCAAAGGGCAACAGAAACCCTCTAACAGTCCTTGGTTTAATTAAAGGCTATTATTGGAGAGCTCTCAAATATACAGTTACATTTAATGACAAATGAGAACTAGTAAAAGCACTATTTCAAAGTTATGGGTGTCTTATTTTAAATATTATTGATATATCCTAGGAAGTATTTTTATCATTCCATTTTGAAAACATGGCACTTATTCCTTGCAAAATCAAATTGATAACACTAAACCCCTATTAGTTTAAGATGCTTTGTTTTTCATTAATTCTCCAGTCTACACATACCTATCATGATCACAAATTAATTACATGCTTCTTTAAAATCATTCGGCCAACTTAAATGCTTTAACAAATATGTAAGGATGCATTAACAATAACACAGGGATTTCTTCACCTATTTTGGAATATGGCTTTCTTTTTTGAATGCAAATTGATATTTAGTATTACCATAATAAATGATTTTTTAGATTATTTTCCACATTTTTGTAAGCCACTCAGAAAATTAACCAGAAAAACAGGTGATTCTAAATAAGCCATGTGTAAAATAGGAATGAACACGTATGCAAGTTGTTTTTGCTTTAGTATATGCATACTTATTGGACTATTTAGCTTTTTGTAGATTTCTTTATATGAGGAATTCAGTTTAATATGCATAGGTGTAATTCAGAGATGATAAATCAATAGCATATCCATGTTTTTTTTTTTTTTTTTTTTTTCTGAGACAGGGTCGTCTTATGTCACTCTGACTAGCCTAGAACTCACTCTTAAACCAGACTGACCTGGAACTTACAGAGATCTGACTGCTTCTGCCTCCTGAGCGCTGATGTTAAAGATATGCATACATTCATTGTACATACACACATTCTTAAGTGAACTTTAAAAGTTCATTTCACTGACCTTGTTTGTTGAATACTTTAAAAAAATTTTTAAATTTATTTTTATTTTATGCGTATGAGTGTATGAAGCCAGAGGAGGGTGTCAGATCCTCTGAAACTGGAGTGATGGATGGCTGTTAACTGCTATGTGGGTGCTGGGAATTGAACCTGAGTCCTCTGGAAAAATAGTGCTCTTAACCACTCAGCCATCTCTCCAGCCAGCCACCTGTTGGTCATCTTTAGTAACTGGCTTTTAAGCACGCCTATAATTTTAAACATCACTTATAACCGCATGAAAATTTACTTTTATGAGTAATTTGTTACTTTTCAGAGGTGGCATTATTTCCTCTGCTCACTGAAGGCCACTGATTATCATGAGGTTATGTGAATGTAGAAAGATTGCATTGATTAAATGTGTGGATATAAATTTAGCTTATCTTGCTTGGTGGCTAAATAGTATGTATTTATTATACATAAATAGTTGCCTGTTGAAAGTGTGCTCCTTATGTGCCTTTCATACAGCATGTTCTTTAACATCTGTTTAATATTTTTATTTTATGTGTATGAGTGCTTTGCCTGCTTTAACTGCACCACATGCATGCAATGCCTGTGGAGGCCAGAAGAGGGCGCTGGATACCCTGGAACTGGAGAGAATCGGGGTCCTCTGTAAGAGCATTCAGTGCTCTTAACCACTGAACTATCTCCCCGGCCCCCTAACATGGTTTTTAATTGAAATTTTTTATTATATTCGTCTCAAAACCAGTATTTTTTATTTTTATTTTTGGTGACACAAGGTCTCTCTGTATATCCCAAGCTAACTTGGAACTTACTATGTATTATAGAGTGACCTCAAACTTGTGATTGTCCTGCCTCAGTCTCTTGAGTGCTACAGTTACAAGTGTGTGTCTCTACATCCAGTTGAAACCAGTATTATCCTTTATTTTCTGATTATTCTGCCCCACATTCCTTCCAAATACTCATACATCCAGAATAAGTGCAAGGTTTGTAGGGTATGGATCTTAGCTGTCCTGTGCATTTCTGGATATTTTGTATGTGAACAATATTGGACAAATAGCAGCTGTTCAAGAAGTATTTATTGATGAAGGAATGAATTCATTTTAATAAGAGATTAGTCTTTCTGAACCATCTCTTGCCCTGTGGGCTAAGGATTGATTTGCATTTGGATTTAAGTGGTTCCTCCAACATGGAAGCTCCCTTGAAGCTGCCCAGCTGTGTTGAGATTATGTTTCCTAGAGTCAAAGCAGTTATTTCTTGGAGTGAGTGACTGGAAGCAACCTCTAAACTAACTTTTAAATCTGTTAATAAGAGATATTTTTGAGATCCTTTATTGCATCTGAAAAATAGTGGTCATAGATTGGGGTTAACTGGACACCTTGGAATGGTATCCTAAAACAGAATCATGAACACATTTCAAATGAAAGTATTTTGCAGATAATTTTCTGTTCTTATTTCATTTTGATTAAAACATCTAATTAATTATAAACATGCCCTAAATGCATATAAATTTTGCAGCTAACAGAAGAAATAAATGAAGGTCTAACCTCTTTGACCAAATTAGAAACATTTTGTTTCAGGACTTTTTTTTTTTTTTTTTTAATCCTTTTGAATCAGGGTCTCCCTGTAGCCCCAGCTGTCCTGGAACTCACTTATGTAGACCAGGCTGGCCTTGAACTCACAGAGATCCTCCTGCCTCTGCCTCCCAAGTGCTGGGACTACAGGCGTGAGCCACCACACCTGGCTTGTTTCAAGACTTTTTAGTATGCTAGGCAAGTGCCCTAGTACTGAGCTATACCTCCAGGCCCTAGGACCATTTGTGTGTGTGTGCATGTCCGTGCACGTGCATGTGCATGTCTGTGTGTGTGTGTGTGTGCGTGTCCGTGCACGTGCATGTGCATGTCTGTGTGTGTGTGTGTGTGTGCATGTTCTCATGTGTGGGTGTACATTTGTGTGAAGGTGCATCTGGAGGCCAGTGGTTGACACTGGATTTCTTCCTTGATCTCTCTCCACCCTATGTATTGAGGTCAGCTCTCTCACTTAAACCCAGTGTTCATTCATTTGGCTAGTCTAACTATCCAACTTGTTCTGGATATCTCCTGTCTCTACCTCCTGAGCATTGGGATCATAGGCAGGCCTCCATGCCACCCCAGTTTTTATATGGGTGCAGAGGATCTGACCGAACTCCAGTCTTCACACTTGTATGACAAGGGCTTTGACTGCTAAGCCATCTCCCCAACCTCTAGGACCATTTTTGAAAGCTTCATTGGTTCCTTTAGAATTTTAGGAATTACAAATAAAGACATGCTATTAAATAGTACTCCTGTGACTTAAAAATTAACCTGTAGTCAAAGAGCTACATGGAGAACTTAAGTCACTGAGTATATTTTGTGTAGAAATAGGAATATATGATTTCAGATATAGGTAGTAAAACATTGACTTTTCACGTTTTTACAGAACATGGCTTCTAAATAACAAAAGAAAGATGGGAAACTCAATCCAATGAAATGTTTATTAGGTTCATTATGTTCCTACCAACAAGGTTCTAAAGTTCTTAGAAAACAACCAGTGGAGCTGGGTGTGGTGGTGCATGTCTTTAATCCAAGCACTTAGGTGGCAGAGGCAGGAGGATCTCTGTGAGTTCAAGCCCAGTCTAGGCTACATAGAGAGACCCTGTCTCAAAAAAAAAAGAAAGAACAAAGAATATAACAAGTGAATCGTTGCATTAATAAGCAGTGCATATATGCACACATGGATATATATATGTATATATATATATCCGCAAGATCAGGTAGTAGAAAAACACATAATCAAAAGTATAGCTTATTCCTATTTATGTACTATTAAGAATTTTCTTGATTGGGGTTAAATCTTTGACTCTATTAATTCTTTCAAGATTATTAACATACAATTTTAGCCTATAAATGCAATTTTTAAAGTAATGAATTTGGTTTTGGTGTTAAATGTTAATCTGACTTTCCAATTCATCTGTCTTGAACATGAAGGATAACTCTGGATTCTGCTAAAATTTGGACTGATATTATCAACAAGACTTATCTTAAATCAAAGCAGAGGACAGATGAAGTGTTCTATCTGCACTAATTTCATGTTTTTGGATTTTAATGACAAAGGAAATCTCCAATATAAAAGTGGCCCTACATTAAATTTTGAACTAATTAAGAATTTCTGAGCCAATAGAAGAATTAGGCAGCAAGTATTTCTGGAGTAACTTATAAGTATATAGTGCTAGGGGATGTCTCCAGGCTTGTGAGTGTAAGACAGGGAGACAGAAAACTTTGAATGAGGAAATTAGGAAAGTATAAGAAATGAATTAATGCACTGCAAGAAACATAGCTCTGGTTGAGAAGACCAAATTCACAAATATGAAAAAATTAATAAACACTTATTACTAATATTATAGAGAGCCACAGTAAAGATAATATAGAAAATGTAGTATCAACATCTTAAGATTTGAGTTGTGAGTTATATAATTAAGAGAGATAGAAGTTGGAGCAATATGGGCCAGAATAACAAAATGATTTATGATGACCTCATTGCATGAATAAGCAGGGCATGCCTTTAAGAGGGAAAAGAGAGAATGGTTTTACATTCAGTAATGGTGATTAATAGATTAATATTTGAATACAGGTGGGACAAACAAGATTATTAAGTCCCTGGACTTGGTCTTTGGAGATAGCCATGCTGGTGAAAATTGTGTTTTGTTACTTTTTTTTTTTTAAATTAATCTTGACTGAGCCCAGGGTCTCATTCATACAAGGAAGTATTAAACTATTTCTCTCCACACCCATCCTTAAGGCTTTTTGTTTGCTATATTTAATAAATATTTACTGAGGACATACTGTATGTAAAATACTGCGTTAAGCACTAAAAGAACAGTTGGACTAAATAAATTCATGGTTAACATTATGGAATTTGTATTATAGTAGGAAAGCTAAACTAAGTGACTTATTGTTCAATGGACTAACTACAGATATCATCAGTTTTACAGTGGGTACGGACAAGGATAAGTCAGGGATGGGAGGCAAGACTGGAAAGCTTCCCTTCAGAAATGATGCCTGGCAAGTTAAATCGAAGGAGGAGTAGAAGATGACTTAGTGAAGTAGAGGGGGACAGATAGAATTTATAAAGAAACAACACATATCAAAGTTCCCATGCAGGAAAAGCCTATTATGTTTGAGAATTTTCAAAGTAAATGTGACTAGAGTAAAGAAATACACAGAAATCAAGGTAGGATGGTATAAGATAGGTTTGGAGTGGAAGACATTGTAGGTCATTTTGGTCTTTGACGTAAGTGTGGTAGAACACACCATTGGATGGTTTTAAGCATGAGACTAGCATGTTTGAATTTACATTTTCAACTGATTCTGTTTTCAGGAGTAGGTGAAGGAATGCTCATTATGCAGCTGTGGTGTAGTTAAGAGGGGATTATGGTTGATGTGAGAATGAAGAAAGGCAGGCCTGAGAGGAATTTTTGAAGCAAAATATAACCCACTGCACAAAGTGAGAAAAATAGCATTGAAAGAAGGCTTTGCTCTTATCAGTACTCCAGTGGGTCAATGTGAGCCATCACCTGGAGGCTTAAAACACTTTGAGAAGGGGATGGAACCTGGAATTGGAAAGGAAGAAGAGATGCATTAAATGCATTTAAATAAGAACAACATATAGATTTTTTGACATAAAAATTGCTTATGCTGTATATTTTTTCATTTGCACATCTTAGATTTTAACTTTACATATTTGCATGTATGTGGGGGATCAAGAAACTAGAAGGGAGACTGTGAGAGTGGGGGGAAAAAGGCCTAAAGGGAGGGCTGGGGAGGGAAAATAGAGGGGAATAGAATACATAAACCAGGACAGCAGAGGAAAGCTACTGGAGGGAGGGAGGGGGCCAACGGAGGGACCAGGGGGCCAGGGAGGGGATGGGGGAAGATAAGCAACAAAACAAAGTTAAGTATGAAAATGCCACAATGAGATCCATTAGTTTATATGCTAATTTTAAAAATGAATAGAAATGAGTGGGGGCATGGTGGCACAAACCTTTAATCTCAGCACTTGGGAAGCAGAGGCAGGTGAATGTGAGATGGAGGCCAGCCTGGTCTACATAGCAAGTTCAAGGTCAACTAAGGCTACATGGACACTTTGTCTCTAAAAACCAAGACCAAAACCAAATGAAACCAAAACAACAAAAAGCAAGGAGCCTAAGGGGATGAGGGGCTATTGAAATAGCTCAGTGGTTAAGAGCACTGATCGATTTTCCAGAAGACCTGGGTTCAATTCCAAGCACCTACATGGTGGCTAACAACCATCCATAACTCCAGTTACAGGGAATCCAACAACCTCTTCTGACTTCCACAGACACTACATGACATGGGGTCACATACACGCATGCAGACAAAACACTCATGCATAGAAAATATTTAAATTAAAAAGTTTTTTTTATTTTTATTGAGCTTTGTGCATTTCATACATCTTACTCAAATTTAGACCCCCCTCCCCCTGCTCCACCCCTGTTAGCCCCCCACCAGATTTCAGGTATTCTTTCATGTATGCTAAGTCCTATTCAGTCAAGCATTTCTATCCAAGTGTCCCTCAGTGAAAATTCATCCACTGGAGTCTAGGCAGCCTACCTAGAATAACTCCTTTAAAGAAAATCTATTCTCCTTTACCCCACAGTAATCATTTGCCAATAGTTCCTTGGCTAGTGTTGGGCCTGCTGCCCATTTCCCCCTATTCTATACTGGGCTTTTGTCTGATTTGGCATGGGTCTTGTGCATGCTGTTAACATTGCTACAAGTTCAAATGGACAAGTTTCCAGTGGTCTGAAACTTCTGTTTCCTATGTTCATGCACCAACCCTGGCTCTTACAATCTTTCCACCCCCTCTTCTGCAATGGTCCCTGAGCCCTGGGTGGGTGAGTTTTAATATTGAAGTTCTGGCCAAGAATACACATTCTGCAGTCTCTTATTCTTTGAAACCTAGTCAGTTGTAGCTTTCTGTGTGCTTTACACTCTGTTGCATGAGGAAGTTTCACTGGTGAGAGTTAAGGGATGTACTAGTATTCTCTCTACCCCCTGTTCTGCTATGTTCCATGAGCCTTAGATGTAGAGGTTCCCCTGTAGATGTGTCACCTAGAGCTGGGCATCTCTCAGACATATTCTCTGTGAGTGACCGGTTGTGGAACTCTGTAATAGCCTCCATCTGTTGCAAAAAGAAGCCTCTTTGTTGAGTGGTGTATACTATATTTGTCTGTAAATATAAGTATCCATGTTTAGCATATGGTAAGAAATTTCATTTGTTTAGAGATATGACAGAGAGAAGTTTCTTTTTTAGGATCTATGACCTCTCTAGCTATGTGTATTTGTCTATATTTACAGTGCCACCCATGAATTCTCTTCCATTGAGAGGGCTTTAAGTCCAATTAGATAGCTATTGATTACTTCCTATATATTGCCACTACTGTACCAATAGAGATCGTTTGCTGTACCAGTCATTGTGATTATTAGGCTTTAGAGCAAGACTGGGCTGTTGATTTTTTCCCTTAGCAGCTTGCATAATATGCTCTAGAGCTACGAGAACTAGTCTTCAGGGCGGTGGCTTCCAGGCCAGTTCCAGCTCCATTGCTCCAAGTTCTGTGTGCAATATATATTCTGTCTTCAGCAGTAGGGTCTTACTTTCAAGTTCTTGGAGGTAATCAAGGGCTCTGGCAATAGCCTGTGTAATTTTGGGAATCTTTTGGACTACTCTGACGAACAAGTCAAAGAGCATTTTCTCCTGTCTGGTACTGTCTTCCTTGTTATATAGCTTTCAGGTATGCACATGCAATCATGCTCAGATATTATATTTGTATTTGTCAGGGGATTTTTGTATTAATACATTTATTTCCCTCTTATTTTTTATTGCACCTAAGCTTTATTTATATATCTCTTCTCTCTCTCCCTGTCTAACCTCTCTCTTCCCTCCCCAGTTTAAATACCTCCATTTTCCCCTTGATAATACCTGTCTCCGCCCCCTTTTTGAGTTCCATCTTCCCCCTTTCTCCCAGGGTTCCTTGTGTGTCCTTCACTTTTCCATTCCCAGTTGAATATCCCCCATTTTCCCATTTAAAAAAATAAAGTGCTTGAGGATTTGAATTCTGATCCCTAGAACCCATATAAAAAGTTGAACACATGCCTCTTATTCCAGCACTGGGGAGGTAAAGACAGGAGGATCCCTGGTGGCCAGACAGTCCAGGTGAATTGGTTAGCTCAAGTTCATTGAAAGACTTTGTCTCAAAAAATATGGTGGAAGGTCTGGGGATGGCTCAGTGGATAACATTGCTTGCTGTGCAAGCATAAGAATCTGAATTTGAATCCTCACCACCCACATAAAAAGTTGGGCATGGCTGTAAGTCCGGTGTTGTGGACTGAAGACAGGTAGATTATAAGAGAACTTTCTGGTCAGCCAGCCTAGCTGAATTAACAAGTTTCCAATTCTGTGAGAGACCCTGTCTCAAGGCAATAAAGTGGAGTGGAATTCAGGAAGATAACTGATGTCCTGCTCTGGCCTCTGCATGAACACATATGCACCTGCACACTCATGTGTGCAACACACACACACACACACACACACACACACACACCCCACAGAAATAAAGTGGAGAACTGATTGAGAAAGACAATCAGAGTTGACCTCTGTCCTCTATGCATGTGTATCCATGTGCACGTGCATTTACACAGACACATGCACATACATGAACATGTACACATATCACACACATATACCGTACAGCACACACAAATACTATAAGAAAACTAATAAGGGCATGATTTTGTTTGGGTGGGTATACATTGATATTAATGGTCAGATTAAAGTAATAAAGTATGGATTTTGCCAAGTAAAAGGTGTAAGCAGCAAACTAGCCAACAAAATTTGAAATTTGTGGAAGGAATAGCAAGTGTCACCCATGGATTAGCTTATGCCTGGACGTCCAGTCACTCAGTAATTCCCCCTTGGCAGCAACTTAAATTTTAGCAAATTTCTTTCAATTACTGAAACAAGTAGCACTCTCTCAGAAATGACTATGGTTTGCTATATTTACACTGTATAATGAGCTAAACCTTGTATAGCAAGCCTATAAACCTGGCACTCAAGGTCAAGGAAGGAAGAGTGTGAGTTAATCGACAGCACAGGCTATCCAGTGATATTCTGTCTCACAAAGCAGAAAGTGAGAGAAGATTAAGCACATATTCATATAATTCCAAAAACAATTAGAAGTTAAATAAAGCTTCATAACATTAATTAAAAATAATTATCAAATTATCCACATATGCTCAAATGCACAGAAATTTCTCTCAGAAAAACAAAAAACATTTTGCATCCAATAAGTACTCATTGAGTATTTATTGAGAGCTTGTATACCTGGCATTGTTTAGGTTCTATAAATTATAGCCCTGATATGAAATATACATTTTAGAGAGGAAAGATCAACAGTAGAGAATAAAATAAAAGATACATTAGCTATAAGTGTTAAGATAAATAAAATACAAAATAGGAATTAAATACTTGAGTACCACCAGGCAAAATTTACTTCGGAAAGTGAGGTTTAAAGTGACACCTTAAAACATGAAATTGTAATAATTACCTTTCTGTTGTTGCTGTTGTTTGCTTCACTATGTAGCCCAGGTAGGCCTCAAACTTAAAATCCTTCTGCTTCAGCCTCCCTGAGTCCTGGAATTACAAAGATATATCACCAGGTCCAGCTAATATTTATATTTTTAAAATCTACACTTATGCAAGATTATTGAACCCATTCTATTGAATAAGAACAGAAATTTTTATCACTTTCGGTTCTCTGTTAAGCATCATATAAAAGGATAAAAGGATGGAGAAGAAAACATTATGACACATACATGGCTATTTAACTGCATGCTTTGCTTCTATAATTATGCACTTAAGTTTAATGAAAAAGCTATAAGAACTAATTTTTTTCTGCATATCTTGTCTATGAGCTTCAGCATCTATTTTTTATTATTGTATTTTATGTGTATGAATGTATTACCTGCATGTATGTAAATACACCCGTGTTGTGCAATGCCCATGGAGGTCAGATGAGGACATCACACCCCCTGGAACTGGAGTTACAGATGGTTGTTAGTCTCCATGTTGGTCCTGGGAACTTAAGCTGGGTCCTCTTTAAGAGCAGTCAGTGCTCTTAACGACTGAGCCATCTCTCCAGTCCCTCTGCATCCATTTTAAAAAGTGTTTTAAAAAGATGATATTTTGGTGAATACTTTTATACTGTGTCGTGATAAAATATTTAAGAAAACTATATTATCCAATGTTAGGTATGCGTTCAGAAATTTATATCTAAATAGTTAATGTGTGTGTGTGTGTGTGTGTGTGTGTGTGTGTGTGTGTGATATGTGTGTATGGGCATGCACATGCCATGGTCCACATGTAGAGATGAGAGGGCAGCTTTGTGGAGCTAATTCTCTCCTTCAGCCTTTACATGGGTCTGGGAATTGAATCCAGACCGTCAGGCTTGCATTACCTGCTAAACCATCTCACTGGGAATTTATATTTTTGAAGTACTATTGTAGATAGTGCTAGGGGATAAAGTTATTTGCATGTAGTTATTTACAGCAAGAATAAGGAATTTTAGGTCAACCATCCCGAAAGTAATGTCAGAAAGTGAAACTTTAGGACAACTTATTTTTAGAATTTATTAGTGACAACAGTTTATGTTCATTTATAGAAATTGCCAATGATAGTTTTTTTCCACACCTAATGGTGATTTGGTACATCAATGTTTTAGGAAAATTTTAACTTATCAGGTAAAATTTGTTTTTCTAGACTTTTTTAAATATTTTATTATTTTTATTTTGTATGTATGAATGTATTTCCTACATGTGTGTAAGTTTACCTGTGCTGTGCAATGCCCATGGAGATCAGAAGAGGGTGCCAGACCCCCTGGAGCTGGAATTACAGAGGATTGTTAGCCTCCATGAGGTTGCTTGGATTCAAACCCTGTTCTTCTGGAAGAGCAGCAAGTGTTCTTAACCCCTGAGCCATCTAGCCAGTCCCTGGTTTTCTAGACTTTTCTTCATTAATTGCATTATAGTTTTCAGAATTTTGGCATTTTTCTAATCACATATAGTTTTGAGAATACACATTTCAACTTAAAACTATTATTTAACAAATTTAATTCATCAATAAAAAATGGGAGCACATAGACTTGTTTGAAGCTCAAAGTTGGACAGAGACAACATGGCAAGAAAGAAGCTTCTAGTGCCCTCAGCTCCCCTCCCCAGGGGCAACTGCACTTCCTTGGGGTTTGGAAACTTTTTAACATTTAAATTGAAATTACATTGCTTATGTGAAAGGTTCTCAATTTATGACTATATTGGACCTTGGAACATTTTTCTGCTGTTCCACAGCTTTCTATGAAACACACTGTCAAAGGCATGCAAAGATTGAACTCAAACACAGATCATTTATATTTCAAAATTGTTAGGGCTATTTTTGTGGAAGTTGGTCACAAATTAGTGTTGTTAATGTGTGCAATTTATATTAGGACACTTAAAGGAAAGTTATGAGCAATTTTTTTCCACAGAAAATTCAGAATTATGTTAGTTCACAAACATTTCCCCCTGAACATATCTTGTTCTTGACCAACTTTTAAAATACCAGGATAACTAGTGACTTTCCCACTCCAAATTACTTAATCTTTAATTTTAACTTCTCCTACCTTTTTATGAATCAGTTAAAAATCTTAAACCAGAGTGTTCTCATGGACTCAGAAGATACTATTCAATCAGGAACTGATGTCTAGTGGACTTCTGTAATCCTGATAAGGACAGCAACCCCATAGCTAACGTCTGGGCAGCTTTTCTATGTATCAGTGGAAAGGTTAGCAACTGAGATACCTATTGACCTTTAATACTTACTGTTTGTCCTCTGAACCAGTTTATGTCAAATCAGACATTCTGTGACACAATCAAGTTCATGTCTTTAGTTCAAGGCTAGCCTTCAGTTTAGATGTCTATCTAGGAGCAGGTCTGGCCTCCAGGGAACATTTTACAGCAATCTTCCTGTGAAGGTGAATGAGTAGAAGGGAGGTGGGACATTGTGCAGTTCGGTAAGTGGTTAAATGTCTTGGTTCTCTTAAAAACATATTATAAAAATTCTGAAAATCAAATATATTGTTGATCAATGTTGAAACTGGAAAATGAACCATGGATGTGATTGAGTAAGCATTTCTCTCTCATTTACGATGACTCCTATGACAGCTAAAGACTGGACAAGGACAAGAGATAAGAAGAAAAGAAATTACTGAAGCCATGGGATGCACCTCTATTGAATGTTTCATGTACATTGCTTTCACTTAATCCTGGTGAAAATGAGGTGCTTTATATCTTGGCCTCATTTTTACTAAGGATAGGTGTGGCAGTAGCTGAGGGTAGGCTTAGTCATAGCTGGGGACAGGTGCGGCTATCACCGAGCTCAGACACAGTCATAACTGAAGACAGGCATGGCTATAACTGAGGGTAGACTTGGTTATAACTGAGGCAGGGATATGACTGACGATAGGCGTGGTCATAACTGAGGGTAGGGGTGGTATAGTATGCTTGGTGAAAGCAGAGAAAAGCAAGACAGAAGGAGAAATGCTTAGATCTTACAGACTCTGGCTCAGAATCAGCTTACATTTAATCCAACAAAGACTCCAGCTGGAGAAAACCATGATTTATTTGTCTATCTCAGCAGTTAAAAAAACCTTCAAGTCAGTAAACTCACAACCCTTTAAATTCCTAAATTTTCAAAGTAGCAGATTTTTTAAGAGAAGAATGTAGGAGACCACTGAATGGGAAAGTGGGAGAGAAACTAAAATCTACCAAATGGGTATTTCACTTCAGGATCACATGCTGTGGTACATGATATAGGAATGATTTATAAGCACACATTTGATTTTTCAGATTTACATATTTACACATTTAGAAATTATATCTACATTTAGAACTATTTAAATACCTGAATTTCTTCTTAACAAAAGAACCATTTTTATATGTCAAATTTTATCTTTAACTGCATGGAAAGAAATATGCATCGAAATACTGTTTACTGCATATGATAGTATGGCTATATAAACATATTAATTCCAGTTTAAATAAGTGACAATTTTCTTTACCTTATGTTTAAGTGCGTGTGGAGAAGTGTCTGATGATGAAAAGAAAGTTAAAATTAACATAGCCCGTATTTGGTATGCAAGCATTACTTCAATCAAACATACATTACCATTTTTTCCCTTTAAGCCTCTGAATTTAAGCACAAAAATAAATGATTGGTTCTGCATGCTCTGCAGAATACCTGAGCAGGCTGTGTCGCTGCAGTTTGACATTGCCTAATTGCGTGGAAGGCAAATTGACGCCAGGAAGAATTGTGAATGAAGGGATGTTTCTACGCTGTATACCGGTAATCAATCCTTCGCCTTCTTAGCTTTTTCCCTTCACAGTGGTTTTCTCTTCCCACATCTATTCCTTCTTGAGCATTCTCAACTTCTTCTTGTCTTCCCCCTTTTAGCTCTATAAATTCTTCTGGTTCTGGGAACAGAATTGAAAGGAACCGATTCCTGAGGTTAAAATGGCTCTGTAGCTTAGTGTCTGTCTTAGTTTATTCCCATTGCTATAATGAAATACTTTAGATGAATAATTTATAGTGAACAGTTTTCTCATAGTTCTGGAGTCTAAAAAGTCCATTCCAAGTAGCCATCGGATTCAGTGTGGGATGAGGGCTTGTTCCAGGGGTGGCATCATCTCTGGTGTCCTCACAGCGTGGTGGAGTGTGTGGAAAGGCAGAGTGGAAGGAACCGGCACCTCTAGGAAGTTCTCCAAGGACACTGACCTCATGCACCAGGCAGCACCGTTCTAAGTTATTCATTTCCCCAGTTTCTCCTTCTCTTAATACTATTAGATTGAGGAACTTTTTTTTTTTTTCTGTAAAGACAGGATCTCACTATGTAGCTTGTGGCTGGCCTGGAACTCAGAAAGGTCTGCCTGCCTCTGTCTCCTGGGTTCTAGGATTAAAGGTGTTCACCACCACACCTAGCGATTCATATTTCTTTTTCTTAAGATTGAAAAATATATCTATTATGCGTGTGTGTGTGTGTGTGTGTGTCTTGTATGCACACCCATGTGAGTGCAGGTGCCCTCAAAGGTCAGAAGTGGGCATTAGATCTCCAGAAGCTGAAGTTACAGGTGGCTGTGAGTTACCTGATATGGATGCTGGGAACCAAACTCTGGTGCTCTGGAAGAGCAGCAAGCACTTTTAGGCACAGAGCCATCTCTATAGTCCTTCCAAAATGAATTTTGGAGAGATACTCATTGTAACCATAGCAGTGTCTTATTCCTTAAAATACAATATATGTTTAAGGAATGAAAATGTTTTACTTAACAGTACTCACTCAACATTATGTGTATTGTATAGACATGGACTCATTTAATCCTCACAATAATCCAGAAGTTATATTTATTTTTTGCTTTTTTTTGTTTTTTTGTTTGGTCTTTTTGAGACAGGGTCTCCCTGTAGCCCCAGATGTCCTGGAGTCACTATGGAGACCAGGCTGGCTTCAAACTCACAGAGATGAGCCTGCCTCTGCCTCCTGAGTGCTGGGATTAAAGGCATGTGCCACCGCACCCAGCTCAGAAGGTATATTCATAATTAGAGAATTTCAGGTAGTAAGCAGAGGAAAGCTTAGAAAGCACTTGATAAGCTTTTTTTTTGGGGGGGGGGATTACCACAAAATGAAAGTATTCATATGTCCAGCTCTGTTTGTTGTTACATCCATATGCCCACACCCTGTGATGCTAATTTTGAGTCCAGACCAATCAAACACAAGTCTTCTCTTCAGTCTGATGCCATGGGAGGCAGTGATGACAGTCAGGAAAGGTTCAGTTAGGACCCACGACAGAGGTTTTGCTAACATATGCCAGTAGAAGTGTTTACATCTAGGTTTGAAAATTTTATGATATATGTGTAGTTTGAATTTTTGCAAATGTTGCTGTAGTTGAAACACTATCACTTCTGTTATTAGTAATGTGAAATATTTTATATCTAAATGTTATATGTTAAAAGTCAACTCTCTTGCCTTTGAAATAGCACAGTGTGATTCCACACTATATTTTGACAGGGTCTTGCTGTGTAGCTCTGGCTGGCCTGGTGTGTGATATGTACAACAGATTGGCTTTAAACTTAGAGATCCACCTGCTTTTGCCTCCCAGTTGCTGGGATTAAAGGTGTGTGCCACCACATCCATCCCCCACTTTTTATTTTAAAAATTCCTTAATTCTAAGTTCCTTTCCATTCAAAACAACACTTTTTAAAGAAGCCCTTCTTTATAAGAATAAAACTGAATTATTTTCATTCTTTGTAATGTATTGTACAGCCAAAATATATTTCAAGAATATCATGAATTGTTTTTATTTTACATTTATTTAACACTATTTTATTATTTTTTAATTTTTTTATGTGTATGCATGTATTGCCTGCATGTAGGTAAGTGCACCCATTGTACCTGTGTCGTGTGTCGCCTATGGAGGACAGAAGAGGCTGTCGGATCCCCTGGAACTGGAATTATGGACAGTTATTAACTGCCATGTGGGTACTGGGATTCAAACCC
The DNA here is from genome assembly GCF_000622305.1 of Nannospalax galili. Taxonomy (NCBI): domain Eukaryota; kingdom Metazoa; phylum Chordata; class Mammalia; order Rodentia; family Spalacidae; genus Nannospalax; species Nannospalax galili. The sequence continues at coordinate 4,302,193 of NW_008343216.1, read as the reverse complement.
AGGTCTTCTGCAAGAACAACCAGTGTTCCTAACCACTGAGCCATTTCTCCAGCCCCTATTTAACACTTTAGTGTATGACAATACCTAAATGCAAAATTCATTTTCTTTATGACTACTGAATAACATTCTATCAGATTCTCTTAAAAAAAAAAACACTTGTAAATATATAAAGGAATTAAAGGATTATAACATGCACAGTACCCAATGTAATTAAATTTCTACCAAAGATTTTTAGAGAATATTGAAGAATTGCTAAGAAAAATATGCAGACAGGGAAAGCAACAAAGGAGAAAAAGTGCTAACAGGAGTGTACAGATTTTAATTAGGAAATGTCAAGTTTGAATGTAAATTGCAGTAATTGTTTATGTTTCTTAAATCTCACATGACAAATTGACTGACAGGAAATATGGCTACTCTGAAAGTTATTATTATACAATAATTCCAATTGTGATTTGATTTCTCAACTGTTAATTTCTCAAAGAAGCTTGAGCAAATGGTACAACTTCTTTTTCTCTTAAATTATGGATAATACAGCTAGGCTTAAAATGGTAATTCTCAGCCCTGGTTGTACATTAGAATGAGTTCAGAAACTGTAGAAATTATGGGTGTTTGAGTTCATTCCCACAGTTTCCGGCTTAGATGAGTTCTGGGCAATAAAAAGCCAAGTAATGGAAGCAAGGAAGACAACGTGCATTAAAACATCTTCATGCAGGCAGGGTTCAGCTACCAGTCTACGTAATTCAGCCTGTCAACTATACAAATGTTAAACCATTTCTACCACATAATTTTGTCTTCTGAGTAGATTTTCTGCTCTTAAACATCAAAAGTTTAATGCTTCAGACCGGGGAGATGGCTCAGCAGTTAAGAACAATGGCTGCTCTTGCAGACAACCTGGGTTCAGTTTCCAGCACTCACATGGCAGCTAACAACCATCTGTAACTCCAGTTCCAGGGAATCTGCTCTCTTCTTCTGTGTGCTGGTTTCTGAAGGACTCAGGCACAAATGTGTACACATACACACATGCATTCAAAACACCCATACACATAAAATAAAAATAAATAAATCTTTAAAAAGTTTGATGTTTCATAAAGTTTAAATTTGACCATTGTTATCAATATGGGCTAGATTCAACATCCTTAAAATTAAAATATTTAATAAAATGCATCGCACTGGGAGGCTGGAGAGATGGCTCAGTAGTTAAGAGCACTTGATGTTCTTGTAGAGGACCCAGGTTCGGTTTGTGCATACCGACATGTTGGTTAACAACCGTCCAGTTCCAGGGGATTCGACACCTTCTCTGGCCTCTGTGAGCATTGCATGCATGTGGTGCATTTCATATATGCAGGAAAAATAGACATATAAAATAAAACAAGTAAATAAGTAGTATTTTTCAAATGTTTTACACTAAACTTATAGTATATAACTTATAAAAAGCCAATTTAGAAATTAAAGGTTAGCTATTGCTTTCTATTGTAGTAATAGTTGGAATAAGTCAGATTAAAAAGCTATGCAGCTCAACTTGTCATTATTCATTTAAACAGCAGTATTATATTCAGTGAGACATTTTGTTGTTATTGTGACCTTAATGACTGAAGCTACCCAAGATCCAGATCCCAGGAAAAATACTACACACTGATGAGTCTGACTTTTCTCCTGAACATTGCTTAAGTTCAGAAAAGCATTCACCTGTTTTGCCCTGCTTTTAATAGGCCTAGTTTTAGCACTTATTTTTACTACACAGATACTTACCAACTTACTACTCAATAAAAGTCAAATTCTATTTAATTTCTTTCTCCCTACCTACCACGAAGAATCATGGAAACAAAATTAAGGAAAATACAAATAAAAACCTGTTACTATAAGTTGATAACATAGAAAAGCATATAGGTCCACTTGTTCACTCCAAAATAGCTACAAATCAGGGACTAGGGAGATGACTTACATTTAGTGACTAACATATTTGCTGCATAAACGTGCAGACCTGAGTTCAGATTTGTAGCACTCTTAAAAGCTGGACTCAGTGGTATACATCTTTAACCTAGTGCTGGGAGAAGGGCAATGGGGACAAGAAGATCCCAGGGCCTCACTTTTCAAGTGGTCTAGCTGAATGGTGAGGTGTAGGTTCACTTAAAGATCCTGTCTCAAAAAATAAGTGGTGAGCCCAGTGTGGTGATGCAAACTTTTACACAGAAGCAAGCAGATACTCTGTGAGATGGAGGCCAGCCTGGTTTACACAGTGAGTTTCAAGCTAGCTAGCTAAGGCTATAGGGAGATTCTGTCTCAAAGGACCAATAATAATAATGATAACAATAATGATAATAGTATTAGTGTTAGTAGTAGTACCAATAATAAAAATAAGGATAATAATAATGATAATAGTAGTAGTAGTAGTAGTAGTAGTAGTAGTAGTAGTAGTAGTAGCAGCAGCATCAGCAGCAGTAGTAGTAGTAGTAGCAGCAGCAATAGTAGTAATGTGGAGGGCTGGAGAGATGACTCAGCTGTAAGAGCACTTGCTCACACCAGGCAACTCACAACTGCCTGTAATTCCAGTTCCAGGGGCTCTGTTGCCTTCTTCTATACTATGTGAGCACCATGCACACACATGGTGTACGTACATGTGGGTACCCACATATACACATAAAATAAAAAATAAATATCTTTAAAAAGTAAGGTGGAGAATGAGAGAGGAAGACACCTAATGTAAACTTTTGGCCTCCACGTGTGCACAAATGGGCATCCTCCACAATCCAGCACGTACAGCACACATGCATAAGACACACACGACACCCCCCCCACCCACCCACACACACACACACAAACACACACACACAGAGCACACATTTAAGGCATTTAAAACAAATTTATGCAAAAATCAAAGCTGAAATTGAAATATTATCTTTTTCCAAAGGAAGTTTACTTGTCAGTTACCATTCTTTAAGAGTTCTAAAACTAGAAATAAGTAAGCCTGTAGCTTTGCTATATAGACATTCCTTAAGAGGTAGCATTTTCAACTGTTGGTTTGAAGCAAACTTTGGATTTATTACCTATGGGTTAGTTCCCAATTACTATGATAGATTTACTCTATTTTTCCTGTGAACCACATAAGAGGTTACCATATTTCAATTTTTTGTGTGATTTATTATCAGTTTATCCTTTCCTATACAATTTGGATTCCAATAACATTTTTACACTTAAGAAAATAATTTGGACATAGGCCAAATAAAATCTAAATAAAGTAGAATGGTCACTAAGATATTTGACAAAGATGGGATTTAGGGGTTGGTTTGAGTTTGTTCTTGAACTTAAATGAAACTCTGAGCTCTGTGTCAAGATGGTAGTTCCCACAGCATGTAGTAGCACCAGGAATACAACATCTTCTGTAATTGCTTGCCACTAAGTGCCCTGTCAAATAAGTACTTAAAAAACCCAAGCTTCAGCTATACTTGATCATCATGGTTGCATTAATGACTTAAAGGCCTTGATATGTGATGAATTTTTCTCCAACAAACTGGAATGATTACAGAAGTAAATGAGCAGCACAGGTTTCTAACTTTTAGTTCAAAATATGCCCCCAAAATCTGAGCATTCTATTGTACTCTTAAAATCTATTATTGGGCCTGGAGAGATGACTCAGTGGTTAAGAGTCTTGGCTGCTCTTGAAGAGGACCCTGGTTTGGTTCCCAGCGCCTACATAGCAGCTAACAACCATCTGTAACTCCAGTTCCAGAGGATCGGATGCTTTCTTCTGACCTCCATGGGCATTGGATGATACAGGTGCACTTACGTACATGCAGGTAATACACTCATAAACACAAAATAAAAATATTTTAAAGAATCTATTATTTCTCATAGCAATGATAGTATTTCTGGAAACTGAACAGTTAATTTAATTTTGCAGATTATAAAATTTTAACAGGGGTTTCATTCACAAGCTGGACAAATCTATCCCATTTAAACGAGTGTGTCAATTGGAAGATGTAGGACTGTGAACATTGTAACATAGGCAGTATTAATGGATGTAGGTTTTCCTTTCATTCCTCTACTTGTCTGTCCTTCCTCTACTTGAAAACCCTACAATAACTTTACCAAGGATAGGTCCTTGGAAAGGATGGTCTATTCTCCTTAAGATGCATTCCAACTATTCTTTGTTGTCACTAGACCCATTACCAGGGTCCTATCTCCATAAGTCACAGACTTGGGTACAAAGTCTCACCTAGGATGATATAGCTTGTATACCAAAGCCCTGAATCTTGATGATACATGACAGAATGAATCCTAAGGATACTAGACCAAGAAGTATGTGATATAACATTGATTGATATGGGAGCACATACTGGAGATTCTGGATTTAATACATCAGCTTGTCCAGCTGGAAGGGACTTTAACAATTCTCTTGTTTGGTTAACTGAAAGTCTGATTCAATGGTGGTCTATAAATACTAAGCAAAAGATGCCAGAGCTTCCTTGGAATAGTAGAAGTCTGAGGCTTATGGAAGTTGAATATTGGAGTGTATTTATCATACATGTCATGCATGGACATTCCTAACTACATCTCGTAAGACAGCCCAGAAACACCCACTTTACAGTGAGAGGAGCACCTACATGTTTGAAGAGCTCTGAGCTGGCTTCCATCTTTAGGTCAAATGGCAGCACTTAATTTCTAAAAAAGAGGTTGGGCACACTTGCTGTTATGTACAGAGATACATACTGGTAATTGAAATGTTTTGACCTACAGGGATATTCAAGGAAAAACAATCCAGTGGTCAGAATTTCAAGCTTTATGCTTGGTGTCCATTTTTAATTATTTGAGAAATGAGTAGAAGTTAATTGTACTAACCAATTAGTTATAGCATATTAAATACTACTGACTGAATGGCTAGAAAAAGAGCACTTTATTTCTTCACAGTTCTGGGAACTAGAAGTTTGAAGTCAAGGTGTAGGAGAGTTACCTTCCTCTGAGGTCTTTCTCTTTACCTTGTATAGGGCTATCTTATACCTCTTCCTTCTTAGGTCCTTTTCCTTTGAGTGTGTCCTGGATTAAGGCCCATCGATGGTCATATTACCTTAATCCCCGTGTCTTCTGGGGCAGCAGAAATGGCTCAGTGGCTAAGAGCACTGGCTGCTCTTGCAGAGGACCAGGGTTTAATTCCCAGCATCCACATGGTGGCTAACAACTGTCCATAACTCCAATTCCAGCAGAATCCAATGCTCTCTTCTGACCTCGTGGGCATTGCATGTAAAGTTACACACACAGAGGCAATATGCTCATATACATAAAAATAATAATGAGAATAAAAAATTAAAGACATAGATTCCTTGTATAGATGCTGGATAACCTCATCCCTTAGTTACCACAGTACTTAATCATGGCTACAGTGGCAGGAATGAAAGTCCTGTATGGGATTAACAACTTGCCTCTTCAAAGACTGGCTACCATTACGACCATTGCTTCATGTACATCATTACACAGCACTGAGTCCCTGTGGAGAATCAGCTAACATTATTTGACTGGAGACTGACTGAATACTCCACTACAGACAGGGTGGAGATTTAGTACTCACTAGAATAAGAGGTGTGCTCTGCAAATAGATTTGTCATGAATCACCAGCATCCTTCATTTCACTGAATGCCTTCATGACATACACGATCATGATATTCTGTACATTTCTTCTGACCAATGAGCTCACTGCATGCAAAGAATATGACTTATGACTTTATGCAAGGATAGGCTTATGTGCAGAAATTCAGTGATCTTACAATATATTCCATCATCTAGAAATAACGGACCTCATCAAGAAGTAGAATGATCTTCTTAAGCCTCATCTCAGACCTCAGTTAAAATAACATCCTGAGACCTCCCTTTGCATCCCTGGGCAGTGCAGCCACCACCTTCCTGGGGTCAGAATCTTTCCTGGGAAAGTTCTGTGGCCTCCACCATGCTTGGACTCCCCCAGCCTCATTCACTCTCCCAGTTCCCCCACCCAATTTCCCCTCCTAGCCTGGGTACTGAACCATTTCTTGTCTTGGCACCCCAGACCCCTAGACTAACCTCTTGGCCCAGAATCCCCACTGCTTCCTGATCCTCTGTACCTAGACCAACCCAATTTCTCCCTGTAGTCCCCAGGAGCCCTCTGGGCCTCTTCTCACCCCCACCTCCCTTTGCATCCCTGGGCAGCACAGCCGCCAGCTTCCTGGAGCCAGCATCTTTCCTGAGCCTGCTCCCAGACCACAAATTCCTGAGGCCAGCATCTTTCCTGGAGGGATCCAGACCTTAGGAGAAAGCTTGAGAGCATCTGAATCTCATCCAACTTGGGCCTCTGTGGAAATTCCTGAGCATCAAGATGAAAGCAATTTGGCCACTCCAATATAAAATCAAGAGAGAGAACCTGAAGCCAAGAACAACCAGCTTTTCATGCCCAACAAGTAAACCACAAAGGCACATAAAGGTTACAAAAAGAGCAAACCTAAACTCAACAAAGGAAGGAAGGCTTGAGTCTCACACAGGAATCAGAAACTACAAAAGAAACCCACGTCAAAGTCACAGAGAAAAAAATAATAAAATAAAAAACCAAAATAATATATCCCCATCAAGTACCAACAGTCCTATAGAGGAGTACAATGAGAACCCCCTAGAAATAACACAGGATATAGAACTCAAAAGAACAATTATAAACATGATAAAAGAATTTAGTGAATTTAAAGGACACACAAAGAAATCAAAGAACTGAAAGAAAATAGGGATAAACTTTTGAATGAATTCAGAAAAGAGTTAGAAATATTGAAGACTACTCAGGCTGAAATGAAGAAAGAAGTGAAACACTCAGTAAGCCAATTAGAAATACAGGCAAACGCCTCACCAATAGGATGAATGAAATGGAAAACAGAATATCAAGACTAGAAGACAAAGTGGATGAATTAGACCACTCAAACAAAGATTATGAAACATTTAAGAAAACACAAGAATGGAATATGCAGGAATCATGTGACACCATAAAAAGACAAAACTTAGGAATCATAAGCATACAGGAAGGAGAAGACTCTCAGGATAATGGTGTGGACCAGATCTTCAACAGGATTGTAGAAGAAAATTTCCCAAAATTAAAGAATGACAAGCCCGTACAAATACAAGAAGCATTTAGAACACCAAATTGCCAGGACCAGAAAAAAAACTCACGATGGCACATCATAGTAAAAACACTAAACATACAGAACAAAGAGAGAATACTGAAAGCTGCAAAAGAAAAACAAATCACACATAAAGGAAAACTCATCAGGATTACAGCTGACTTTTCAGTGCAAACTATGAAAGCCAGAAGAGCCTAGACCAAGGTATTCCCAGTTCTAAATGTCCACAGATGCCAACCCAAATTACTTTACCCAGCCAAAATGTCTATTATAGTTGAAGGGGAGAGAAAAATCTTCCATGACATAAATAGGCTGAAAGAATTCATGTCCACAAAACCAGCCATTCAGAGAGATCCTGAAGCAATACAAAGAGATAAAGAAAGGAATGAATATACGTATGCAAGGGGTTACAGAAAGAAACTTAATGAAGGTATAACTATGGAAATGCACAGTTACACCAAGAATGTGAACAGAAATAAAAATGACAGGAATCAATACACAGCTTTCATTAATAACTTTAAATATCAATGGACTTAACTCCCTAGTCAAAAGACACAGACTAATTGAATGGATTAAGAAACAAAACCCACCTTTTTGTTGTCTGCAAGAAATTCATCTCACTTTCAAGGACAGGCACTACCTTAAGGTGAAAGGATGGAAAGAAACATACCAAGTGAATGATACTAGAAAAAAGCAGGTGTTGCAATTCCAGTATCTGAGAAAATAGATTTTAACTAAAACTAATCAGAAGAGATAAAGAGAGCCACTTCATTCTGATCAAAAGAACAATTGACAAACAAGATATTACAATCATGAACATATAGTCTCCAAACTCTGGTGTACCCAACTTCATAAAAACAGTATTACAAGACTGTAAGACCCAGATTAATCCCAACTCATTAATAGTTGGGGACTTCAATACCCCATTGTCTCCATTACATAGGTATCCAACTTCATAAAAACAGTATTACAAGACGGTAAGACCCAGATTAATCCCAACTCATTAATAGTTGGGGACTTCCAATACCCCATTGTCTCCATTACATAGGTAAACAGGACAGAGAATTAACAGACAGCTGAATTAAACAATACCATACAACAAATGGGCCTAACAGACATCTACTGAAGAGTTGACCCAAGCACCAAAGAATATACTTTCTATTCAGCATCCCATGGAACTTTCTCCAAAATTGACCATATACTGGGGCACAAAACAAGCCTCAACAAATACAAAAAGATTGAAATAATTCCATGCATTCTATCAGACCACAATGCAGTAAAGCTTAAAATCAAAACCGCAAGAACCCTAGTAACTACATGAACACATGGAGATTAAACAGCACACTCCTGAATGATGAAGGATCAAAGGAGAAATTAAGAAAGAAATAAAAGCATTCCTGGAACTAAATGAAAAGGACAATACAACACAACAAAACCTCTGGGACAGGTTGAAAGCGGTTCTTAGAGGGAAGTTTATAGCTCTAAGTATCTACATTAAGTAATTAGAGAGAGCACAAATAAATGACTTAATACTGCAACTCAAGACACTTGAAAAGCAACAACAAATGAAACCCAAACCCAACAGACAAGAAGAAATAACAAAAATCAGCATAGAAATGAATGAAGTAGAAACAGAGAAAACAATACAAAGAAACAATGAATCCAAGACCTGGTTCTTTGGAAAGATAAACAATATTGACAGACTATTACTCTAGTTAACCAAAAGAAAGAAAGAGCACCTTCAAATCAGTACAATCAGAGATGAAAGCAGAAACATCACAACAGACACCAAAAAGATCCAGAACATCATAAGGAATACTTTAAAAAACTGTAGGCTACTAAATTTGAAAACCTAAAAGAAATGGACATGTATCTAAAAGCATGGGAACCACCAAAACTAAACCAAGGAGAGATCAACAGCTTAAACAGATCCATTACACATAAGGAAATTGAAACAATAATACAAAACCTCCTCACTCAAAAAAGCCCAGAACCAGATGGATTTACAGCAGAATTCTATCAGACGTTTAAAGAAGATGTACAGCCAATACTGCTTAATTTATTCAAAAATATAGAAATGGAGGGAGAATGCCCAAATTCCTTCTAAGAAGTCAGCGTCACTCTGATATCAAAGCCAGGTAAAGATACAACTAAACAAAAGAAAACTATAAACAAATACCTTAATGAACACAGATGCAAAAATTCTCAACAAAATACTTGCAAACTGCATACAGAGACACATCAACAAGATCATCCACCATGATCAATTCAGCTTTATTCCAGAGATGCAGGGATGGTTCAATATATGTAAGTTAATAAATGTCATTAATCATATAGATGAACTCAAAGACAAAAACCACAAGGTCATCTCAATAGATGCAGAGAAAGCCTTTGACAAAATACAACATGCATTTATGTTCAAAGTCGTAGAGGGAATTGGACTGGAGGGAACATACCTCAACATCATTAAAGCCGTATACAACAAACCCATAACCAAAGTCATTCTAAATGGAGAAAAACCAGAAGAAGCATTCCCATTAAAATCGGGAACCATACAAGGCTGTCCACTTTTTCCACTCCTTTTTAACATAGTGCTTGAAACTCTTGCAAGTGCCATAAGACAAGAGAAGGAAATTAAAGGAGTAATAATTGGAAAAGAAGAGCTCAAATTATCCCTTTTTGCAGATGATATGATATTATATCTAAGAGATGCCAAAAATTCCACCAGAAAACTCCTAGGCATGATTAACACTTTCAGTAAAGTGGCAGGTTACAAAATTAATGTATAAAAGTCTGTAGCCTTTCTACATACCAATAACAAGCAATCAGAGAAAGAGTCCATGGAAACACTCCCTTCACAATAGCTAGAAAAAAATATATATCTTGGAATAAACCTGACCAAAGACATTAAAGACTTCTACAATGAAAATTTTAAATCTTTAAAGAAAGAGACTGAGGAAGATATCAGAAGATGGAAGGACCTCCCACGATCATGGATTGGAAGAATTAATACTTTGAAAATGACCATCCTACCCAAAGCTATTTATATATTCAATGCAATGCTAATCAAAATCCCCATGACATTCTTCAGAGAATTGGAAAAAAAACATGCTATGATTCATATGGAAGCACAAACGACCTTGGATAGCCAAAGCAACCCTGAGCACTAAGAGCAATGCTGGGGGGATTACTATATCAGATTGTAAATTGTATTACAGAGCTGTAGTTATTAAAACAATATGTTAATGGCACAAAAATAGACCTATAGATTAATGGAACAAAATTGAAGATCTAAATATGAGTACATGCAATTTCATCCACTGGATATTTGACAAAGGGGCCAAGAACATTCACTCAAGGAAAGACAGCACGTTCAGCAAACGGTGCTGGCAAAACTGGATCTCCACCTGTAGAAGAATGAAACTAAACCCCTATCTTTCACTTTGCACAAAACTCAACTCCAAATGGATTGAAGACCTCAATGTGAAGCCTGAAACTCTGAAACTGTTAGAAGAAACCATTGGCAATAACCTAGGAGATACAGGTGTAGGAAAAGATTTTCTAAACCAGATACCAATTGCTCAGGAAACAAGGTAAAAAATCAGCTAATGGGATTTCATTAAACTAAAAAGAAGCAACCAAGAAAGTGAAGAGAAACCCCACAGAATGGGAGAAAATCTTCACCAGCAACACATCTGACAGAGGTTTAACATCCAATAGCGAACTCAAAAGCGGAGAATCAAGAAAGGAAGTAACCCAATTAAAAGATGGGCTAAGGAATTGAACAGAGTTCTCAAAAGAAGAAATAAAGATGGCTAAGAAGCATCTTAAAAGTTGTTCAACATCATTAATAATAAGGGAAATGAAAATTAAAACCGATTTAAGATTTCATCTTACCCCAGTCAGACTGGCTAAGATCAAAGGAACAAATGATACCAAATATCGGAGAGGTTGTGGGGAAAGGGGAATGCTCAGCCTCTGCTGGTGGGATTGCAAACTTCTTCAACCCCTATGGAAAGCAGTGTAGAGAACTCTTAAAAAACTAAAAATGAACCTACCATTTGACCCAGTTATACCAGTCCTTGGCATATACCCAAAGAACTCATCCTATTGCAGAGACATTTGTACATCCATTTTTGTTTCTTCTCTTTTCACAATAGCTAAGAGATGGAAGCAACCTAAGTGTCCTTCTACTGACGAGTGGATAATGAAAATGTGGTTCATTTATTTGATGGAGTTTTACTCAGCAGTAAAGCAAGATGAAATCGTGAAAATTGCAGGTAAATGGATGGAACTAGAAACTGTTATACTAAGTGAACCAACACACACTCAGAAAAAAAAACATGTGTGTTATCCATCATATGTGGGTCCTAGCACCAAATCCTTATAAATAAGTATGTATCCAGACATAACTACAGGAACCAGGATAATGAAAATGAACCAGAGAGGTAAAGGAAAAGAAAGAATCTCAAAGAGAAGAATAGTAGGAAATGGCGTTAATAAGGGACATATGGATAAAAAGGGCTTATTTTAAGCGGGGGGAGGGAAGGTTATACAAGGAACCTTTAGGATAAAGGGAAAGAAGGTGCTCAAGAGAATGGAACCATAAGAGAAGGGTATTATTAAGGGAGAAATGGGAAAAATGGGGGCACTTTAATTGGGGAAACCATAGTGGAAGTGTCAGACAATGCAAGAGATAAATAATGCCTGGCTAGTTTTAAAAAAATCAGAGGGACTCATATTAATCAAACAACCAACTGACAAATTATACATACAACCAGAACAAAGAATATAATATATGTCTAGGCAAGGTTTATCACAGAAAGTTTGGTCTTTTCCCAAGCTTCATCTACATGGCTCATGGTAATTAGAAGTACCAGAGTGGTGGAAATAACCTCTTGGATGTTTAACAGCCATACTGTGAAGCCTATACTAATTTGGTCAGAGGGACCTAAAGGAAAGTTTTTGCTCCTTGCCCTCCTAGGTCGACTAAGTTTCAGGGCACTATGAGCATCTCTCAAAATGTCCTGTAGCTGTAGTGAGTCACCTGTCCTCTTGATCTAGGAGGCCATGGAGACCCCACCAAATGGATTTGAACCAGCGTCCAGTGTACAAAGTGGAGGGTCAACCTAGAGGAAACTTTTCCTCCATGCTTCCAAGTGAAGCCAGCCATGATTGAGTAAGACCTTTGACTTATCTTCATATAGAAGGAACTGGAAGAAGAAAGGAGCCAGGGGTTTCTCCCAAGCCTATGTGATTCCTGAGGAATAGTTCCTTGACAGCCTTAAGAGTAAAAATAAATTGGTTTATCTGGGCCAACTGTATGGTCTTAAACACCCAAAAAGAAAGTATAACCAAAGATTAAAGGGATTGATATAATTCTTTAAGAGTCAATGTGTATAGCTAAAGGCTACATGACAAGTAGCAATGCCAGACAGGAAATACCTTCCTTTGAGTTGTTGGCCAGGGTGGCCCAAGATAATTCCAGATAGTAACCCAGCATAGAAAATGGGAAAATGAACAGCTGACCCCAATCTTATCTAAAGGAGTATTGGCAGATAATTGCTGCTAGATGAGGAAGAGCTGATCTTCCTAAATCAAGGAACTCTAGTTAGGCTAACTAGATTCAGCAGATGGACAAGCACTGGGGAACAGCTTGGGGTGCTGCCAACACAGTGGACAGTAACAGGGTTTACAGATTATATGGGCTCCAGTGGTTGGGGAAGGCTGTGGGAAGGTGCCATTTGGGATGTAGGTATATAAATGAATGAGATTGTTTGGGATGTTCTGTATGACATACACACACACAAAAATCAACAAATAGAAAAATGAGTTATATTTGAGGAAGAAGCATACAAATTTGCTTCATGTTAATTAGTAGAGGTGAAACATATTACCATTGAAATCTACCTGATGAGTCTATATCCATGCTCATGTGCCAAGGATCTTAGAAAGTAACTGACCATAACTATTAATAATCAGATACATAGAGATTAGAGCCACATATGCAAATATCTAGGTGTTAGTAGAAAAAATGAGTTTTTCTGTATGAAACAGTATATTTTAAAATGAAATGGAACTTTTTTTGAGATCTTTTTTAAAGGTTAAAACCTCACTCAATTTTATGCCTTATAGGGTTTATTCTGAGTTCAGTATTGTATAACTGTATTAATTGAGCTGTGATCCTAAAAATTACAGCCAAGTTTGAAAGATACATCTTTGCTATGGAAATTGTTATTGAAATGTTAATGCTGTGATGAAATGCTTCTTCTAATCATGTGGTTATTAAATAAATAATTTTAAAAAATCCTGAAGGGACACTGCTTTACTTTGGAGGATGTAGTACATGCTTTCACTGAGAGATCAAAATATTGGCTCCAGTATTAAGAGTGTATGCTTCTAGGAATCCAGAGATATAACAGTGGTTCTCCCTTTTAAAAAAATTTTTTTTGATTATATTTCAGAATTTATTACAATATATTTTGATCATATTTACCCCTTACTCTAATCTTAAACACCCAGGTGCACCCCTCATGTCCCCAGCCTTCCTACTCTGAATCCTTTTTTTTTTTTTTTTAAATAATCCAATTTGTGTTGCCAATATACTTGTGAATGTGTGGCCATCCACTGAAGCATCATTGATCTACCAAGGGTGAGATCCTTAAAGAAAAGAGACTCTCCCTGAGAGGCCATCATCTGTCAAAAACTCTTCAGTTAGGGGTGAAGTCTCCCGAACCCTTACCAGTTCATTCTTGAATGTTGTTCAGCTTGATCATGTACAGGTAAGCCCTGTTGCTATAAGTTTCTGATTGGAATATGGTCCATCTGTTTTGGACTCATATTTTATTGTGGTTTGCATTTGCATTTCTTTAAAGATTAATGGAACCATCAGCATAATAAAACTAAGGTCTATCACCTTAGAAAATTTCCTTTGCCTGTGCTTCTTTGCCATTCATATATTTCCTTAGCAATATGTTAGTTTAATTTTTTTGCTTTTTTAAATTTACTTTTTTATTGAATTTTTGTGATTTTCATACAGTATATTTTGGTAGTACTTAGATCTCCCCTCTCACCACAGTTCTCCCCCTGCACCCCACCCAATTTAATGTACTCTCATATATATTATATTGCCTAGAGTTCACTTTTTGTCCCCAAATGCCCCCCAGTGTGGTTCCATCTACTAGGCCCACCAAGACTCCACCCCTGTAAGGCACTGTCTTTCCACCTCCCAGCAACCTTCCACTGCCAAAAGTTTCTTAAGCTGGATTGGGATTTCTTACTCACTTCCCCATGTCTATGCTGGAATTTTGTCTGATTTGAGCTTGTATAGGAAATTTGTGCATGCTGTGAGTTCATTTGAGCAAATAACCAGATGCCTGGAAGACTCTGTTTCCTTGTGGTCATCCATTCCCCCTGGCTCTTATAATCTTTCTGCCTCCTCTTCCACAATGATCCTTAAGCTGTGGGAGTCAAAGATTCAAAATAGACGTCCTATTTAGGGATAAGCACTCTGTAGTCTCTTGTTCTCTGCACACTGATCAGTTGGAGTTTCTGTGTTAATCACCATCTGCTAAATAAGGAAACTTCTCTGGTAAGAGTTAATAGATGCATTCATCCTAAATGTAGAGGTTGCATTGAAGATGTGTTAAGTATCTCACAGACCCTTATTCTCCACATTTTACCAGTTCTGGATCTCTGTAATAGTCTCCATTTGTGGCAAAAAGAAGTTTTTTGGTGAAGGGTGAAAGGCCCACTTGTCTGTAAATATGAGAATGCATATTTGTAATAAAGTAAGAAATTACATTGGTCTAGGGATGTAGCAAAAGTAGGTTTTTCTCTAGGATCTATATCCTCTCCAGCCATGTGTACCTGGCTATGTTTATAGTTGTATTTATGGATTACCTCCTCTTGAGAGGGCCTGAAGCCCAATTAGACAGCTGTTGATTGCCCCCAAGATGAAAGTGCCACTCTTTCACCAATAGAGAGAATTTTCTGGCCAATCATTGTTGTGGTTTATAGGCTTTACAACTGTGTAAAACCATTGATTGGTTTTCTCTTTTGGCAACTTGCATTGGATCCTCTGATACTATGAGAACTAGTCTTCAAAGAGGAAGCTTTCAGGTCAGTTCCAGCTCATCTTTACTGCTCCAAGCCCTGTGTCCAAAGTGTGGCCTGTCTTCAACAACAGTATCTTACCTTCAAATTCTAGGAGGCAATCAAGGGCTGTGGCTGTAGCCTGTATCATTTTGAGAATCTCTTCGATTACCCTGCTTACAACTCAAAGAGATGTTTCTCCTGCCTGACCCGTGGTTTCTGTTACGTAGCCTTCAGCTCTACACATGTACTCATCTGTGTATTTTTCAGTATGACTTTGAACTAATACATATCTCTCTGAATTTTCATACCATTATTTATATTTCTCCTCACTCTCTCTGTATAACCTTCCCTACTCCCTGCCCAATTAAAATACCCTTCTTTCCTGTTTCCTCATTAATAACACCTGTCTCCTACTATCCCCCCTCTTTCAAGCACCTTCTTCCCTTTTATCCCCATGATGCATTTTCATTTTCCTGGCTCAGAATCTTACTATGTACCCCTGTCTGGCCTGGAAGTCACTACATAGACCAGGCAGACATTGAATCCACAGAAATTTGCCTGCCTCTGTCTCTTGACTGTTTGGATGAAAGATGTGTCACCAAACCTGGCTCATTTGCTTATTTTTTAAAAATTTGATTTTTCTATTGTTAAGGAATTTTGAATTTTTGAATTATATATTCCGAGTTCAGGTTCTTTATCAAAATATGCTTTAAAACATTCTTTTTTTTTTTTTTTGACCCAGGATCTCCCTATAGCTTAGCCCAGCTGGCCTGGAACTCAAAATGTAGACCAGGCTGGCCTTGAAGTCTCAGAGATCCGCCTGCCTCTACCTCCTGAGTGCTGAGATCAAAGGCATGTACCACCACACCCGGCTCTGTTTTCATTCTTTCAACCATATCTTTTGAAGAGTAAAAATCCAACTTTGGTGAGTTCAAGATTATCAGTTTTTTTCTTTCATTGATACTTTTTTTGTATGCAAAATATCTTTGCCTAATTCAATGCCCTAAGTCTTTTTCTGAGAATTTTTATCTTTTTAGTCTTGCATTTAAGTTTATCTATGATTTTCTTTCCAAATTTGTATGTGATATTAGGCATGAGTCAAAGCTTTAAAAGAATTTTGTATTTAAGAATCAGTATTTCCAGAATCATTTGTTGAAAATTAACACCTCACACTAAATTTCTTCTGTCAAAGAAATCACATGGTTTCTGTTTGCTGCCTGGAACAGCCTATTTCTTGAATTGTCATCTGGATTTCTAAAGTTTGTAATTATTTTTTCCCAGACTGTCACAGCCTACTGCATAAAGTGTGTCCAAATGAGATCAAGACAAATACTTTGCTAATAATAAAATTTTTTTAGAAAAAAAGTTCTGCTTACCTAATACCTGATGATGAAATATTTTTGAGGTAAATAAATGTTTTCTCAGTCAATGTACCTACATGGTAAGTATTTAATTTTAAGTTTATTTGAGTATATGAACTGGGATATTTTCCTTTTTAGGGGGGAATAAATGTATGAAGGGGTTAAATAAATATTGAAAATTAATGGTATCCATTTGTGTTCTAAGAAGTGGATCTAGATATTGAGGCTGAAGTGGTAGATAGTTTGGATTGGGTGAAACCAACCAGCAAAACAGCAAATAAACAAATTGGCACAGAAACCTAAAATCAAAACAGTGGACTCATGAACTAAAGCCCATGATGGTGTTTCACATCTCCACAGAGAAGCAATCACTCATTTCATTGTTCTTCTCAGCTATTCTTAGGCTATAACATGGATGGAGTAAGTGGTAAAAGTGAAAGCACAAAGGTTTGGAATCCCTGATGATCTGTAATTCTTTTTTAAAAATATATTTTATTTATTATTATTTTTTATTTTATGTGTATGAGTGTATTGCCTGCATGTATGTGAGTGCACCATGTGGTGCAATGCCACAGATGATCTGTAATTCTTTTTTAAAAATATATTTTATTTATTATTATTTTTTATTTTATGTGTATGAGTGTATTGCCTGCATGTATGTGAGTGCACCATGTGGTGCAATGCCACAGATGATCTGTAATTCTTGTCATCAGTCTCAACCTTTAAACCAGATCATGTTTTGGTGTCTTGGCAGGAAACAGAGTACAGAGGTTATAAAGTATAAAGTCTGCTTAAACAACTTGGTTTCTGCATTCTCCTTTTGAGTATTCCTATGTCTAGAACATGTGAATTAGTGAGATAAGAAACAGCAAACTAATAATTCAAACATGCATGCACAATAAAAGCAATTCATAAATTTCGATCATACGTAAAACAGCCAATTAAACTGTTTCTCCTGCAACTCAAGTAAACATTCCTTTGTTATTTTACACCAAGGAGAGAGATCACCAATATTGAAAGACTTTCTAATAATGCCTGAAAGAGACAAAATACATTTGGTGAGAATGAATCCCACATTACATTTTAAACCAAGGAACAAAGGAGTTGCTTGATGAACAGAGCTATCCAGAAATAGAAGCCATGCTAAGGGCAATGTTTTGACTGTCAGTCTTTCTCCAGGCAGTAATAAATAAAACTAACATTTTTGTAATTCTTTTTCTGCCCAAGGAAGTTCTTAAAGACTGAATGTTGCCTTTGACCTATTCTGTATTCACAGAGCATTTTAAAAACTGGAAAAATATCATTGGGGAAAAAATGATTGGGGCTTGGAAAGAGTAGAAGAGTTCTATCATTATCTTAAGTAGGCAGTGAAAACATCAGCCATGAAGTTATTCTGAATTCAGTGTTTTAGACAGAGACTTTTACAGTAATTAAGACTGACATAGTGTTCACTGTATGTATTAGTTAGTGTTCTCCAAAGAAACAGAACCAGTAGAATGAATATATATGTATAGAGATTTATCAGCTTAGCTCACAGGATAGAGTCCGAGTAGTCCAACAATGGCTGCACTACACTGGAGAGGCTGAGAATCCATAGTCGCTCAGTCCACGAGGCTGGATGTCTCAGTAGTCCCAATCTGGCACTGTAGGTCTGACGAATTCCAAAAGATCAGCTAGTCTTCAGTCTACAGCAGCAAGATGAACTCACCAGTGAGAGAGAAGGCAAGCAGCAAGAAGCCAGGAGTTCTCCTCTGTGGTGGCCTTTTATATGGGCTGCCATCAGAAGGTAACACCCATATTTAGGGTGTGTCTTCCAGCTTCAGATGATCCAATCAAGATGATCTCTCTCATTTCAGTTAATCCCAGATCTGGTCAAGTTGATGCCCAGGATTAGCCATCACAAGTCCACCCCTTGTCAACTTGACACACAATAGCATCTCTCTGTCATGCTTAATTTTCAAATGAAAGCAATGTTGAGGTCATAATTTCACCTAACATGATATAACTATCCCATAATACAATGACCAATGCATTATACATCTTAGAGTAGGTAATAAGGTCTTCAAGGAATGCTTAGTCCTTTACTGTCTCATATCCCAATATAATCATATAGGTTCATAACACTTAACCACTTAAAACTTACATCAATTACACGTTCAAAAAGAATAACTCAAATATCTGCTTAACATATGTATATACATGCACAAGCCTATCCTTAACCAAATAGGACAAAAATACTCATGTCAATTAAAATCCCTGTTTCTGCAACTGATCACATGGCCTAAGTTGGTATTTGTAACTACCTTCCTCTACTACCCTTTCTTATTTCCTCCACCATCAGTAAGCACCTCTGCAGGTCTTAGCTCTTTCCCTGGAGGAGTAACCCATACTTTCATCCCTGAAGGGTCTAGGCCATTTGTTGTCCTGTCTCAATTAGGTTGTTGCAGTTTCCCATTGACCTTAATCACAGGGCATGGTAACATGAAAAGTCGCCCTAAGGAACCTCCTGCCTTCCAGATATAATCTTCATTACCTCCATTGTGGAGAGCCAGTCCAATTTCCCCTTGGTAGTCTGGGACAATCACTCCTCCTAATACTGTTATTCCTTTCTTAGCATGCTGGCTTAAGGGCATCAGAAGCTCAAAGTGTCCAGGTGGAAGTCTTAGCTTCTAGTTCTATGGAATGTTTGTTGTCTCTCCTGGCAGAAGTACTCCCTCCTTTGGAAGCAAAACATCCAAGCCAGTAGAGTGCAAAGTTGAGGGTACAGGAAGAAAAAATTTTCCTAGTGGGTCACTAAGGGTGATAGTGAGTGGAATCATTCCCACTTTTACCCCTTGATTCCTGGACCTGTGAATCCTGGCTATAGGAGAAACTGTAGCATATATTGGACCCTGATTCAAAGCATACACTGCCTTCTGGAGGACCCTGCCCCAGCCCTCCAGGGTATTGCCACCTAATTGGTGCTGTAACTGTGTCTTTAAGAGGCCATTCTATCGCTCTATCAAGCCAGCTGCTTCTTGATGGTGGGGAACATGGTAAGTCCAGTGGATTCCATGGCCATGGGCCCACAGTCACACTTCTTTGGCTGTGAAGTGAGTTCCCTGGTCAGAAGCGATGCTGTACAGAATACCATGATGATGGGTAAGGCTTTCTGTAAGCCCCTGGATGGTAGTTTTGGCAGAAGCATTACATGCAGGAAAGGCAAATCCATAACCAGAATAAGTGTCTATTATTGTAAGGAAAAAACACTGTCCCCTCCAAGATGGAAGTGGTCTAATGCAGTCAACCTGCCATCAGGTTGCAGGCTGGTCACCAAGGGGAACAGTGCCATATCGGGGGCTCAGTGTTGGTCTCTGCTATTGGCAGATATGGCACTCTGCAGCTGCTGTAGCCAGGTCAGCTTTCATGAGTGGGAGTCCATGCTGTTAAGCACATGCATAACCTCCATCTCTGCCACCATGGCCACTTTGTTCATGGGCCCATTGAGCAATGACAGGGATAGCTGAAGAAAGAGGCTGACAATCCACAGAGCGGGTCATCCGATCTACTTGATTATTGAACTCATCTTCTGCTGAGGCCACCTTTTAATGAGCATTTACATGAGACACAAGTATGTTCACATCCTTTGCCTATTTGGAGAGATGTATCCATGTACTTCTTCCCCAAATGTCTTTCTCACTAATTTTCTAATCATGCTCCTTCCAAGTCCCTGAACATCCAGCCAAACCATTGGCTACAGCCCATGAATCAGTATATGATTACACTTGTGGCCATTTCTCCTTCCAAGCAAAGTGCATGACCATGTGCACTGCCTGAAGTTCTGCCCACTGTGAAGACTTTCCTTCCCCAGTGTCCTTCAGGGTTGTTCCAGAAATTGGCTATAATGCCACAGTTGTCAGTTGTCCACTTCTGAGTGGTGCCTGCATAGCGTGCAGAACCCTCTATAAACCAAGTACTAGTCTTCTCTTCTTCAGTCAACTGATCATAAGGCACACCCCATGAAGCCACAGGTGCATGCTTGAGAACAGGAGGCATCATAACAGGCGTAGGAAACATAAGCATTTGGGCAACATTTTCTTGTAACTGACTTGTGCCCCCTGGGCCTGCTCAGGCCCAATCACATATATACCACTTCCATTTGATAATGGATTATTGCTGTGCACGGCCTACTTTATGTCTTGGGGGGTCAGATAACACCCAGTTCATAATGGGCAGCTCCTGTCACATGGTGACTTGGTGGACCATTGACAAACGTTTGGTTTCCACTAAGGCTCAATAGCAGGCTAAGAGCTATCTCTCAAAGGGAGAACAGCTGTCCGCAGATGAAGGCAAAACCTTACTGCAAAATCCCAATGGCCTCCACTGTGATTCCCCTATGGGGGCCTGCCAGAGACTCCAAATAGCATCTTTATCTGCCACTGATACCTCAAGCACCATCGGATCTGCTGGATCATATGGCCCAAGGGGCAGAGCAGCTTGGACAGCAGCCTGGACCTGTTGAAGGGCCCTTTCCTGTTCCAGGCCCCACTCAAAGGTAGCTGCCTTCCAAGTCACTTGATATATGGGTTGCAGTAACACACCCAGATGAAGAATGTGCTGCCTCCAGAATCCAAACAGGCCCACCAAGCATTGTGCTTCTTTCTTAGTGGAGGGAGGGGCCAAATGCAACAACTTATTCTTCACCTTAGAAGGAATGTCTCTGCATACTCCACACCACTGAACTAGAAATTTCACTGAGGTAGAAGGCCCTTGAAGTTTGGTTGGATTTATTTCCCATTCTTTCTTGCACATATGCTTTACCAACAAGTCCAGACTGTCTGCTACCTTCTGCTCACTGGATCCAATCAGCACAACATCATCAATATAGTAGACCAGTGTGATATTTTGTGGAAGTCAGGCAATCAAGACCCCTTTGAACCAAGTTATGGCATAATGCTGGAGAGTTAATATACCCTTGAGGCAGGACAGTAAAGGTATATTGTTGGCCTTGGCAGCTGAAAGCAAATTGCTTCTGGTGGTCCTTATGAATCAGATCAAGAAGAAAGCATTTGCCAAATCAATAGCTGCATAACAAGTACCAGGATACATATTAATCTGCTCAAGTAAGGAAACCACATCTGGTACAGCAGCTGCAATTGGAGTCACTACTTGATTAAGTTTTAGATAGTCAACTGTCATTCTCCATGACCCATATGTCTTCTGGACAGGCCAAATAGGAGAGTTAAAGGGAGATGTGATGGGAATCACCACCCCTGCATCTTTCAAATCCTTGATGGTAGCACTAATTTCTGCAATCCCTCCAGGGATGCCATACTGTTTCTGGTTCACTATTGTCCCTGGCAGAGGCAATTCAGTGGTTTCCATTTGGCCTCTCCAACCATAATAGCCCTCACTCCACAGGTCAGGGAACCAATGTGGGGATTCTGCTAATTCCTAAGTATATCTATCCCAATTATACATTCTGGTACTGGGGAAATAACCACAGGATGAGCTCGGGGACCCACTGGACCCACTGTCAGTCAGACTTCAGCCAAAACTCCATTTATCACCCATAATCCATAATCCCCTACTTTAACTGGAGGGCCACAATGCTTTTTAGGGTCTCCCAGAATCAGTGTCAACTCAGAACCAGTGCCCAATAGGCTGTGGAAAGTCTGATTATTTCCTTTCCCCCAATGTACAGTTACTCTAGTAAAAGGCCACAGGTCCCTCTGGGGAAGGGTGGGTAAGAGGCAAACAGCATAAGTCTTTGGTACTGTAACAAGGTCTTTCCTCAAGGGCACCTGGCCTTCCCTTCATTCAAGGGGTTCTGGGTCTGTAAATTGTCTCAAGTCTGGAAATTGGTTGACTGAACAAGATTCTCTATTGGTATGATCCAATACCGACTTCCTATCATTCGTCCTAGAGATTTTCTGCTTATACAGATCAAATAAGAACTTAGTAGGCTTCTTATGTGTGTGGTCTCTGGAAAAACCATGATTGATTAGCTAGTACCACAGGTCCATTCGAGTCATGCCATTGTATGTATTTTTTGCCTTTGCCACCCATTACGATAAGTACACTCACCTTATCTTTGGTAATTCATTGCTGCCACCTGACCCCTACTCCAAGGTCCTGTTACACCTATTATATTTACATTTAATTTATGCAATTGAGCAGCAGCATCTCCAACTGTAAGATTTGGCATAAGGAAAAGAGCAAAAACAAAGCCCTTCAAAAGTTCTGGTGTCTCTCTCAATACTTTCCATCTTATAAAATCAGTAAAAGGCATGTCCTCTGGGCCCTCCCATTGTGGAGGATTTGGTGTTGCACTGCAAATCCACTCAAGCATACCAATTTGCCTGAGCCTTACAATCTCTTCATCAACACTAAGCCAAAGGAGATACTAATCAAGTATCTCCAGTTCTCTGTCAGTAGGCCATCTTTCAGGCCATCTTTTGATAAATCCCTCAGCCAACCAATCAAATAAACGTTTAACACATTTTTTAACTGCACAAGCTTCCATATTAAACCTAGAATCTCCAGTCAGGGGGCCCATGCCAATTAACTCAGCCTGATCCAATTTTATGTTCCTTCCACCATTATGCCATCCCTTAAAATCCATTCCCAGACATATTCATTAGACTTCTGCTTGTAAGAATTAGCAAATTCACTAAGTTCTTTAGTGGTGTAGCACACCTCCTCATGGACCACACTTTCTATCTCTCCTCTAGGGGCCTGCTTAGCTTTGAGTCAAGTTATAGGTCTAGAGGCAATAACAACTGGGCCCTGAGGGACATCCGCTTCTTCTTGCTGAACGGGATTAGTTTCCTCAATGGGATTAGTTTCCTTAGGCAAGGGTGGGGAGGGTATATCTGTTGAGGGTAGGGAGATTAATTCATCAGGTGAATCAAATTCCTCAGAGTCTGAGGATTCAAAATCCTCAGCCTCCTCAGGGTTCTCCCACACATCTCCATCCCACGTGTCAGGATTCCAATCTTTCCCTACCACTGCCCTCACCTTTACTGCTGACACCCTTGAGGCTGGGAATTAAATTTGAATTGTAGGTCAGCAAAACATATAATAAGGGCTCCAGCTTGATAGCTTGATTTTCTGCAGCTTTAGCTCTCTGGCTGCTGGAGAGAAGATTCTCTTCCAGGGCACACTTGGAAACTTTTAAACTGTTGATTCATATCTGGAGCTTGTCAATTTTTCATTAAGCTCATTGTTTATCTTCTTCACTTTTTTCCAGAGTGTTAGAAGTAACCAGCCAGCATCATTATTTTTCTTATTTTTCCACAAATTTTCAAATGTTTTATGTATAGAGTCACTAAATTTCTTGCTCTTCACAAGAGGTGAGTTAGGAGCTTCAAATGTGTCTATCTCCATAATTGTTTCAAATAGTCTACACCATGGATTTTCAGTGCTCTCCATGCTACCTGAAGACTTTGAGTTGGAGAGCTGGCTCCAAATACCAACAAGCCCATTGAACAAATTCATCCTTTCAATTCTGTTTCTCTAGAACCACTC
>NW_008343216.1:4259185-4278046 GCF_000622305.1 Nannospalax galili | reverse complement strand
ACAGAACCGGTAGAATGAATATGTATAGAGATTTATCAGCTTAGCTCACAGGATAGAGTCTGAGTAGTCCAACAATGGCTGCACCACACTAGAGAGGCTGAGAATCCGTAGTCTCTTAGTCCATGAGGCTGGATGTCTCAGTAGTCCCAATCTGGCATTGAAGGTCTGATGAATTCCAAAAGATCAGCTAGTCTTCAGTCTACAGCCACAAGACGAACTCACCAGTGAGAGGGAAGGCAAGCAGCAAGAAGCCAGGAATTCTCCTCTGTGGTGGCCTTTTATATGGGCTGCCATCAGAAGGTAACACCCACATTTCAGGTTTGTCTTCCAGCTTCAGATGATCCATTCAAGAAGATCTCTCTCACTTCAGTTAATCCCAGATCCAGTCAAGTTGACACCCAGGATTAGCCATCACACTGTAGTTTTGGAACTGTTACTTTCTTTTAGACTAGAAACTTTTTGGTGTGATTTGAAACTTTTACTACTTTTCTTTCATAGTACTATTTAATATTTTATCTTTAAGTACTTTATTATGAAATGATTTTAATTCAGAAACTTGAATTGTTCAATACGTCTTATTTGTATATTCTTAACATCTTGAACATACTGTGAAATTACATGAAGATATTTATAAGAAATTATAAAATCCCTATCTTTTGTTAGTTGTCTCATTGAATTTTGTTTATATAATTTAAAAATGAATTAACAGTTTATAAAAAGTTAAAATGATAGGAATGAAAACAGTAACTAAAAAATGAACAGCAGCTTAGTTTCCAAATCTTTTTATCTAACAAGCACATAAACTTGGTTTTGAAAAAATGTTTATCTTTGACATATGTACATACTTAGGTTGCGACAAGGTTGCAGGATCTTGTCCCAAATATCTAGGTAGCCACTCCACAAACTATACTGGCCAGTTGTATCTAAAATTGGAACAAAAGCGGGCGGGGCATGGTGGCTCATGGCTTTAGTCTCAGTACTCAGGAGGCAGAAGCAGGAGGAGTTTTAGGCCTGTTGGGATTACAAGGAGACCCTGTCTCAAAAAGACACATACACACACACACACACACACACATACACACAAATTGGAACAAATATTTACACCACACAGAAAGAGTTACAAAAAGAAAAGACACTGTATTACTAAAAGCTGACCTAGACCCAAGTGTTTTTCACATACAATCTGGTTTAATTCTCACGATACCCTCAAAGGGTAAAAAAAATCTATCCATTATTACATAGCTGAAAAGTGATCATTACTGAAACTGATGTTTCCAGTAGCTGAACCATCTCTTCAATGCATCAGCCAGTACCCATTCATTAATTTGATGGAAAGCAAAAGCTTTCTAACTAAATAGAATTCTACCTAATACCATGAATGTATTGAGTACTCATGGAAAGCTGTGTATCCTTTGAAAAACTTCCTAAATTATCTTAGGATAGCTTATAAAGTAATGAGTGTCATTTTGTTATTTCCACATGCAAGTAGTGCTGTATTTGGTTCTCAGCTGTTCCTGTCCCCACTGTCCTCTGCCCTCCTCTGACAGTCCCCACTTTTGCTGTTTCTTCACATATATTCCATTGCCACCTCTTTCTCTCCCTTAAGATATATTCTTCCCCTCTCATGATCCCCTTTGTAGTTTCATGACCTACACAGATGCACAGACACACAGACATAGACACAGACACACACAGAGACACATGGACACACACATACACACACACACACTTTTTATTTTATTTTTATTTTTTAATATTTTTATTGTATTTTTTTGCATTTCACATAATAATTTTTAATCAAATTTAGACCCCCCCATTGAACTTAAAGCATTCTGTAATATATGTTAAGCCCTATCTGTTCAAGCATTTGTACCCAGATATCCCAGTTCAAGTTCATCCACTGGAGTGTAGACAGCCTATCTAGAAATCGTAAAGAAGATCTACTCTCCCTCATCCATCAGTAATCTGTTGCCAATAATTTCCAGGTTAGGGCTGGGGACTGCCATCCATCTTTCTTGTTCCACACTGGGCTCTTCTCTGATTGAGTCAGCATGGGCCTTGGGCACACTGCCACCATTGCTGCAAGTTCACATGAGCAAGCTTCCAGGGGCCTGAAAGCTTCTGATTCCTTATGTTTATGCACAAACCCTGCCTCTTACAATCTTTCTGTCCCTTCTTCTGCAATGGTCCCTGATTCGTGGGTGGATAAGCTTTAATATAGGAGTCTTATCCAGAGATATGCACTCTGCAGTCTCTTATTCTCTAAAACTTAGCCAGTTGTGGCTTTCTGTGTGCATCACACTCTGTTGTATAAGGAAACCTCGCTGGGGAGAGTTGAGGGATGCACTAGTATTCTCTCCACCCCCTGTTCCACTATCTCCCAGGAGCCTTAGGTGTAGAGGTTCCATTGTATATGTATCACCTAGGGCTGGGCATCTCTTAGACACATATTTTCTGTGTGTGACCAGTTGTGGAGCTCTGCAATAAACTCAATCTGTTGCAAAAAGAAGCTTTTGATGAGTGGTGTATGGTACAATTATCTGTAAATACAGGGATCCATATTTAGCATATGGTAAGAAATTTCATTTGTTTTGAGATATGACAGAGACAAGGTTTTCTTTAGGATCTATGCCCTTTCTAGCCATGTGCATTTGGCTATATTTACAGTGCCACTCATGAGTTCTCTTCACTGAGTCCAATTAGATAGCTTTTGATTACTCCCCAGACAACAGTGCTACTTCCACAGCAATAGAGATAGTTTGCTGTACCAGTCATTGTGGTTATTAGGCTTTGGAGTTGGGTTGGACTGTTGATTGATTTTCTACCTTAGTAACTTGCATAGTATCCTCTAGACTATGAGAGTTAGTCTTCAGGGAAGTGGCTTCCTTGTCAGTTCCAGCTTAATTGCTCCAACGCCTGTCCTAAGTATAGCCTGTCTTCAGCAGCACAGTCTTAACCTTCAAGTTCTGGGAGATAACCAAGGGTTCCAGTAATAACCTGTGTTATTTTTGGAGTTTCTTGGACTACTCTGACCAACACTTCAAAAGAAGTTCTCTCCTGTCTGGCACTGTGTTCCCTGCCATACAGCCCCCAGGTATACATGTGCGCTAATGTTCAGACACTGTATGTGTATTTCTCAGGGGATTCCCAAGCCAACACAGGTTCCTCTGGTATCCCACACCACCCAAGCTCCATTCATCTCTCCTCTCTCTCCCCCCATCTAACCTCCTTCATCTCTCCCCAGTCCAAGTGCACCCATTTCCCTCCCACACACACCTGCTTCCCACCATCCCTCCTTTCCTGAGTTTGCTCTCCCCACACCACCATGGTCCCCAGCATGACCCTCCCTCCTCCCCTCCTAGTTCAATACCCCCACTTTCCTCACCGCCCCCATAACATTTGTTCTCTACTATCCTCTTTCAGGCTCTTTCTTTCCCTTTACCTTCACGTTTCCTTTCCATTTTCCTGGCTCCTGCTGTCATATCACAATATATACTCACACATTAAGGGATTAATGTTACAATCTGCAAGTTCTACTCAGTGGTAAGAAAAGATGAAATTATGAAATTCAGGTAAATGGCTGGAACTAGAAACTGTTATACTAAGTAAAGTAACACAGACTCACAAAATCAAGTGAGGTATGTTCTCCCTCACACACATTTTTAAATGTAGGTTCTCTATATAAGGTATGATATTTGTCTTTCAGAATTAAGTTTACTTCACTTACCAGAATACTTTACAGTTCCATTCATTGTCCTGTACATGATTTAGTTTTTCTTGACTGCATAAAATTCCATTGTTTCTACATACTGCATTTCCTGTATTCACCTGTATTCATTCATCTAGCCTCAATCTACTTCACAGCAATAGAGCAGCAACAAACATGAATGTGTAAGTCCCTCTATGGTATGGTTCCTCAGTGCCTTTTGGGTACATACTCGAGTGATATAAAAGCTACATACATTCATTATTAGTATTATTATTTGTGTGTATGTGTGTGGTCTAAGCACATGTTAGTGTGGGTGTGTGCATGTGTGCGTGTTGAAGCCAGTGGTTGATGTTGGGTGTCTTCCTCAATTGCTCTTCACCTTATATTTTGAGACAGGGTCTTTCACTGAACTTGATCTCTTTAGTTTGGTTAGGCTGGGTGATCAATGAGTTCCAGGAACCCACCTGTCTCTCTTCCCCAATCCCAGCCTCGACAATGGGTCACAAACACATGCAGCCATGCCCAGCTTTGACATGCATGCTGAAGATCTGAATTCAGGTCCCCATCCACGCTTGCACAGCAGGCACTGTATTGACTCAGCCATTGCCGCAGTCTCTAGTATTGTTCTGTTACATAGTCCATGAAAACATAGATTTTCCACAAATTCTTAAGATGTCAGTATTAGTTTAAAATTAATGTTTTTGAGAGAGTTTCACTGTGTGTTCCAGGTCAGCTTCGAACTCACTATGTGGCCCGGGTTGGCCTCAAATTCATGATACTAAGTGCTGGGATTACAGGCATTTGCTATCACAAGTCGTTGAAGATTCACATTTCTGTGTTATAGGTTCTGGGTGTTTTTTTTCTGTAATTTTTAGTCTATTTCAGAATATTGAATACCCTCAATTTGTCATTATTTTTAGAAGGAAATTAATTAATGGGACCAAATGACTAAATAACAAGGAGTTCTCATTCTCAAGCTGAATAGCCTGTTAAAACACACATCTATGACAATTATAGTCTCTTATTAATTTGTTTTTTGTTCTCTTTAGTAAAGGTCTCTTTGAAATGCCAAAGAAATTTGCAGGTTTATGTGTCAATAGTAATAAACCAAGCCATGGCAGACAAACTAAAACTGAAGTAAAATTTTCAGATGGATTGTGATAGATTCTTGTACTTTTTAAAAAAACTACCATAATTCCTAAAGAATTCCTGTACATATTTCAGGGACAAAATATTGACACAATTTCAGCTGCACATTGATGAGGGATAAATGACTTTTAATTTTAAGGAAAGCAAACATTTTATAACCAAGTAGAATTTTACCTAATGCCATGAAATGTATTGAGTACTCAATTGAAAGCTATATATCATTTCAAAAATCTTTTAACATTCACTGCTCAAATCAGGTGCTGGTGGTTTATTGGTCAAAGCCACCAGAAGACAGCAAATTTTTTTCTACTAGTTGGGTTTAGAGCACTTCCCTTTTCAGCCTAGTTATAGGACACTCTGATGATTTGTCTATAAAGTCCACCTGTGAAGTTTCTTTGTGTAATAGACCCCTTAGAGAACAGATCTGTCTTTCAAGTGTGTCTTCATGAAGAGAACAAGGTAGAGAGGCATTTTAATTTTTGGTGAAGTTCCATTATGATGCCTCAAACTATAACAGACCCCGCTATTCATGGGCGATTGGTTGCGGGACCCACAACCCTCATGGACACCAAATCTAAATTCACATCCTTTACAGAAATGTAGTTGTATTTCTGCATAATCTGCATTTATCCTCCCATGGAGTTTAACCACCTCTAGACTAGATATAAAATGTATTATAACGTGGATGATATGTGGAGAGTTGTTGCTCTGTATTATTTAAGGAATAATAAAATAAAATATTGGCATGTGTTCAGTCAACATGCAGTATTTTTTCCAGATGCTTTCTATCTGCATTTGGTTGACTCCACAGAGGTGAAGCACACAGATATGAAGGACCAACTGTATTTTCAACTTTGTAGACAGAATTAAGTGAATGACATAATAGACTGACTGTCATAAATCACACCTGTCCTGTTCCCTCTAGTGCAAACAATACCGAAGAGTAGTGCTCAACCTCTTCAGAGCTACGACACTCACTGTAGCTAGTCAGGGTTAAACAGCCATGTGTTGAACTAAAATTTGTTTGGGAAGTATAAAGAATTTTGATAATATCAGTTCAGGTTGGGATATTTTGAAAAGTTAAAAAAAAAAAGATCAGAATGAGTAGCTTAGAGCTACACTGACAAAATTGTAGTGAGTTGTTTCTTGGTGATGAATATGATAATTCCAATGTTTCTCCTTATGATTCAATGGATAACAAGACTGATTGTTAATGTGCTTATGAAGATAATTTTGTAAATATCTTCTCAAAGGCTTTTATCTTGGCTGATGTTAGATGCTACAGCATTTTCAGGAAAAGGATGAATATGTATTTGCTAGTATCCTCAATTAAATTTTAGTTATAAAACATTCTTTTAGTAAATTAGCTTTACTTTTTAGTAATGTGTATTGAATTTACAATGGAGTCTATGAAATTAGACTTTTGACAAATGCTCTTTAGTCATCTCTTTGATTACTGATAATTTTTTAACTTGATGAAAGAAGGGAAATATAGCATATCATATGGGCTAAATTATTCTGTCTGATTTATTTCCAAGATAATTTGTTTTTTTCTCCTTGGAAGGATTTCAGGTCATGACTTTTGAACAAATACTGAAGAATTAAGTGATAAAGAGAGACCTCTTAGGTCAAATTAGATTTTTTAAAAAATTAATCTCATGATTTAGTCCTAATGGAGGTGCTAGTTTTCCAACATGTATTTTAGAGTATTTTTAATTTCTTTTCCCGCAGAGACAATTTTAGACCTTTATATTTGGTACTGACATTTTCATGCATTTATTTTAAAAATAATTTCTCATTTCTTCATGTTATTGAACAAAGTAAGATCTATAATTTAAAGTCAAAAGTGGCTTTGCAAGAAAGTATTTATTTTCTAAAAAAAAAAAAATCCTGACACTGACAAATATCTGTTCCTTAAGATATGCTCCCAATTCTCCTAACCCAATCTTCAGTGAACCTATGAACCTGTGGAAGACAGGGGTGAGAGTGAGGATATTTTATTTGAAGAGCGAATTAAACAGTCTAAACATAAAGCAATGCTCCGAAGTGTTGGTGAAGGCTTTTGCATGAAGAAGCAGCAAGGAAAATATGAAATTCATAAAAACTCTGCACAGCAGTTTTAGAGCTTTGATAAAATATAAAATGTCTTTAACCCCTTTGCTGTTCTTGCAAACGCCTGCAATTCAAGAATTTTATTATTCTGGGGCTAATGTATTTTAAACCTCAATAACTGAATGTTTCCTCTGGGATACCTTCAGGCAAAATATATATTGATTTTCTCAGAATCCACTGTATTTTTCATTAATACAAAGGTTTGGTGGATATCTAGTCAGTTATTCACCAGATTTCCCTGAAAATTAAAATGGACCACTCCATTTTGGCTGTGGAGCCTTCAGAGCATGGGCGTTTTTTTATTTTTTTATTTTTTTTTCTATTCAACATTACCGAAATATGCTCTTGGACTTTCATCTTGTTGAGGACATGCCACACCAAATCATTTCTTTAACTTGGTCCACCATTTTTCTCTAAATTCAATTTGCTTTTGCCACTTGGGTTTCATGGCATATCTGACACAGCCAAGATGAAGAATGTTTTTCTGACTTTCCTTTTTCAAGTCATGAAATCACACTTTTGCCTTTATGATATAAATAAAATCAGATCTTTTTTATCAAAATTTCATTAAAGTTAGATTATTTTAAAAAGCAGACATATTGCCCTTGTTCAATACTCACTATTTCATGTGTTGCAAGATGATATAGATAACTGGTTCTCACAATTAGAAGTAGAATTACTCAAACAATTTTGTCTCACACTCCAGTTTCATCTTTTATGAACCACCAACTTCCTGGCCGAGAGCTCCACTTACCTTCCAACCTACATTGTTCATCATGCCTGGTGCATATGCAAGAGGTCGTTCATTCCAAGAATCTTGTCAGTTGTCTTATATCTCCTGATGTTCAGCAGAGTTTTATTCAACCAACCACCTTCCTCCTCCCCTAACAAAGATACAGTTTGACATAATAGCATCTTTTAGGAGCATACACCTATATCATTCAGTTTACCAGTGAGCTTGTCAAGTTAGCCCCCTGCATCCATGTAGCAACATGGTTTGCTGTTCATGTTTTGTTCTAGTGCCAATCTTCTAAAGTAAGTGTATACCAGTGCACCAGTGTTACAAAGGAAGAAACTACTAGTTTCCTGTAATTGTTTAATTGTTAATTAAGTTATTTTAGAGTGCATTAGCTACTTTTCTGTTGTAGCAATAAAGCACCATGACCAAGGCAACTTACAGAAGGATGAGTTTAATTGGGTTTATGATTCTCAAGGCTTAAGAGTCCATAATGGCCAGGGGGTTATGACAACAGGCAGCTGGAGCAGGGAGCTAAACACAACTTCAAGTACATAGGGAACAGAAAGAGAACAGGAAGTGGGACAAAGCTGTGAACTCCCAAAGCTTCCCCCAGGGACATACTTGTTTCAGAAACAGTGCCACTAATAGAGGGCACTGTTCAAATACATGAGCCTCTGGGGGACATTTCTCATTCAAACTACCACAAGGACTTTGAATGGATTCTCTGGAAGTCAAGCATCTACTATGACAGGAATAATCAAAGAGACCAGGGAAGGTATCAGTGCAGACATGCACTATATTATATTTCCCATTTGCGTCTTGTCTTCAGTTTTCTGAATGACTTCTATGACTAGAGCAATTTCCTAGGCATGAAAGAGTCAAAAGTGAACAACACAGGGAAGGCCTTTTCTGTTACAGAAGTTATGTCTAATTAGAGAAGAAGATGAGAAAGTCAAAACAAATAACAGAATAAATGAATGCAGGCTCAGGTAATCAATAAAGGTTTTGAAGATAGTAAAGCAGAATGATGAAAGAGACATGGCGACACTGAGTTCGGAGGATTGAGAATTATTGTAAATTTGTTGAAAACTTCACTAAATAA
The DNA here is from genome assembly GCF_000622305.1 of Nannospalax galili. Lineage (NCBI taxonomy): Eukaryota > Metazoa > Chordata > Mammalia > Rodentia > Spalacidae > Nannospalax > Nannospalax galili. The sequence continues at coordinate 4,269,235 of NW_008343216.1, read as the reverse complement.
GTGACATTTGAAATGTCTGTTTGATAGAGTAAAGGGTCTTGATATATGCAGGGGACAAGATAATACAAGTATGGCAGAGAGCAGAGTTGGTAGAGAGCATCACTATGTGACAGGACATTCTTTATCAATGATCAAACAAACATATAATATAAAAGTATAACTTCACAGTTCAGAGTAAAAAACTTTTGGGTCAAGATCAGTGTTAACTTACAATGTAGGATTTGGGATCCAATATCTTTTAAAAAGAACCCATCACACCCAAGAGCTTTTGGAAATACAAACTAGACTCAATAGGCCTTAAAAATAATAATAGAGGACATGAAATTGGGAGGCTGTATTAAGTGGTGGTCAAAAATACATTGCATAAAATTCTCAGTGAATGAATCAAAATATTAAATAAAAAGAAAAAAGAATCCATGTGAGAAGACAGTATAAATCAACTTAAAATAGGAGGAGACAAATCAATTTAAGGAAGTATTGATCATTTTTGTGTATCAGATTCTTAGGTAGACATAAGTGAATGAGTAAGACATTATCCTATACAATCCTATCATAAAGGATATTCCTGACAGGTAAAATGCAGGTTAAAACTATTTCTTATAAGAATAAGATTATGAAAAAAATCAACTAATCTCAAAAGTTTTCCTCACTTCTGAAGATACACTTACCTATTTCCTCAATTAAAACTGCAAATTCTAGTCTAGTGTTCACTATGATTGAAATTAAGTTTAAATAAGTTAAGTTTTACATAATGGATATCTATTTGAGAGTGACTTGTTTTATCAATGTTTTAAAATTTAATATATGTGATTTATATGAATCGCTACATCAATACTTTAATTAAAACAGGATAAGTAATAAATACAGAATGTTTTATCCACATTCAACCATTGATACCTCTCTTATCAGTCTATATTATTATTTTCTTATTTTCTAAACCATACTAAAATTATTTTATCCTACATTTCCCTCAGAATTTCTAAAATAAGTTGTTTTAGGAAAAAGTGTGGGTTGGCAAATTACCAGGACCTTTGCTTCTCCTTTTTTATTACTTAAGAAGATGCAAAAGCCACAATGCTCACTATATGGGACAATATTTAAAATAAAAAGTTAAAATTTTATAGCCCCCCCCAACCCAAACCCAAGTGGCAGCAATCATAAACAGCTTGTGGTACATCTATCCTGCAGATACTTTTTTACACTACCTCTCTCCTTCTCTACACAGGGTTCTTTGATTTTTTTTATATGTGAACAGAGCCTACTTTACATGGTCTGCTATTTGTTTAGGAGCCTATAATTATGAGAGTTTCAGGGAAAGCACATAGATTTATACATTTCTTTAGGGAATTCCTTAGAATTGACATAAGTTAATGAAGATATTAAACATCTATATGCATAGCATCCAACTCCTTTATATTGAACAGGTTCCTTGTTGATAGGAATATGTATTATTTCTAATTCTTCTGCATTAAAAGCAATACTGCAATAAATAATTTCTTTGTATACCTAACATTGTGTGAACTAACTGTAAAGATCAACACCAAGAAGTAGAATTGTGAAAACAAAGACCATATGCACTTGAAAATTGAGAGGCTCAGCAAAATTGTCACCCAAAATGGTTGTAGTATAATCTCATCAACAGTAAATGATGTGTCTCCAACAGGATCTTATTGCAGAAGATTGACTTTTAGAAAAATCAAATTAAGCCTCTCTCTGAAATTATACTACTATATTCAGAGCTACTAAACTAATGCTTTGACTAACTTCATTGTCCTTCAGTGCCTAAAATTGGTGTCTGTTTGTTTATATGTTCAAATCCATTTTATCAACATAGAAGTTGTATTAGATAGCTTCAGATGTCAACTTGACATACCTGTAAAGAGGGAACCTCAGTTGGGGAATTTTCTCTATCAGATTAGCCTGTAGGCATGCCTATGAGGCATATTTGTTGATTGTTAAGTGATGTGTGAGGGTCCGGCCCACTGTGTGTGGTGCTACCCTTGGGCAGGTGGTCCTGGCTAGTATAGGAAAACAAGTTGAGAACAGGCTAGAGGAGCAAGCCAGTAAGTAGCATTCCCCCATGATTTGTGCTTCAGTTTCTATCTCCAGGTCCCCGTCTTGAGTTCCTGTCCTGCCTCCCCTCCATGACAAACTATAAGCTGTAAGATGAAATAAACCCTTTCCTCTACAATGTGCTTTTGGTCAGTGTTTTATCACCGCAAAAGAAAGTAACCAGGACAGAAGTATTTCTGCAAAAAGCAAACAAACTATATCACTCAGGCTTACTCTCTGCAGTTTCTATTTACATTCTCTTTGAACATACTTTTGTATTTCCATGAGCTGAAGTATTTTTTATGTAGTATAACCACCTAATTCAAGAGGTATCATCACGCTCTTATATTATTTAGAACTTAATTTTCAATAATTCCAATACTGTCTTTTTGCCTCCAAGAACAAGGCCAAAAAAAAAAATCTCTTTTTTGGTCATGATTTCTTTTCCAATAATTCTAGCTTTCATTCATTTACCTAAATCACATAGAAATGCTGAATTTAATCAAAGTTACAAACCTGTATTTCAAACACAGTAGAATCAAATTGAATTTCAATTTCCCAAGGCGTGGTCTGAAAATCAAGCAGTATCAAGCAAGCATTGAAACTAATTTTATTGTGCCAACTTGACTGGGCTAATAATGCCCATATAGCTGGTGAAATATACTTATGGATGTATCTGTAAAGATCTTTCTGGAAAAAGAGAATACTACTTGAATCAGTAGTCTGAATGAAGTTGACCTCCACCAATGTGACACTAGGTTGTTTGGCCTTTGACACAAGTTAGGACTTGTCCACTGGCTCCTCTGATTCTCAGGCCTTTGAGCTTGGAATGGAAATTCAACAGTCTTCCTAGGTCTTCAGTTTACAGATGCCAGATAGTGGGATTTAAAAAATTTTTTCAAGTACATCTAATATTTTTGCATTTATTAGTTTTATTTTCCCATTATACTTACTTTGCATTCTATTGCCACAGCTTCTACATCATATATATATATATATATATATATATATATCCTGTACTCTGGAAGCTAAAAGAAACCCCTTCATTCCCCACTTGGCTTTGCTCAATGCTTTTTCAAATATATATATATATATATAATTTGTGTGTGTGTGTGTGTGCACGCGCACTTAAGATGACAATCAGTCTTTGATTTGATACTCCTCCCAAGAGGCTAAATTTCAATTTTTTTTTTAAAAGATCTAACAGACACTGTATTTTCTGTTCCCTCACATTTGAGAATCTGCCTGTTGCCTTTGCACCTCAAGAGCACCTTGGCTGGAACGTGGTCACAGGTCACACTTTGTAGACATTGTCCAGCTGTTTTTTAAAAAGATTTTATTTTATTTTTTTTTATGTGTATGAGTGTTTTGTTTGCATGTATGTAAGAGCACTGTGTGAGTGCCTGGTGCCCATGGAGGCCAGAAGAAGGTAACACATCCATCCTCTGGAACTGGAGTTAAGGACGGGTATTCGTTGCAGTGTGGGTCCTGGGAACTGAACCCAGGTTGTCTGGAAAAGCAGTAAGCACTCTTAACCACTGAGCCTACTCAAGCCCTTATTGTATTTTTTTATTCCTTGACAATGTCACATATGTATGAATGAATTTTAGTCATTTTCTTCCCCTATTACTGTCTCTCATCCTTTTCCTCTCCCACTGAAACCCTTCTTCCCAACAAGTTCCCCCTCTACTTTCAGTTTTTTAAAATTGTTGTCCACTGAGTTTAATTAGGGTTGTTTGAATAAGCAAGGGTGGGAGGTTATTTTCTGGAGCATAAACTTATAAGTGGCTACTCCACTGAAGAAAATGACCTCCATCCCCAGCAACCATTAATTGCCAGTAGTACTTCAGGAAGAGGTGGGGCCTATGGGCCCCACTCTCATCCATGATGAAATGTTGGCAGGCCAGTCCTGTGCAGCTTTTGTGCGGATAACCACAGCTGAAGTGAGATCATGAGTGCAATTGCTATTTCATATCCAGAGGATGCCTTTTTGCTGCACACCTACCTGTCTTCTGGCTCTCGCATTCTTTCTGCTCCCTGCACTGTGATGTTCAGAGTCTTGGAGGGAATGCTGTAGATATCCCATGTAGGGCCAAGCACTCCACTGTCACATATACTCAGTACTTTGGGCAGTTTTGAGTGTCCACATTATCTGTCACCCACTGCAGTGAGAATCTTCTCTGACTAAGGCTGAGGGCAGCCCCAATCTATGGGATCTATACATGAGTATTTAAAGAGGAGTTTGATTATATGACCATTTAGCAAAACAATAAAAGTAGGCTTCCCACTAGGGTCTATGACCTCCCCATCCATGGACTGTTGACCAGGTTTGCGGGATCAACCATGAGTTCCCTCCTATGAGGTAGGCCTCAAATCCAATTGGAAAGCAGTTAGTTACCTCTGTAACAGTCATGCCACTATTGCCTAACAGGGTGCATCTTGACTGGCAGGTTGTTATTGTAGCTCTCAAGGTTCAAATGGATAAAACTGTTAATGACTTTTCTCCAGAAGTTTCCATACACCATTCCAGTGTTGAAAGCTAGCCAGCAGAGAGGAAACTTCCCTTTCAGTTCCAGCCTGATGTCTCTATGTCCTGTTACCAAATGTATGGTATCTATACCAATAGAGTCTTACCTTCAAGTTCTGGTTAGCAATGAAGGGCAATGACAAAAGACTGTGTTATTCTGGGTGTCTCTGTGACCTCCCTGACAAACAACTTGTTTAGGGAGGGATCACTTACCTGACACTGGGATTTTCATTTAATAAGCTATGGCTGCTGGGAGGAGAATTACTCACTCAAGGAGTATACCTCAATTCAAACTCTCAAAACATATATATGCATATATATAAAATTTAAATATTTTTGTTGTTATTGTGTGTGTATATTGTATGTGTATGATGTGATTAAGTAAGTGGGGAAATGCATGGTTAGAGCAGAGGACAGCTTTTGGGAGTTAATTCTCTCCTTCTACTATGAGTGCTGGGGATTGCACTCGGGTCATCAGGTTTGAGCAGTAAGCACTTCTACCCACCGAGCCATCTTGCTGGCCCAAATTATACTTTTAATAAACTCATAAAATAGTTGGTTTCCACGTGAGTCTTTCATACATCCTTTGTTTTAGCCTTCCCTCTTCTCCCCTCCTCTGCACCTCCCTCCCACCACTCTCTCTCCTTAGATCTTTCCACCCCAGTGTTCCTTATCTCTACCTTCATGCCAAAAATGTTCTATAGAGAGTAAAAATTCAAAAGTCTCTACAGTCTAGTGAGTCAATCCCTTGTAGTCAATTTTTGGTTTCTCTGGGGAACCTTGATTGCACTTTTGTATAATCTCTATACCATAAGAAAATATCTTTAAAAACTTTTTATTCCCAAATTTTATCTAAGGATTCTATGCATTTTTCAAATTAAGAGGTTCTTATTTACAAAGATTTTAGTTGAGAGATTTTCTTGAAATGTTTTCAAGAAAATAAAAAGTCAAAGAATTTATAAAATAAACAAGTACTTTTTCCTAGAGAGATTATCACAACTCTGTATAGCACAGTTCTACTTAGACAGTAAGAATTACCTGAGGAGCCTTGTCACCTGTATTCTGACTCAGTAGGTTGCAAGTTAAGTTTAGGAATCTTCATTTTCTCATTTGTCCCTGGTCATTATAATGGTAGAAGAGGTCAGGTCAAGGCTGTCTCTTTAAGAATATTTCAAGAAGCCAAAATCTGAAAGAGATGCAATGAAATTTTGTAATAAGACATAAACTTTTCTTTTTTTCTTGTTCTCTCTACAATAATTTTTTTCCTCCACTAGTATAAACCTCATATTAGATCCCCTGTTAGTCTGGTTTTCCCTCAAATCAATTCAGTAATACATTTGTAACTTTGTTCCAGTCTGTATTTTTCTCATGTAAAATATTTTATTTTTATTATCCTTTAATAAAGTTTTTGTTAGTGTTTATTTGAACAGCTGAGGCTTTGGAGACAGTGTTTTGCTTCCAAATATTTTCACTCTTAATCTTACCACGTTTATAAGGAGATAAAAAGGTCATGTCTACAACTAGAACATGAACCTGGGGTCACTACACCCCCATCCATTGATTAGATCTTTTTCCACTGCATTAAAAAAGTGACAAGAGAATGAGAACCCAGGGAATAACTCTGTAGGGAGCTAATTTTCAGAATGATACTGATGTTTCAAAAGAATGCCACTGTTACTATTTTGAGGGGTTTGTGCTTTTGTGGGAATGTCATGTTGGCTCTGGAAGGTTTCTTTAGAAAACTGAAGATTCTTCCTTCTTTCTTAGTCCAAGTATACTTTTGAAAATTAAATATTTATTATTCAATGCACAAATACCAAGTCAATGTCTACAAAGTTTCAAGCAGTGTCTTAGGCTCCTGGCACTTGCACTGAGTAGAACCAAACTGTTCTCAACCTCACGAAACATTCAGTCTAAATTGTGGCTGAAATCATAAGAAGTTTGATATGACTCTGGTTGCTAATAAAACATGGTTACTGAGGATTTTTAGAGTTGGTAATACTTTTAAAAATATTTTGTTATTTTTATTTTATGTGTTGTGTATGAGTGTATTGCTTGCATGTATGTAAGTGTATCCATTTCATGCAATGCCCATGGAGGTCAGAAGAAGGTGTTGGATCTCCTGGAACTGGAGTTATGGACAGTTGTCAGCCAGCATGTGGGTGCTGGGGATTGAATCTGTGTCCTCTACAAGAGCAACCAGTGCTCTTAACTGCAAGCCATCTCTCTAGCTCGAGTTGATAATGTTTTTTAAAGATGAGTTATTTTAATATTTTTATTTTAAAATTGATAAAAATAAGATCAATTGGGACAGGTCAAAAAACTTTTCAACAAAAGTAGGTAAGTGTGGGTCAGGTAGACTCTGAGGTCAGCTTTGATGGACATTCTAGAATTTGAGGCCTGGCTCTCAGAGGTCATCTATTTAACTAGACAGGCCACTTGTCTGTGGCACAGTCAGGGTGATAGCTGGCTTTTTTTTCTGTAATAAGTGTAGTGTTTTTTCATGTTTACTTACATTTTAATACACTACCAATTCTTTGAGAATTTCACACATATATACAAAGTTTGGCATAAAGCCTTTATACTGGCTGTGAATTTAAGTTTTCCAGCCATACCATCTTGTCTGTCTCAAGAAGAGAAGTGTTTGGCTAAACTTACTAGTTTCCTTTTTAAAAACAAATTTTAGAGTTTTAGAAGGTAAGTTAAAGAAAAGATGTGAGAATAATACAGAGTGTTCATATATACTACCTTCCCCTATTTTTACCTTATTAGTATGATCCTTTGGCCAGAAATGAACCAATAAAAAACATTAATAATCCCTCAAGTCCATTCGTTGGTCTGATTTCCTGTTTGTCTTAGGCCCTTGATCTGCTCCAGAATCTCAATAAGGATTCCACATTGCATTTCATCCTTATGTTTCTTTAGACTGTCCTTTGGCTGTTAGAATATATTATATTTTCTTATTACTGAGAGCCTTAACAGTTTTGAAAAGTGTTGATTAGGTATCTTATAGTACACTTCTCAACTCAGATTGTTTTGATGTTTTTGTCATCATTAGGTTGTAGTTGTAATTTTGAGAAGGAACACCAGTGGTGAAATGTCTTCCTCATTGGGCATCACATGGAGGATACATAATGTCAACAGAATCTGTCACTGTTGACTCTCAGCTTCAGGACCTGGATGGAGCAGTATATGTCAGGTTTCATCATTGTAAACTCAAGTTTTAAAATCACCTTTCCATATCTCAATATGCACCCATACTTAGAAAGTGGAGAATTATGTTCTATCTCTTTGAAAGTATAATTGCCACAGAATTATTTAAAACTTACAAAAATGAGTGGTTTCTTTATGTTCCTCATTTATTCAATAATCTTTCATAATTTATACAAATTAAATAATGTGTATTTTGGGGCTGGAGAGATAGCTCAGAGGATAAGAGCACTGGCTGCTCTTACAGAATTCAATTTCTAGCACCCACATGGCAGTTAGCAACCATCTGTACCTTCAGTTTCAGGGGAATCTGATTCTCTCTTCTGACCTCTGTGGGCACTGTACCACATGGGTACCCTTACATACATGTAAGCAATACACTCATACACATAAAAGAAAAATAATAGAATATTTTAAAATTATGTATATAAAAATTATATCCACTGTTGAAAATCATTTAAAAAGAATCAATAACTCAGTAATATTTGACTCAATGTGGGAGTTATAATTTAAGAGTACTTGTTTATTGCACATTATCTTGTTGCTCCAGTTCTATCAGCATTCTTTCATTTGACTCTTGTGTCTTGTGTGTGTTTCTTACTTTTAAGCACTGCAAGAGTCTCTAGATTTATGTATTTCCATCCTGAGTTCATGATCCGGCCATTCCGTCAAGCAATTTGGGTTCCTTTTATTAGAGAATGGTATTAGAAACTAGTTGTGCTCATTACTACTGGGATGTCACTGAATTTAGGGCCCCTCAGCTGAAGAAGCAAGAAAATGTGTGTGTATATGTTAAATACACACATATGTATAAAACCATAAATATATCTATAATGCAACCCTCCAGGTTTATATCCGACTAAGCAGAAATTCATACTAATGCTTCAGTTTGATCCACAGTCGCATGGATCATTCTGTCCTTCATTGCTTATCTGTTATCTTCTCCAAAGAGAAAAACAGGACTTATATTTGCCACTTATTTAAAATTTTCAATCCCAGTATACATATTTAATTGTCTGCACAATTTCAGCAATTAGGATGCAGTGTTTATGTATGGATATTTCTGCCGTTAGCCTCACAGACTCCACTAGTTTCCAGTTACATAAGGCGGCTTCTTATTCTCCCATGTCCTTCAGTTGGAGGATTTTTGCCACAGTTTGCATTCCTACTAAGTATTTTTTGATTTGCATAGATTAAGGTTTATTCCTTGTGCTTTAATGTTCTATAGATTTTGACAAATGCATGCTACCATGAATTCACTATTACAATGGCATCACCATCTGAAAAAGTCCATGTTCTCTATTTAGTAAGCTTTCCCTTCTGGCCCAAATCCCAAGCATCAGTCTATTTTCCAGTTTTCCTTTTCTATGATGTAACAGAAATAGAATAATGCTGAATGTAGCATCTTCAGACTTCCTTCTTTCACTTTCCATTCATGTTCTATCTACATTTTTGCATAGTATTACTTTTTAATCAAATAAGATATTAATATATATTACTCTGATTTTAGCTGTGCTAGAATTATTACATATTAACTGTAACTATAGTAGCAGTAAGAACACAGTGCTGGTATGTTAATTGATTCACTCTATTAAAGAGGACTATATTACATATTAGGATTTTTATTTTAATAGCATTCATTGTGAGAGCAATAATGAACATATTCACACATCATCTTCCTACTTCATCACAGAAGGAATAGGTACAATATTGCATTTTTAATTTATTTTATTTTAAAAAATATTTTATTTATTATTTTTATTTTTTATGTATACGAGTGTATTGCCTGAATGTCTGTGAGCACACCCATGTCATGCAGTTCCACGGAGGTCAGAAGAGGGCTTCCGAGTCCTCTGGAACTGGAGTTAAGGACAGTTGGTAGCTGCAATGTGAGTGCTGGGAATTGAATCCGGATCATCTGCAAGAGCAGTCAGTGCTCTTAATCGCGGAGCCATCTCTCCAGCCCTTATTTTTATTTTTTATAGAACTTGTTCCTGTCAATTATAATCACATTAGTAACGTATAAAATGAGAAAAAAAATCTTTTACTCATATGCAAAGAAAACATTTTTTGGTGTATTTGCCACTAGATTTTAAATGGAGTTTAAATTTTTCTGTGCTTTAGTTTTATTTAGTATTATGATATTCTTTTATTTTTATACTATGACACTTGATGTTAAGACAGTTCATAAACATTTAATTCTTGTGCAATCATTTGGATGTCCTCATAGGTTTTCTTTTTCTATTTCACTATTGTAAATA
>NW_008343216.1:4217336-4240500 GCF_000622305.1 Nannospalax galili | reverse complement strand
ATGTATGTGTGTATGTATTTGAGCTAGGGTCTCACTATGACGTCTAGGCTGTTCTAGAACTCATAGTCTTTCTGTCAGCCTGGTGTGCTAGAGTGTGCACTCCCATGCCCAACTTTATTTATTTTTTTATTTTGGTTTTTGTTTGCTTGCTCGTTTGTTTATTTGTTTTGTCTTTTTGACAGAGGGTCTCCCTGTAGCCTCCAGCTGTCCTGGATTCACTATGGAGACCAGGCTGGCCTCAAACTCACACAGATTCGCCTGCCTCTGCCTCACCGAGTGCTGGGATTAAAGGCGTGCGCCACCATGCCCGGCATCCTTGTTTAATTTTTTAGTGATGGAGTGCCACTATATTGATCAGGCTGGCTTGGAACTTCAGGAGTCAAGGATCCTTTTGCCTCAGCCTTCTAAGTAGCTAAAACTACAGGCCCACATCCCTCTGTCCTATAGGATCTGTGTTTGTTGTTATTGTTTGCTTTTGTGTGTGTGTGTGTGTGTGTGTGTACACGTGTGCACGCAGCCCAGGGTTGATGTTGAGAGCCTTCCTCAACCTCTCCACCTTATTTTAATTAATTAATTAATTGATTAGTTAGTTAATTAATGTGTATATGTGAGTGTATGTCAAGTGAGTGCAGATGCCTGAAGAGGCCCAAGAGGTCATTGGATCTCCTGGAGCTGGAGTTATAGGTGGTTGTGGGCTTCCTGACAGGGGTGCTGGGAACTAAACTTGGGTCTTCTGGAAGAGCAGCAAGCACTCTTAACTGCTGCTCCATCTCTCTAACCTCTCTCCATCTTATTTTTGTTTTTTTTTCAATATTTTATTTATTATTTTTATTTTATGTGTATGAGTGTATTGCCTGCATGTATGTGAGTGCCAATGCCTAATGCCTTGGCGGTCAGAAGAAGGCTTCGGATTCTCCTGGAACTGGAGTTAAGGACAGACAATTCGTAGCCGGCATGTGGGTGCTGGGAATTGAACCGTGTCCTCTGCGGGCGCAGTCAGCTCTCAGGCTGTATGAGTGTATTGCCTGCATGTATGTGAGTGCACCCGTTTCGTGCAATGCCTTGGCGGTCAGAAGAAGGCTTCGGATTCTCCTGGAACTGGAGTTAAGGACAGACAATTCGTAGCCGGCATGTGGGTGCTGGGAATTGAACCGTGTCCTCTGCGGGAGCAGTCAGTGCTCTTCTCTCAGGCCACTGTGCCCCCCCCCCCAATTTTCTACATATTTCAGTGAATTTTCTTCAGAGAGATCCATGAGCGGAAAAATAAAGTCCAAATCCTGCCTCAGTTGGGGATAATTTCATTCGTGAGGAGGAATAACCCTCAACTAAAAGCGGCTTAGACAATTTTTTCGTTATTGAAAAAAATGAGTATTTGATGAATTATTTAAAATAATAATGATACATTTTATAACATTCCATAGAAATAAACCCAAAGTTAGAATTCGGAGGTGCTCACTGACGAGGTTACATAATTAAGAGTCCTTGTCTGATTCTGTTTGTATCACTGATGTTCCATGGCTGTTCTTTTAATGGGTATGAAAAGCTGGTTGGTCTAGGCTTCAGGTTCTCTGCTGGAACCAGATGGCTCTAGTCCATCTACTCAGGAGCTCCCATCAACGTAGCCCAAATCAGGCACGAATTAAACGCTTACAGGTTTCCTTTTAAGATCTGGAGGAGGCACAGCACAATTCGGGAAGCTCACTAGCAGAGACTGGATTCAGGTGCTCTCAGGCAGTCTACAAAGATCTGGCTTGGTAGTAAAGGGTAGAGAAGCCTAGACCTGTAGCAGTGGGAGTGGCTTCAAGTGGTCTCAAGTAAGGGAATGGGCGTGGCGCAATTTGGGAAGCTCACCACCAGCCAGAGGACGCATTCAGGCGCTCTTTAAGAGTATTTTCAAGTAAAATTCATAGAGAAATATAGACAATTTCCTGTAAGGATCTTTTCATGTTTAACAAATGAAATATACTATAATGGAGTCTAAAACTAATAGATCAGAGATGTTTTACCTAAAAATTATATAGCTGTTTCTTCATTGTTTCCTGGAAATTAAAGGAGAAGGCTATAATAACCTCTAGCTTAAGTTTTGTGGGTTTTTTTTTTTTTTTTTCCTTTTCAAATACTCTGGCTTCTTTTCCAAGAAGTACTTATTTTCTTATGTTGTTATTGTTTCCTGTCTCAGTTTCTGTATTTTCATTTCTCATATATTCATTATTTCAATTTTTTCATTCAGGTGTTTTTCCAGTTTGCCTTCAATTGCTTGGACATAATACTCTGACCAATACCAACTTGAGGGGGGAAAGGGATTATTTGGCTTACATCTCCTGGATCACAGTTCATCACTGAGGGAGTCCAAGGTAGGAACTAGGCAGGAACCTAGAGGTGAGAGCTGAAGCACAGGCCATGGAGGAACACTGTTCCCTGGGCCAGTGCTCAACCTCCTTTCTTATACAATACAGGACCACCTGTCCAGGAATGGCATCATCCACAGTGAGCTTGACCTTCCCATATCCCTCAACGGTTTAGAAAATGTCCCACAGACATGGCCACAGGCCAGTCCAATGGAGGCAATTCCCTAACTGAGGCTCCCTCTACCCAGATGTGTCAAGTTGACAACTAAAGCTATCCAGCACAGGTATAACTAGTACAAACTGTTTACATCCAAATTCTACAAGATGCTGCACATATGCACACATATTTACACACACACACACACACACACTGCACACTGTGAAATGATTACTATAAACAAACTCAATAGCATATCCATAACCTCACAGTTTTCTTTCTGAGGTGAGAATATACAAGATCCACTCAACAATGCTCAAATCTATAATACATCATGACTAACCACAGTCATCATGTTTACAGTAGGTTTCCCATCTTAGTCATCAAACAAATTAAAGTTTTCCATTTTCCCAACATCCTTCCATTTCATCCTCCCTGAACCCTACTTAGGTTGAATTCTCTTTCAGTGCTAAAATTTTACTGCTCATATTTTTTTCTCTAGATTCTTTTTATCTTTAAACAGATAGATCTAATTTTATTTTTCTTCACAAATGTATTCATTAACATGTTTATTTAACATCAGTCATCCCACAGTGGCAGCAGAAATAGAAGTACTGTCTGTTTTTATCCAAAAAGAAAGCTATTTCTGAGAAGTTCTCAAGAGACTCAAAATTTGATATATACTATACACCAAGCACTGTTTCAGATACTAGAGATAAACTGGTAAAAAAAAATAATAAGACAGGGATTGGAGAGATGTCTCAGCGGTCAGCACTGATTGCTCTTGCAGAGGACCCTGGTTCGATTCTCAGCACCCACATGGTGCCTACCAATCGTCCTTAACTCCCGTTCCAGGGGAATCTGAAGCCCTCTTCTGACCTCCGTGGCATTGCACGACATGGGTGCACTCACACACATGCAGGCAATACACTCATACACATAAAATAAAAATAATAAATAAAATAAGAAGAAAGATTTAAAAAATAAGACAAGGATTTTCATTCTAGTGGAGAGAAGACGTAAATGGACAGGCATACAATGTCAAGTATGCTAAAAATAAAAATAAAATTCAATTATAAAATAGAGAGATAGAAAGTGCTATTTTAGAAATGCTCAGAGGAGTCCCACCCCAGGTGAGGCGGTGAGGTTTGTACAGGGACCCAAATGTAGGTAGTCAGCTGCCAGCACAGAAAGTGCTTGAAACATTGACAAGATGTGAGCTTGGTGAGCTGGAAGAAAGGCTGGGAACGGGGGTATCTGGGTAACTGAACAAGGTGAGACAGGTGAGGGAGAGGCACCAAATTCCCCACTGAGCATTGATGAGGGCACTGTATTTTCCTTTCATCACTTTCTGGTCTGTCTACAAACTTTCTTACCCATTCTTTTAGAGTAGGTATTTCAGTGGAAAATTCCTAGTTTTCATCCTTCTGATACAGTCTTTAGCTATCCTCCTTCCATTGGTCCTCCCTCTGTTCCTCCCTCCTTCTCTTTCTCCCTCCCTCCCTCCCTCCTTCCCTCCCTCTCTTTCTTCCTTTTCATTTTATTTTTCTTCTTTTGTTCCTTTGGTGCTGGGAACTGGATCTGGCACGTAGCACCTCCAAAAACATGCAATCTCTCACTGGGGTAAATCCTCAACTTTTTAATTTAATTTCTGAAATATTTGACTTGATAGAGATTTCTGGATTGATGGTTCTCTTCTTTCTCATGTAAAAATAGTTGTGCCATTTCCTTTTTACTTCTGTAATTTTTGATAAGAAATTATTTGTCATTATAATAATTTTTTTTCTTTAGGTAATGTATCATTTTCCTTTTGAGTATTCTTAGGATTTCTTCCTAGTTTTTAGTTTGTTACAGTTTGATTATGTGTCTTTGGGGCTGGATTTTCTTGAGTTTATCATGTTAGGGGTTTGCTCAGGTTTATTATATGTGTGTTAAATCTGGGAAAATTTTAGGAGCGAGGGGAGAGGAGAGAGAGAGAGAAGAGAGAAGAGAAATACACATATTTTTATATTCTTTCTCCCCTCTTTCTAGAACACAGCTGATGCAAATGTTATATCTTTTATTACTGTCTGTACATCTCTATCGTTCTGTTCTTTTTCCAGTCTATTTTATCTGTATTGTTCAGGCTGGATAACTTCTATTGATAAGTCTTCAAATGAGCTGAGATTTTTATTGTTAAAAATATTAAAAATACTTAAAATTAGCATATGAAGCTACAGGTCTCACTGTGGCATTTCTATACATATATATATTTCATTATACTTTATTCTTTTTTATTTTTATTTTGGTCTTTTTGAGACAGGGGCTCCCTGTAACCCCAGCTGTCCTGGAACTATGTAGACCAGGCTGGCCTTGAACTCACAGAGATCTGCCTACTCTGCCTCCCAAGCGCTGGGATTAAAGGCGTTTGCCACCACACCTGGCCCACTTTATTCTTTTTTAACACTTAGGGGTTTTTGCATTTGTACTGAATTTTTGCAATTTTCATGCAATATAGTTTGGTGACATTTAATATATTCTTCAGTGTGGATCCATCCATTGGACCCATCAAGAGTCCCAGCATTGTAAGACGCTGTCTTCCTTCCTCCCAGCAGCCATAAATTTTCAACAGTTCCTTAGTTGGGTTGGGAATTTTTACCACTTTTCCATGTCTATGCTGGATTTGGCCTGATTTGAGCTTTCATGAGACTTGTGCGTACTGTCACCATTGCTATGAGTTCATAGGAGTACATGACAAGCTGTCCAGAAGACTATTTCCTTGTGGCCATCTACCCCCTCTGGCTCTTACAATCTTTCTGCTGCCTCTTCTGTAATGATCCCTGAGCTTTGGGAGGCAGAGGTTATACTTTATTTTTATTCACACCTCCTGCCCTCTCTCACCCTTCTCTCCCACCTTGTTGTCCCCTCCCATCATCTTAATGGTCCATCCTGATTTCATGCCATATGCATTCCATTCCCTGTTCCTCTTCCTCTTGCTTCTCCCTTTAGACCTCTTCTACCCTTCTCATGTCTTCCTCTTTTAATTATTGTTTTAGTTAGCATAAGAAATGGGTTTGATCGTACATCTTCATATGTATGTGTCATTATACTTTATTCTCATTTTCCCCTTCCCTAGAGTCTCCCCTTAAAGTGCACTGATTTTTAACTCCTTCATCTCCAGTCCACCCCTGAATCTATCAGTTTTTAATTTTATTGAAGTTTAAAACTTCCATTTGTTTCCTCCTGCTGTTTTGTATTTCTTTTCTGAGTCTATTCATTTATTTGAAGAGAATTTATAGTTTTTATTAAAATATTATATAGTGGCTACCTCAGACTTCTTGACAAATGATTCCAATGTGTTATGTTGTTCTTCTAAGTATGGTTGTCTGTTGTCTTTTTTTTTTTTTTTTTTTTTTTTAAGGCAAGATTCTCACTGTATAGCCCTGGATGTCCTGGAACTCACTATGTAGACCAGACTGGTTAAACTCACAGATGTCTACCTGCCTCTACCTTTTGAGTGTTAGGATTAAGGGCATGTGCCACCATGTCAGGCTATAATTGTGTTTTAAAATTTTTTATTTATTTTTATTTTACATATATGAGTATATTGCTTGCATGTATTTAAGTGCACCCTTATCATGCAATGCCAGTGGAGGTCAGAAGAGAGCTTCAGATTCCCCTGAAACTGGAGCCATGGGCAGTTGTTAGCCACCATGTGGATGCTGGGAATCAAAACAGGGTACTCTGCAAGAGCAGCCAGTACTCTTAATCACTGAGCAATCTCTCTAGCCCCTATAGTTGTGTTTTTATTGCTTTTTCCTCAAGTTGAGATTTTCATGGTTTTCACCTTAATGAATATCTTTATATTGCATCCTGAACACTGTACTAGGTATGAGAGCTTGGTTTCTATTTAATTCTTCTATTTTAATAAGGATTCAGCATTTCTATCAAGAAGGTACAGCCTAGCATACATTTGTAGGCTGTGGTTCAAGTGTCAGTTTTCAAAGTATTTCCAGTATTGTTCTGTCTTAGTACAGCTTGTGCTTTCCAGAGACTGAACTAATTCTGGAAAATGTTCCAAAGCTGTTCGGTTTTCAAACTTTTTGTTGTGTTATTTCTGAACAAAATAGCCTGCTTAGAGGTCTTCTTATGATTTTCCCAGCTCCCTCTTCTGCTTGGAAGGAGAATGAGTGATGTCTCATTATAGTGAGGCAGAAGTAGAAGGCAAGGCATTATCAACATTTAAAGAATAGGTTTGGCAGGTGGCTGTGTGGCATTTCTCATGGTACTCACCAGGAACAGAACAGATGTAGTCAAAATACTTATGCTTTTCTGGGCTTCCCTTTACTCTGGTCTTTGACTAGAGAGAGTGGATCTTGTGTGTGTATGTGTGTGTGTGTGTGTGTGTGTGTGTGTGTGTGTGTGTGTATTGGTGTTTTGGGTTGTGTTCTTTAGAGCTCAGACTAGGAAACATGTGACGCAAAGCAAAACAAAAAACTTATGTAATTCTTCAAGTCCTGACTGCTGTAGCCAGTCTGCTTTCTGATTTCCAGTTTTTTTCTTCTTGTATCTACTTTACAGGTTTTATCCAGAGGCTTGTGGTTGTTTTGTTATTAATGGAAGGAGTAGAATAGGTAGACTATGTTTAGATACTATTTTGTTCAGATTATAAGCCCAGATTTTTGAATTCTCTAATTGGATATATTTGGATGGATGTAAGAAGGATAGGACATCATCTAACTTACAAATCAGAATTGTTGTGTGTTGACAGAGGGAAAATACAATTAAAAAATGAAAATATAGATAAAAGACTGGTGCAGTGATTTATGTGGAGAAGAAGGTGGATGTGCCTAGAGAGAGGATAGTAGAAGTGGAGAAATACACAGAATTGACAGAATTTTCACAGAATTTCCAAGAGTGAGAAACAACAACAATAATAAGTTTCTAAGCTTTTTTTAAATGATTGTGGCATTTACTGAGATGGGAAATGCCAGGAAATAAGTAGGTTTAGGTTTATGTATGAAAATCAAGAGCCCAAAATTTTCATTTGGTGAACCAAAGACACTTACTAGGCATCCAAATGGAGATATTGAGTGGACTGTTAGCTACGCAAGTTGAAATTAGGGAAGAGAACAGAACCAGTGATACATAAGTTTGTAAGCTAAAGTATTCAGAATTGAAGGAATGACAAGATCACCTAAGGAGTGGTTGGAAAATGTAGAAAAAGGATAGCAAATTTAAGGTAACTTAGGGGGCTCTTAAACTCACTAGAATTTGATGTAGCTCATCTTTGCCTTGTCTAGAAATACATTCTACTCATTTTGTTGACATCATTTCTTTTCTGGTTTTGCTCCAATCTCTGAGGATGTCCTTTCTTAGTCTTTTTTGGCAGATCTCCTCTCTCCACTTTCCCTAAAGAATTATTTCCCTCTGTATACTGAGGTCTTTAAATTCCATTTTCTATTGGAAGTTAGGGAAATGACTAATTCCAAATCTGGAGCAGAGAAATATACAATCCAAGCTAGAAATATCTTTTCTACAGATCAATAGAAAAGTTACTGAGGGCTATTGGAATTATGTCAGACAAACACGGAACCTAGCTTGAAAGAGCTCACTCTGGTCATATTTGGAACATGTTAAAAATTAATAATAATTAAAGTGGATTAAAGCAAACATATATAAAAATCTTCCTGTTATGATGCTAATATACCCCTGCCCCCTGTCCAATGGCCACTTTTCAAGGATATTAGCAAATCAGTTTATTCTGAGAAATGATAAATAGGAGTGCTATAGTAATTGGCTTTCAATAAGAACTATACCGAGGGTATATAAAGAGTTGATGTGGCAAAATTCTTCTTTACAGAAAAATGCAAGGTAATGAACTGAAAGAAATAATAGAATGTCACCATTTTAAAATTCATAATGAAATAATGTATGTATGCAATGGTAATAAATGGCTGATAAAAATTAGACCAACAATATCTGACTCCACAGGTCCACTTAATATTATCAAAAGATAGACACTAGTTATTGTCTTCTGATAGACACTAACCAATTGTGGCTATTGAGCATTTGAAACATTAAACTTGTATGTGTTATAATATGCATTTTAAAAATAAATTGAAGATAGAGTAAAACAGCTCATCAGTGTTTAAAAGTACTAATTAAATATTGAATTGTTAAAATTTGGATATTATTAGATACACAAAATATCAAACTAAAATTGTTTTCCTTTATTTTTTCTTTACTTATGGTTTGCTTACAACTGAATCTTTGGTGGTCAGAACATTGCTTAAAACATTGTAGATCATTTATTCTTGTTCTTTCTGATTTTTTAATGCAGGCACTTAGACCTATAAATGCACCTCTTAGTGCCACTTTTAAAGTATCCCAGAGGGTTTGTTGTGTTGTATTATCATTTTCATTTAGTTACAAGAATACTTTTGTTTCTTAGTTTCTTCATTGATCCATTCATCATTCAGGAGTGTGTTGCTTAATCTCCATAAATTTGTGTAGTTACTAGAGCTTCTTTTGGTGTTGATTTTAAGCTTTATTGCAGTGCAATCTAATAGAATGCATGGAATTATTCACTTTTTTTTGGTATTTGTTGGTTTGTTTCAGTATGTGGTCAATTTTAGAGACACTTGTATCAGCTGTATAATTTTCTATTTTACTTATTTATTTTATTTATTTCTGTGTATTCTTTGGTACTTGGGTGGAATATTTGGTAGATGTCTATTAGGTTCATTTGATGTCTGGTATCATTTAATTCAGATGTCTCTCTATTTATCCATTTGACCTGCCTGTTGGAGATAGGTGGGGTATTGAAGTAACCTACCATTACTGAGTTGGGGTTAATCTATGTTTCAAAATCCCATGGTCCTGTTTTTATGAAGATGGGTGCACTAGAGTTTGGCACATACATGTTCATTTTGTAATATATATTTTTGGTCAATTGTTCCTTTGATCAAAATGAAGTGACCCTCTTTATCTCTTCTGATTAGCTTTAGTTTGAAGCCTATTTTGTCGGATATTAGAATTGAAAACCCTACTTGTTTCTTAGTACTGCGTGCTTGAGTATTTTTTTCCCATTCCCTCAGGTAGTTCCTATCCTTGAAGGTGAGATGAGTTTCTTGCAAAGAAAAGATGGATTTTGTTTCTTACTCCATTCCATTAACTTGTGTCTTTTGACTGGGGAGCTGCAGACATTGATATTTAAAGTTATTATTCAAAGATGTGCATTGGTTACCATAATTTTAATTTCTATTTGCATTCTTGGTCTAATTTTGTGTTTCTACAATTATATATTCATTTATTTTCCTTCTGTTGCCTCTTGAGGATAGTCATTCCCTTCTTCAGTCCTTTGTATTGCTTTGAGTATTTTCTGTAGGGATGGATTGGTAGACATGAATTCTTTCTGCTTATTCATATCATGGAACATAACTGAAGATCCAAATATGAGTGCTCGCAATTTCAACCACCTGATATTTGACAAATGGGCCAAGAACACACACTGGAGGAAAGACAACATCTTCAGAAAATGGTGCTGGCAAAACCAAATCTCTACTTGTAGAAGAATGAAACTAGACCCTTATCTATCACCCTGCATAAAAGTCAACTCCAAATGGATAAAAGACATCAGTGTGAAACCTGAAACTCTGAAACTGTTAGAAGAAAACATATAAGATGTAAGTTCAGGAAATGACTTCCTAAATGGAATATCAGTTGCTCAGGGCTTAAAGTCAACAATCAACAAGTGGGAACTTACTAAACTTAAAAGCTTTTCTACATCAAAAAAAAAGAACCAAGAAAGTGAAGAGGAAACCAACAGAGTGGGAGAAATTTTCACAAGCAATACATTTGACTGAGGATTAATATCCAGAATATATAAAGAACTCAAAAAACAAAGAAACAAGAAAAGAAATGAGCCATTTAAAAGATGGGCTAAGGATCTGAACACAGAGTTCTCAAAAGAAGAAATAAAAATGACTTAGAAACACCTTAAAAGTGTTCAACATCCTTACTAATTAGGGAAATGAAAATCAAAACCACTTTAAAATTTCATCTTACTCCAGTCAGACTAAGTAAGATTAGGTGAACAAATGATATCAAATGCTGGCAAGGATGTGGGGCAAGGATAATGCTCTTTCACTGCTGGTGGGATTGCAAACATACGCAACCACTATGGAAAGCATTGTGGAAAACTCTTAAAAAACTAAAAATCAATCTACCATATGATTTGGTTATACTAGTCCTTGGCATATACACAAAGGACTCATCATACTGCAGAGACACTTGAACATTCATGTTTGCTGCTGCTCTTTTCACAATAGCTGAGAGATGGAAGCAGCCTAAGTGTCCCTCAACTGATGAGTGGATAAAGGATAATGAAAGTGTGATACATTTACACAATGGAGTTCTACTCTGTAGTAAAGAAAGATGAAATCATGAAATTTGCAAGTAAATGGATGGAATTAGAAACTGTTATACTAAGTGAAGTAACACATATTCCCCAAAACAAAAGATGTATCTTTTCCCTCATTTGTGATTATTAGCACCAAATCCTTATATGAGACTATATAATGTGGTGTGCCTGCAGGAGCCAGGAAAGTGGAAAGAAACCATAAAGGTAAAGGGAAAGAACGACCCTGAAAGAGAGGAATAGTAGGAGGCAGGTGTTACCTAGGGAAAATGGGAAAATTGAGGATATTTAACTAGGAGGATTATATGTATAACCATGGGAGCAAAAGGGAAGAAGAAGCTCAACAGCAGGGAGATCATAGGACACAGGTATTATCAAGGGTAAAATGGGGAAAATGGGGCCGCTTTATCTGGGAAGGAAGAAGGAAGGATTGGATAGCGAGAGAGAGGAGAGCTAAATAATGCTTATGTGATGTGAAAAACCAGAGTGAAATGTATTAGTTCAAAAACCTACTGCAGAATTACACATACAATATCAGTACATGAGAAATTGAACAGCGGAAGGCTGTAAGACAAGAAACATTGCTAGATAGGAGAAACTTTCCTTCAAGTTGTTGGTCAAGCTAGTCCAAGAGAGTCCCCAAATTACACAGGCTATTGCAACAAGCCTGGATTGCCTCCTAGAACTTGAAGATATGACCCTATTGCTGAAGACTGGAGATCCTTTGGACACAAGACTTGGAACAATGGAGCTGGAATTGACCTAGAAGCCACCTTCCTGAAGACTAGCTCACATTATTTTGGATGACACTGTGCAGGCTACTAAAGGATAAAATCAATCATTGGTCCAACTCTAGCTTTAAAGCCTAATAACCACAACAATGACTGGCACAGCAAGCTATTTTGGTGCAGTAGTGGCACTTTTAGCTTGGGGGTAATTAACAGCTACCTAGTTGAACTTAAATGGGAGGGAACTCATGTGTGGCAATGTAAACATAGTCAAATGCGCATGGGTCAGGGGCCATAGATTTTATAGAAACCCCTAGACAAACATAATTTCTTACTATATGGTAAATATGGATCATTATATTTACAGACAAGTATGCCAGTCACCACTCACCAAAGAAACTTATTTTCTTTATTCTTTTTTTTTTTTACAGCAGACAGAGACTATTACAGAGTTCCACAACTCCTCAGACACAGAGAATAAGTGCCTGTGAAATGCCAAACCCTAAGTGACACATCTACAATGGAACTTCTATACCTAAGGCTCACAGAACATAGTGGAATGAGGGGTAGAGAGAACACTGATGCTTCTCTCAACTCTCATCAGTGAATCTTCCTCAGGCAACAGAGAATAATGAACACAAAAGGCCACAAATGGCCAAAGTGTGGAGAATAAGATTCTGTAGAGTGTGGGTCCCTGGCCAGGACTTCCATATTAAACTTCACCCACCCAGGACTCAAAGACCATTGCCAAAGAGGGGGCAGAAAGATCATAAGAACCAGGGGAGGGGGTGCATGGCCATAAGGAAACAGTCTTACAGGCTCCTGGGACCTTGCTCATATGAACTTACAGCAATGGTGTCAGCATGCACAAGACCCATGCAAACTCAAGCAGACAAAATCCCAGCGTTGAACTAGGGAAATGGGCAGAAGACCCAATCTTAGCTGAAGAACTATTGGAAGCTGAATACTGCTGGGTGAGAGAGAATTGATCTTCTTTAAGGAAGAAACTCTAGATAGGCTGACTAGACCCCAGTGGATGAACTTGCACTGAGGGACATCAGGATATACTAACTTGCCTCAATAGGCTTTAACATATATGCCAGAGTGCATAAAATTCAGGTGGCTACAGGGGGAGTGTGTATGGGGAAAGGGGTATAAAGATGATTAAGATGTTTTATATAAAATGCACAAAAATTCAGTAAAATATACATTAAAATTATTGGTATAGAATAACCATTGTATAAATGAATGGAATTATTAACGGTTAAATATACTTAATTGTTTAAGTGATTTCATCTATTGAGAAACTCAGCTCCTTGTGAGGAAGAGAAGTGGAGAATTTCAGTGGTGAAAACCACCTGGGATTGTGGTGAAAGTATAGAAAAGCTTGAAGAATGCACCCCTGATGTTTAGTATGTTCTTTATCGCAACATAAACACCTACTCTGATTTAACACTCTGTTTTTCTCCACTTATGCATTTTTTTCCTTTATATCTTCTAAGCTTTTGGGGTTCTACTGTCATTTTTTTCTTTTCATGCTTAGAACTCTATTGAGTTCTATGTGCAACTTGAAATTGAAAGAAGTCCCATAACTAAATGGATCAAGGGATTTGAAGCAATTACCATGTAACGACTGTACAAAATAATGGGTGTCATGATATTTTCATACATGGGTAAAACATACTTTGAATATGCTCACCTCCCATTGCCCTCATTTATCCTGGACCTGACCCTTTCCCTTCCCTGATTCTCTCTACTTTCATGATCTTTTCTCCTCCCCAATTCTGAATATGAGATGAAGCATGATAATTTGGGGGAAGAGGAGATTGGCTGTCCGTGTCATATGTTGAGCTCCTCACATTTTGTGTGGTAGTAGCAGGAAGTGCTGAGCTACTGGGCTATGAGCACAGAGGGCAGAAATGGGCTTGTGCTCATTCTGAAAGAGATTCCAAAGGGCTCCCTGACTCCTTTTACCACAGCAAGAAGCTATGCTTTTGAGCCCACCTTTCTTCATTTCATCTGTTCTCCTGCAAATGATGTGATTTCCTTCTTTCTGGTGGAATAATAATTCTTTCATAATATTTATGTCACATTTCCTTTATTTACCCTTTGATAGATACCTTGCCAATTGTTTTACTCGGTTACTATAAATAGTGCTACATGGGCGAACAAGTATCTCTGTTGTATTTTTCCTGAATTCCTTTGAGCATATCCAAGATTGATTTACTATGATCATGTGGTAGTTCTATTTTTTACTTTATTGTGGAAACTTTATACTGATTTCCATAGTTTCTCCACTAGTTTATATTGAATAACAAAATCCTGTCTTTCTTAGTCTGTTCAGGCTCCTTGAAGAAATTATGGTGGATGGGGGTGGTTTATAAACAGCAGAATTTTTCTTCCTACAGTTCTATAGTTTGGAAAATCCTAATTCAAAGAATCAATAGATTTGGTATATGGAGAAAGCCTGCCTTCTGGATCATAAACAGCTGTCTTCTTTCTGTATGATCTCATAGTAGAAGGAGCAAGGAAGTCTCTAAGGTCTTTTTCATAGGGGCACAATCCTGTTTGCATTTTTCATCTCATAACCTAGTCATTTTCCAATACTTCCTGATACCATGGCATTAGCGTTGAGGATTTCAGTATGCAGAGTTTGGAAGGACACAATCATTCAATTTATTGTGTTATTCCTCCCAATTAAGCAATTGACCATTATATCTTCCCCGTGCTCATTATTTAATAAATACTAAAATTATCCAGAGCATATTTTGAAGTACTTAATGATCCTAGCTACTTTCTCATGCCTACATGTAATCTAAATCCCATTTGAAGACTTTTAAACCTAAAGCATCTAAAAGTCTCCTTTAGTTTATTGATAATATGAAAAAAACAACAATTTCACTATAATAAAGTTAATAATATTTTAAACTTATTCAAAAAGTAAATATAAGCAATACATTTAAAAGCATGGAGTGGAAACCAGAAAATGTTTATGAAAGGAGCCAAGAGGCTGAGAAATGAGTGTGGATCACCTGTTATATCACCAGGCACATCCTCATGTTCGGTCTACACTTTGAATCCTTTACAGTATGATTTCTGGTGATTTGAAATTTGAACTTCATAGCATGATGTTGTCTTAGCAATGAAATATAAAATTTTATTGCATTTTTTGCATTATCTGTCTTGGCTTTCTGTAAAGTTTGGAACCGTTTCCTTTCCTCTCTTTCATGTTAATTCTTGAAACTTTTGCAGGAAACTAGCTATGTAATCCTCAATGTTGATTTTTATATTTCATATATAAAATAATAGTTTTTATTTTAGCAGATGTCTTTAAACACAGTTTCTTCTCATCGTACAACATATCAATTTGGACTACCTTAAATATTTCTCTTGATATTCACAGGTACTGATGTTTATTATTAGCTCACATCCTAGCCCCAGTGCAGGCTTAATCTGATTACATCATATTCACATACAAGAAAACAACTATATCTGCAAGCAGGAAGTGGCCACTTGACCCTGGAGGTTATAATGCAAGTAGAGTGGGGTGTTCTGTTGTTTAACTACCTGGATTTGAATCTTGGGCATACCATTTACTCTCCATGTAACTCTGAGCAAATTGCTTCTCTGCTTCGAACCTACACCCTATACCCTAACCTATAAAACTGATAAAGTTATAGTGTTTATCTCAGAAGATCATGTGGAGATTCAATGAGTTAATGCCTGCTGAATGCTTAGAACAGTTCCTGGCCTTCAGTGTTTAGTAAGTATTAGGTATTATTACTTGACAAATGTCAGTAGGGCCTGTCTTCACTTCTCATATGGATAGCCTCAGGTCTAATTCATCCCTTTGTTCCTGCCATATTATAATAAATTTAGAAGCAGTTTTAAACTTGACTTAAACCAGGGGTTATTCACATTACAGATGCTGGTTAGGCATTTAGTTAGGGTTTTCCAAATTATGCTCTAGAACTGAAAGACAGAATAAAGTATCTGGTTTATAACAATATAAAAGTATTATAAATTATTAAAAAACAGTCTACTTCTAGAGATAATTTTTCAGAATAAATCTTTCCTATGAAATTTGAGAATTGTATGAAACCATGTCCTATGAAAGGAAGCCATCTAAATAAGGAAGATTATAGATAAATAACAGTTAAAGTTCATTGTGCACAATCATTCTTTTATGAATAAAACACTGAATGTAGCTCTACTTTCCTGAGTCCTTTACCTTAGGGATACCTGGGTTATGCAGACCTAAATTTCAGTACATAAGTCAAAACTCTCTTGTTCGCTAACAACCAAAATACAAGCCAGGATGACTGAAAACAAAAAGCTATGACTTGTTTATTCCTGCAATGCATAAATCCAAGGGTTTCCAGGACTGGCTGTTGCACTTTCACCCCTCCCCTCCTGTGTACTTCATGCTCTCCTAGAACCTCCCAAGCTATGATTGTACACTTTTACTTTTTAAGTTTTTATTTATTATTTTTATTTTTTATTTTGTGTGAGTGTATTGTCTGCATGTGTGTAAGTGCACCCATGTCATGCAATGCTGGTGGAGGTCAGAAGAGACAATCAAAGCTCCTGGAACTGGAGTTATAGATGGTTGTTAGCCACTGTGTGGGTGTTGGGAATCAAACCCGCATCCTCTGCAAGAGCAGCCAATGCTCTTAACCACTGAGCCACCTCTCCAACCCTGATTGCACACTTTTAGGCTTACTTTGTTGCACTTGAAAAAATCATAGCAAAAGAGTAACAAAGTTCACCGAAATGATTTATCTTGGCTTGTATTTATTTGACTTGTATCTCATACCTATATCTGAAAATTTATAATAGCCAGTGGATGATTGATCAGGCCTGGGTCATGTTTTCATCTTTGAAGTAGGAAAGAGGATTTGACTGCGGTGTAGCACAGAGCAGTATTTCTCCAAGACAAATCTGCTAAAATAAAAGGAGATGCAGAGCAGGCAAAGGGTACAGGCTCTGCTATAACCAGTGGCAGCAGGTCCTTGGGACTTATGCACTCCTTGTTTCCGTCTTTGTGTTCGGCAGACTTCCTGAATTGATAATAGCGCCCTTTCCAAATGTACAGGCTTAGCTTTAGAATTCTTCCTGGTATGATACTTTAAACAGATCCAGCTGGTACACTTAAGTTGGCATTCAAATTACAATATAATTACCATACCTGAATTAGACAAAATTGAGTGTAATTGTCAGTATTAATGTTTGATGTGCTGAGTTTATATTGCTTGTTGCCACAGGTTGAGTTTCCTTCAGGTCATGGAGCAAGTTTTCTGGGAAAAAATCTTTTTCTTTTCATTGAGGTAGAGTACTAAGGGTTGAACTCAGGGTCGTGTGCATTCCCTGTACATGCTTTATGACTGAACTATACCCACAACCCCAGAAAGAAGGAAAGCAAGTTCAGAAACAAGGATTCCTACTGAAAGTTGCAGAATTGGAATTACCTTTTAGAACAGCCCCAAACTGACCAAGAGGCCAAGGTCTTTCACCCCTTGACCAGTCTTTCAGTGAAAACTGTCATCAGGGAGGTATAACCTTGGAAGACAAGCTCCATTTGAAAATGTATTACCATTATTATTTTTAAAATTATTTGTATATGGTGATGCAAATGTAAGTGCAGATGCCTTCAGAGGCCAGAGGATTCCCTGGAGCTGGAATTACAGGTGGCTGTGAGCTATCCTTGCAGACGCTGGGAACTGAACTTGGGTTCTCTGCAAAAGCAGTCAGTATGTGCTCTTAACCACTAAGCCATTTCTCCATACCCAGAAAAGATGGTGTCCCCAGAGTTCTCTCTGGGTCTCTTGCACTATCAGGCAAATCATATAACATATCTGTATGTGCATTTATTATTATTGTGGGGAGGGGGAAAGGAGTGACTTACAAAGAAATGAACACCCAGTGCCTAGCTCCATGCTGCCAAGCTCTGCACTGTGGCTCAGAGCCCACCATACCAGATTTCTCCCACAGCATGCCCATAGTCACTACTAGCCTTCATCCATGCCCCAGGGGCCAATGGTCTTGCCTCAGGTCTGTTAGTGCCAGGCCATCCTGTTCTTGAGTATGCCCAGCTGCTGCACATCCCCACTTGTGGCTTCTGTCCCAGGATGGTGCCACAAGCCCCTCCTTCTGCAGTTAACTCTCCACAGGCAATTCTCTGCAGTAGGCCGTGCCCCTTGGAGGAACCAGGACCCCTGGGGAACACACTGCACCCCTTTACTCTGCTCTTACAATCTTTATGCCAATCTTCCGCTAAGGTCCCTGAGCCTTGGAGGGGGTGACAGATGTAGGGCGATCTCTCTTGTATCATGGCGAGATAGTGACTTTCTGGGCCTCCCCATTATCTGTCTTTAAGCTGTGGCCATTGATCTATCTCAGTGGTGTTTCATCTACTATAAAGACAAATGGAAGGAAGTAGACACATTTAAACAAACATGAATGTAAATACAAATGTCTAGAAGATATCCCAGTAGGTGTACTATACTCATTAAGCAGTATACTTGTGATGGTTTCCCCATTAGGACCTGTAGCCTTTCTTGACACAAGGCGTTGGGCTGGTCTACAGCACAAGATGTGTGTTCCACCCCAGGAGCAGGCCTTATCCAATTAAAAATTTTTCAGTTTTATGTATGTTGGTCTAGCCATATTGCACTTGCAGGCATTGTTTGGTATGTCCATAGTGTGCAGCACATGGTGCCCATTGTTAAGTAGAATCATAGGGGATCCTTTCTTCCTCAACCATCTGCATAGCACCTTCTGGCAATATGAACGCCATCCATCTAGTGCCAGGGAGTTTTTTGGCTTAGTCTCAGCTCCATCTCTTCTTTTCCAGCACTCACAACCTGCTGTGTCTTCAGCAACATGGCCTTACCAACCTTTCTAGTGTACAACCAACATTAATGGCAATAACCTTGGTGAATTTGAAGACCTCTAGGATCTCTCTGACCAACAGCTCATGGGAGGGGGAGGGGGAAACACACCCCTGGTACTGTAGATTTTCTTAACAGGTGTATAATTTGGGAGTCTCTGTCTTCATCTTACCCAACCATAAAACTCCCAAGAATGTTACAGGTATAGCTGACCTTTGCTTCTTCAGGTATCTTTCAAATAGGTTTTACATCTGTAAAACACTTGAAGGAAGCTTAACATTATATATTAAATCTATCACAGACAATGTCTCACACAGCATGGAAAAGTTTTGTCCATTCATATTAACTGTTTTCTCCATAGCTCTTTGTTAGGTACCATAGCATGGGTACAAGACATTAATTTGGTTAGCTCTTTATCACTTTTACTTATCCCTTTGGAGTCATTTTGCACTAGGGGGATTTTACATGGAGTCTCTTTGTATTATTTTATTCTTGATACACTTACAGGTGTTGGCTCCAGTTGCCTGACCCTGCACTGGGCTAAGGAGGCAGGGAATTTATCCTGTCCCCACTACACTTGTTGGTTGCCTGAGTCAGGCAGGTCCTGGGTCTGCCTCCCGACTGTAGCCATATCTGTCATTTCTAGATTGACCACACCTGGATGCTGGGGGAGAACTTGGTGGGAAAAACTGCTTCCACCCCTAGTAGAGCCTTTATGAGAAGAGAAACGCATCTTATTTAATCCTTGGGGACTCTTAACCACCCCTGGGACAGTTTTTATCCTTTGAATGTCTTTTGTAAACTGTTCTTCTGGTTTTAAAGCCTTCCAGAAACACCTTAGTACTGAATTTGGTTTTCTATCATTTTTTTTTCTCTGGGAATTTGGGCTTGACATAAGTCTTGCCACATTTGTCTTCAAGTAACCCAAGTGGGCCATTTCTTCAGTCTTGTCTTTTTTATAACTCCTATGGGATGTTTTGTTATTTTACAGACACATTTTACATGTTGGTCAGAATCATTTAGATTTGCCAAAGCCTGTCTCACTTCACAAAGATCCTGTACCATTAAAGGGCTTAGTAAAACCACTAAAGCCCCATACCATTCTGGAGGTCCCAGTTGAATTAAGCTTTCCTTCATATCTCTGGTGAGCACAGTCTTATCTGGCCCTGTGACTGGACATTATATTGCTTTCTCACACCTAGTTCTCTCAGTAATGCCTGCAGCTCCTTTATAATCTTCCAGACCCTGCTAATCATGTTAGTCTCCCTTGGTGATAACCATGTATCTTTAATGCCTTTAACCAGCCATCCCATTAAGGACTTTCCCTGCTGCATTGGCCTAGGTTGGATAGCCTATATTGCAAGGATGGATGGGTGGTTATATAGCTCAGCTGTGAGACTTCTGAAGGACTTAAACTGACGTCATTTGCTCCCATGTCCCATATTCTCACAATCCCCATGGCTAGGGGCTCTCTGATTGCTTGCTTGTAAGTTTTTCCTAGCTTTAACAGTTTTAATATGGAGTATTTCCTAGCTACAGCACTGTTAGCTGTTTTTTCCTTTTTTATCAATGGTTGAATCTGAGGAACAGCTTTAGCTACTTTTATTTTTAGGTCATTTTGCTTTTGACTAGTATCTGTCTCTTCCTCTGAGTCTTTGGACCTTACACAAGTTAAAGTGTCCTGCTTTTATTTTCTCTCAAGCTCTGCAACTGGATCTGCCAGGAACTC
Organism: Nannospalax galili; assembly: GCF_000622305.1. Taxonomy (NCBI): domain Eukaryota; kingdom Metazoa; phylum Chordata; class Mammalia; order Rodentia; family Spalacidae; genus Nannospalax; species Nannospalax galili. The sequence goes on along the minus strand of NW_008343216.1, from coordinate 4,220,247 downwards.
CCTAGCCTTTTCAGCTTCCTCTGCCTAGGACACAATTTTTATTATGCAAAGTGGCCATGCCCCCTCTTTGGGCACTCTGCTTGAGGGTAAAAGTTTTTCTAGCCTCTGAATAACCTTTAACAAATATTCACGTACCTGAAACTTACCCCCACATTTACAACATAGCTATGACCCACGTTTCTGCATAGCTGGCCACTTTTTAGCTACAGACTTTTAAAATCCATTGTATAACACACGTGACTATTGCTAACCCCATTAAGAGTATGGGTTTTGATTGCCTTCTTTCCTAGGCTCCTGGCAGCTGCTCCTGGATTTGGGAATCAGAGCCCAGCTGACTGCCACAGAGGGAACAGGGACAGCACTGCTTTCCCAGACCCACATCTCCAAGGCTGTGGTTCATGTATCCAGGCCAGACTATACCAATTTGTCACCAGAGTTCTCTCTGGGTCTCTTGTGCTATCAGGCAAATGATATAACATATCTTTATCTACATTTATTATTATTGTAGGGGAGAGAGGAGTGACTTACAAAGAAGCAAACACCCCGTGCCTAGCTCCATGCTGCTCAGCTCTCTGCTGCCCAGCTCTGCACCGTGGCTCAGAGCCCACCATACCAAATTGCTCCTGTGGCATGCCCATAGTCACTGCTAGCTTTCGCACATGCCTCAGAGGCCAGCAGTCTCGCCCCAGGTTCGTAAGTGCCAGGCCATCCTGTTCTTGAGTATGCCCGGCTGCTGCACATCCCCACTTGCAGTATCCATCCCAAGATGGCTCCACAAGCCCCTCCTTCTGTGGCTGATACTCCACAGTTAGTTCTCTGTAGCAGGCCCTGCTCCTTGGAGGAACCTGAACCCTTGGGGAACACAGATGGCATTGAGTACTCCTGAGCCATAGCATCCCACACTCCAGGCAATGAATGTCTAGGCACAGCAGGTGAGTCAGACCAGCCAAATTGCCTTAAGATTATAAACACTTCAGTGTTTTTGTGAACATATTGTTTGCCTTAATAGCTACTGGAATTTTATTCTATTTTCCTTTAATTTAATATTTTGGATGTAGTTTATAAAGAGAAACTCTGAGTGGGCTGGAGAGATTGCTCAGTGGTTGAGAGCACTGGCTGCTCTTGCAAGGGACCCACATGGTGGCTAACAACCATCCATAACTCCAGTTCCAGGGGGTCCAACTCCCTCTTCTGACTTCCATGGGCATTGCATCACACCAGTGCATGTACATATACGCAGGCATTACACTTGTACACATAAAATAAAAGTGATAAAGTATTTTAAAAAGAGAAATTCTGAATAGAGATGAAGTTGTCAGCAAATCTTCCAAAGATGTTAACACTAGATGCAATTATATTCCTTTGAGGAACTTAGAGTTATTTGGCTCTTGTGCTAGGGGTACTGACAGTAAAACATTTGCCTACCATGTACAAGGCTCTGGGTTTAATCCCTAGCACCACACACACAGACACACACAGTCACAGACATAGATACACACACACACACACACACACACACACACACACACAGAGAGATTCACAGACATAGATACACACACACACACACACACACACACACACACACACACAGAGAGAATTAATTAAAAGAAGAAAATGATAAAACTTTAAAAAATATTTTGTTATTTTTATTTTATGTGTATGAGTATAGTGCCTGCAGGTCTGTAAATACACTTGTGTCATGCAATGCCTGCAAGGGTTGGAAGAGGCCATTGGATCCCTGGAACTGGAGTTATGGATGATTGTTAGCTACCATGTGAATGCTGGGAACTGATACTGGGTCCTCTGCAGAAGCAGCCAGTGCTCTCAACTACTGAGCTCTCTCTCCAGTCCAAAACTTTTAAACAACAGTAGAATGTATTTTTACAAACAAGGATGAGAACAATAAGAAAAGAGGTTAAAAGAAAAAGAACAGAAAAAGGGAATCAAATAAGTGGGTTTAATAAAGTATAGTTGTGCAGGGAGTCATATGTTACATAGGTAGGCGAGACTGTAGATGCAAAAAAAAAAAGTCTTGACCAGCATCACCAATACTTACTAATCAGAAAAACCTGAGAATTCAGTTGGATGCTAGCCATCAGAGTGATGGCTGTAAGACATGTGAAATAGTTAAAGGATGTGCCCCAAAATATCTTAATTCATTTCAGAAAGATTTTGTTAAGGTACAAAAATCCAGCTCATTACTATCAACAAACATAATTTTGTGCCAACAGAAAATGGTTACAAGTTAAATGGCTATACATTAAATACTATAACTAGCTATAATGTTAAAACTTCAAGCATTCAACTAAGCATAAGACAAGTTTGAGAAAATTCTTATGCAATAAACAAAACAAAAATTTGATAGCAGCCTTTAGATTTGCACATGTGAGATTGTCAGGGCTGGATGTGGCTTTGGAGATCAGCCAGTTCAGTGTTGTTTGTTTTTTAATTGAGAGAGACAGCAGATGCAGAGAAGCGAGATGGCTGAGCTAAGGTCCGTCAGCTAGTGCTAATTAATGCCTGGAATAGGAAACAGACCATGTGTGTTCTGTGTATACTCAGTGCTTGTCACCATGAGCAATAGCAACAATTGTCTCACCTTTCCTTGTCCTTAAGGTGACTAGAATAAAGCTTTGTCTTTGTCAGGCAAACCATGATGTTCACCTCAGTGTGACAATTCACACCTCAGAAACTGAGGGAAAGGCAGATTTGGATGTGGGACAATTACAAAATTATCTGTTGCTCTTAATACAGTAATTTTACTTTACAGCCTCTTACTTTTCTCTGAACTATGTCCAGGAATAGATTTTGGTTATCTTAAAAGTGTTGAGGACTGCATATATATATATATATATATATATATATATATATATATATGATTTTGAAAGTTCAAAATTTTACCCCTTTTGGA
>NW_008343216.1:4213198-4216937 GCF_000622305.1 Nannospalax galili | reverse complement strand
AATTTTACCCCTTTTGGATTCTTTGAACTGAGAATTCATTCAAACCCAGTCTCCCAAATGCCCAGATTGGAATTTTCGGCTTTTATGTTGCTTGAAAAATATACTGACTTGAAGATATCTTAATGCTAATTAGAGTCATTGCTAAGTAGGAATGTGTAAGGAGGGATCATCTAAAGATATAGCTGAGAAAAAAGAGATTTTTTGTTTGTAAAGGGAAAAAGCTAATAATATATACATAATTTTTGATATTAGTAGATTTTAATGCTATCAAATCTGTTATCTTTTGAATTAATTTATTCATTCATTCACTTACAGATATTAGTGCAAGGCATTTTTCCAAATGCCAAGGACACAGCAGCAAATGAAATAGACCGCATACTTGCCCTTAATCAGCTCATATTCTTCCCGGGGTGAGAAACATAGGGAACAAATAAAGAAATTAAATTTGTAATGTGTTAGATGGTGCCAAGTGTTTTGGAATCAACGAATCAGGGTTTTGGAAGAAGGGCTGCTATTTTAAATAATGAATGAAAAGCCTGACTGAGTAGTTGACCCTTAAGGAGGATCAAAAAAGGTGAGGAGGCAGACTGTAGCCCTCTGGGGAAGCAGTGTACTTGAAGGAAGAGAACACAGCAAGTGCAAAGGCCCTGGATAGAAGCCTGCTTCAAGTATTTGAGAAGCCCATGTAGCTGGAAGTGAACAAGTAAGGGGAGCGTGTGGGAGCTGAAAGTTGGAGGAAAAATGGAGAGTCTTATCACACAGGGCCTTGACACTTTTTGAGGACTTTGCCTTTGCCTTAAGTGGACATGAGAAATCACTGGAGGATTTTGAGCAGAACAGGGTTACGGTCTGGTTTGCAGATTCTAAAAAGACCACTATGGCTACCATGTTGAGAATGTCCTATGGTTATCTGAAGTGGGGAGGGGATACCAGTTTGGAGGCTACTGCAGTGAAATAGGGGCGAAGTGCTGGGCAGCCAAAGCCAACACCTGGGATAGAGATGGCTTGTTAGAGATCTAGCAACTCTGGAAGTATAGCTGGCCTGCCTTGCAAATAGATTATACTGGAAGAGTAAGCAAAAGTGATGACCCTAGGATGACCCTGAATCGTTTGCCTCAAACAGTTGTAAGAGTTTCCATTTGCTGAGGCAGAGGTACTGGGTGGAGCAGTTCCATGAGACGGAAGACCAGAAGTTTTGTTTTTCAACATCATATACTGCTATAGGTTTTTAGTGACTTGAGATGTGCTCTGTGTGTACGTAGTTATATAAAAGTCAGCAATTTTAATGTCTTCAAATAAATTAATTTCCTGACAGTTTGAGGCATTAAAAGCTTAAATGATTTGGTAAAAATTTCTTTATAATGCTTAGTATTTACATTTTAATGGAAATATATATACATCATATAAGTCGATATCTTTTATCTAGGATTTCAGGAAAAAGCTAAATGTATTTTTGCTAATGATAAAATAAAACAAATACCTTCAGCCAAATGTTCATGGTAGATTGATGAAAGATAATTTTTATTGAATTATTTTAATAATACAAGTAAATTCCAGATAGTGCATCTTTTTTTACCCATAAACACTTCTTAAAAATGTTTATGTCTGGGGCTGGAGAGATGGTTCAGTGGTTAAGAGCACTGGCTGATCTTGCAGAGGACTGGGATTCAATTCCCAGCATTCACATGGCAACTAACTCGAGTTCCAGGGGATCTGTTGCCCTTTTCTGGCCTCCATGGGCACTTGCATAACACAGACATAGCACTCATACACCCAAAATAAAATAAATAAAATAAAATAAAATCATGTCTGAAGAACATGTCTTACCCACTTCTTTAGCATCAGCTTTCAATGACAGCCCATATAATACCAGATAGGATCCTTGTCTGTTCACACTGCAGGTATAGAGCTCCTTCAAGCAACTCTTGAGAGTTCTTCTAAGTGAGAGTTATACAGGCAACAATCCCTCAGTGAGATTACATTACATGTATTAAAATGAAACACTTCCTTTTTTCCTGCACTCTTGTGTGAAGTGTTTGAGCTTTACAGGAACATTTGTGTAAACATAAGTTATACACCTCTGAGAAAGCACAGCTACTGCACACCTAATTGAAATGCAGCTCAGTCAAGGTCTGCAAATGAACTGAACTGAGAACTTTCCAGGGAGATTAAAATATTTTAATATTCTGTTTAAGAAAGCAACACATTTTAAGTGATCCAAATGGAACTCCTAGGATCAGCTATATTTTGAAAATATATAAGTGGAAATGAACAATTTGCTATTACACAAGAGACTACTAAGAAATAGTCTGCATACTATGTTAAGTAATGTATATTTGTGTAATCTGCTTCCAGATTTTAATTGCAGATTATCATCACATTGATATTGCCTACAGTCTAAATTCATTTTAGCCAGGAATATTCCAAAAGCAAGATCCTGAAGGAAGGGCATAGATTTCAGTGATTGTCAGATCCTTCAAACTGATCTTTGTGGTACATCAAGGATTGGTTTGGGAAAGGACATCATAAGCCTGCAGGTCTGGGTGCTGCAAAGGTTCATCTAGTTCATCATGTCACCCTAAGGATTATTAAAATCGCCAGATGCAAAACCCATTATAATAGGCTGGCTTCCCAACCTGTGAACTCTAGATAGAGAACTCTTCTGAAGGCAGAATCTCCTTTTCAAAGATATTAAAAATAGGGTTCCTCCTCATTCCACTTTTACTGAGTCCCCAACAGTGGTGGTGTATTTTAAAGACTCTCCTCACAGTACTTTAAACCCTTAAAAGAATTTAGAATTTAAACTTCAAATAATCATCTCTTTTGTCATGGTCTTTTGGTGTTCAAATGATGATCCTTTGTTTAAAGAAAATCAGACTTAAATTTGTGAATTAAGTGATTAAAATCAAAGCTCATTATTATGTTTTCCCTATTACTTCACCTCTGATCTTTCAACTATTACCTTGGCTTTTGATCCATTTCCAAAGTGTTAAAATATAACCTCTCTGAAGAACTAGTCTTCATAACAGCACAATCACCAACATGGACCCTGGCTATTTCCGAGTTTTTAGACCTTTTCCCTCAGTTTTGATTCTACCTGGGTTTTTTTTTCCTGGTATACTTTTTACCACTGGTTAGTCAACTTCTTTCAAGGGTCACTTTTAGCATATAATTACTTTGAATATTAAAAATCATTAAAATATACCAAACTATGTGGCACTGTTAATAGCTGTGCTTATAAGAAGTAAACAACCACAAAATATTAAGGTAAAGGATGTTTTCTTCCCAAAAACATGCAGAAAAACTGTCATCGAATCAATAGTAACTAATACAGACAAATATATCTATATATAAACATAAATAAATGTATTAACTTATGTATTAACTTATTGCATATTTACCTTATGTTAAAATCTAAGTCAATAATAATAGTTTGAGGATATACTTTATGGCAACTCTTGGTAACCAAATAATCATTCCAAAACTAGATAAAGAATTGAAAATACATTTTTGCCTCTCAGTTATTAAAAATATCTTCTTTCAGTTTGCAGCAATCATTAAAACCTTCCTCTTCCTCCATTCATAGTATTCAGAATACATTTTATGTCCACTACAACAGCCCAATGTCAAGTTTTAAAGATCAATTTTGGAACATTTTGGGACTTACTAATTAAAATTCTTAGTGATATAGTTCATTAATAAATTGATGGAGTTATTTAAGTGTAATAATGAAGATATT
>NW_008343216.1:4188854-4213061 GCF_000622305.1 Nannospalax galili | reverse complement strand
CTTTCTTTCTTTCTTTCTTTCTTTCTTTCTTTCTTTCTTTTTCTTCTTTCCCTCTTTTACAGGGTCTCCTGTAGTCCAGCCTGAACTTGAATGTCCTATGTAACCAAGAATGACTTTCAATATCAGATCCTCCTGCCTATACCTCCTGTCCTATCCCTCTCTCCCCCCAACCCCAGTGCTGAGAATCAAATCTAGGGCTATGGGCATGCTAGGCAATCCCTCTACCAAATGAACTACATGCTCAGCCCTGAAGATATTTTCTTTAAAGCTTTAACTATGAGTGGTATTAGTGGATAAAAGCATAGGGCCAAGTGAGAGCCAAGGTTTCAATGGTGCTTTCTGCCAGTGCTCAGGAGGTCCTCTGAAATGCTTCACTCCTAGAAGCTTGGGACTACCTTGAAAAAAAAAAATCTCAGAAAAACCGCAGCATTTCATGGAGAAATGTGAGTTTACTGGCTTATCACAAACTCTGAGACATTAGGTGAGTGGCTTACACAAGCTTGTACTTCGGGTCATCCCTCTTTACATTCTCCCTTCTGTGGAGGCGTGATAAGTGGTGCCGAAACCTTCCTCCTCAAGTTTTGATGACTCCTTATGCAGAGCACTTCTCTCCCCACCCTCCTCGCTGCCTAGACTTCCCCCTTGCTTCTCCTTGCTGGTTTCTGCTCTCAGGTCAAGAGGAATTCTGTGACAAACCTCTTTTAGAACACATTTCTTTAAAAGGAAAAGACAAGATCTTTTTTCTGCTGCCCTTGGCTGCACACACACATACTCTCACATTCAGCCAACATATTCATTCACTAAAGACATTTGCTGCTGCAAGCATTCAGATACAGGTAAAGCATTTCTTTCTTCAAGGTCTCTTCTTCCGGGTCCTCACATGAAGTTCACAGCTCCATTTTTCTTGACAGTCATGGAACTTTGGCAAAGCATTCACTGTGCCTCCTGTTCACTTGAAGGTGTGCATCTCACTGAATGTGAGCTTTTCAGTAGCTGAAATCTTGCTTATTTATAGTCTAACCTAATTCCTGACCCTTTGTAAACCACTTAATAAACATTGGAAGAGGAAAAGAACTAATGAATGGGTGGAAATTTGGTCTTGTGTGCTTTCATTATTCTCATTCTGCCAAACAATCTCTCACTTGTGCTCATAAAATTTTTTGTTCCTTTGTTTTCTTGGAAGCTATGCTTTTATATTAAGTAGAAATTTGGTTTTCAAACTCAAAATTAATTCCCCATTAAATTACACTTGAGTAACCCATGCATTAGTAAAGCACTGTGGAACTTCATTTTATGTTTGCCCACACTGGAAAATTCTGGCCGAATTGCTCAGAAACGACAAAAATTAGGGTTAGTCAAGGGAAAGGCCATTTGATGTGCTCTTTTGGCGTTTCCTCTCAGCATAAGCATTTGATAATTTTCTCTTCACCTTTTCTTCTCTCTCAGTAGACTTTTGGTAATCAGAGGAGAAGTAGAAATCTTGTAAGTAATATAAATTTGGAAATGCTTTCCACCAACAAGGCAGTAGGAGAGTTTGAAGGGCAGTGGTAATCCTGTATTTTGGCAGTCTTCTCTTCGCCTCTGCCTTCCTTTCTCTCCCCTCACTTGTTTTTATTTAACAGATATTGTGGGTTAAGGGGTTATCTCAATTCTTTAAAGTCATAATTTCCTCATCTTTTGGGGGGAAATAGTCATTCTTTATCCTAAGCAGTTTGCTTTGTTACCTAAGTAGGAGCTCCATAAATGGGTTTTAAATAAATACATAGTTTTACTGATTGATTGACTCACTGATTGATTGACTGATTGATTGATTGATTGATTGATTGATTGATTGATTGCCTGTATACGTGTGTGGGCATGCATGTGTCTTGATGTGCATGTGGCTGTCAGAGGGGAAACTCCCAAGAATCAGTTCTTTCCTTCTATCATGTAAGCCTCAGGGACTGAACTCAGACTTTTAGGCTTGTCAGCAGCTGCCCTTGCCTGCTAACCCATCTTGTGGCTCTAGTACATACCATTTGATATCTTCAGAGCAATTTCATGTGCACTGTGCCAGTTTATCTCATTTCATTCTGTATGTATGATTACTGGATGATAATCACTTTCACAATGCTAAAATTAGTTTTATGTTTTTCCAAGGTATGCGGATTTGAGATGAGAGTTATGACTGAAGTTAGTTCAAATTAAACCAGTTTAGGATATTTTTTAGTCACTGAGGAGACAGACACATGGGCTGCGGTTGTCTCAGCATCCCTCCTTTCCTCCCTCACTCCTTCCCTCCCACCGTCTCCCCTTGTCTACCTTCCTCCTTGTGATCTCCCATTCCCCTATCTTCCTTTCTCACCTTCCCTTCTCTTGTGATTGCTTCCTCTACTTACCCTGGCCTCCTGGCTGTTCCCCAAACACTACAGGAATGTTATATATTGGCGCTTTCTAACCAGCTGCTCCTCCTGCCTGGAACAGTCTTCCCATAGATACCTGCTGCTTATTTAACTCCCTTGTCTCATTTCTTAACCTAACATTCTAGCGGATGTTCCTACCATTCACTGAAAGACAACTTCCTACAACTGGAAAGGTCACTTTTCCTGTCTCCCTTTAAATGTGATATAACCATGTGATTTGTTGCATTCAAAGAAATAAAAGCAGCAGTTATACATAGCTGGTTTTGGGTTGTGCCCCGCATATCAGGATCCCTTCCCTATACCACTGCAAGTGGTATCTTTATCAGTCCAGTCCTCTGAGTGAGGTAAAGTGTCCTGCCTGTAATGGACGTGCAGCTTGGATGAGAAGTAAGTTTTTGTTTAAGAGCACCTGCAGCTATCTGGAGGTCATTTGTTCCTGCAAAATAACTGGAAAATGTACATGTATCACCTATGATTCCAGTGCTGTAGTGAACCTATCTTCTACTTCCACCCACGGCATCCTGCTTTCCTTTGACCTACTTTACCTTTTGTTTGTTGCATTTGCCACTTTCGAGCCAGATCCTACATAATTTGCTTACTGTGTTTGTTTTTTATTTTCTTTATCACCCCACTTTCTCCTCCACTGGAATGTAACTCTATGGTTAGAGATTTTATTTTGTTAAATTATGACTGAACACTTGAGTATTAAGCACCACCATGTGTTGTTCAGGGCACTGAGAGTGCAGAGAGGAATAGATTTCCTTACTTGCCCTGTCTCTCTTGACACATAATTCTTCAAACAATGCATTGAAAGAGCAGAGGGACAACATGGCACTGCTGGAAAGCTCAGTGGCTAAGTCCAAGATTAAGAGAACCAGAGAGCATGGATCCGTGAACGCTAAGAGAAGAGAGCATGTCAGAGGTTCAATACCAAACTCTACACAGAGGTCAAGAATTTCAAAAAATGACCAGGGGATTTCACTTGTTGAACATCAGAGTCTTTATGGACAGTACTTTGTGAACTTAGTTTTACTTACTCAGATATAAGGAAGTCATTAAATGTTGCCCCAGTGACCAAAATGGAATCTTTAAAGAGCTAACAATCCCAGAGTGACTTGCTTAGCAACACAGATAATCATGGATGGCTGACTAAACTGGTCTCTTCACTTCTTGTTCATTCATTGCCTTAGGACCAAGTGTTTAGATATTTGAAAGACTCCATTAAACCTGGCTGAGTGTATAATGCTCATCTCTTTCCCTTCCTTTTCCCTGTTTGACCACTGGCAAATCCTGTTGACTCTTCCTCCAAAATATATCTCCTTTCTAATAATCCCAGTTCCTCTACCAGCACTCTCCCCAGGCAGTGTCTGGTTACTGTCTTGATGCAGCTGCCTCTCAATTCCCCTCCTCATCTCCATTGCACTCAAATCCAGTCCATCCACAGAAGCATAGGTCCAGTTCTCTTTAAAAATCGGGTCATGTCAGTAATACTGCCCCTTCTAAGAGGTTTTCCATAGCACAGGGAATGGAATACAGTCTAAGAGTCACAAGGTCTCACGTACTGTGATGATTGATCACACTTTGGGTTATGTCACCCTCTACTTTGTGCTTCATTCTTATGTCATGGACTGTCTTTCTGTCCCCTCAGCACATTCTTGCCTTGTGGAGTTTATACTCTGACTTCTTCCTGGATGCTGTTGCACAGATTTTCATTTGGCTGGTGCTTGCTTCTCATTCACCTCCGGGCTCAAAAGCCAGCTCTTTAGGGAGCTATTCCTTCCTCCCCTAACCATCACCCCTCTGCATTCAGCCCCCATCACCACACTGTCTATAGAGCTTGTTATTTCAGTCTTTGCACTACAGTGCCTATTTATTTGGTTATCATGCTGCCTGTCTTGTGCTTGAAATCAAGGGCCGTATTGCTTGTTCACTTTGGTATAGATAGGTTAGAGAGGAGTTACTGCTTATAGTTGCCACTTGTATGGCACTATTCTGAGGACTTAAAAATTTTACTTAAGTTTTCATACAAGTATATATTGTATGTTAAGCACAATACCCCACACTCTTCTACTCCTCCCTTTCTACCCCTCCCCATCTCACTAGTCCCCTTTGTTCTCTTAGACAATTTCATATCTACTTTCATGCCACATGTATATACATGGTTTTGTGTGTTTATATAAAAATCTAGGAACCACAAATGAAAGAAAATATACTGCAGATTTTTCTGAGACTGACTTAATTCACTTGATATGATCATCTCAAGTTGCATCTATTTTCCTGCAAACAATGTAACTTCATTCTTCTTTATAACTGAAAAAATTCATAATGTATAGATGCCACATTTTCTTTGTCCATTCCTCTGTTGTTGGACTCTTAGGTTACATATATTTACTCATTTGATCTTTGTATCAAACATTAAGAGGTAAGCACAGTGCAAACCTCCACTTAGAGGTGAGGAAACTGAGGCAATGAGTTAGGAAATTAAGGCTCTTGCTCAAGTCAGTGAGTGACAATATTTTAGAGAAGCACTTCTCAAATTCCATCACCCATTAGAATCTCCTGGGGGACTTCCAAAGTGGAGATTGCTGGTCTTCACCTGAGCATTTTCTTTCACTAGTTCTGAGGTAAGTTCCGAGACTTTTCACTTCTAAGAAGATCCCAAAGCAGTGCAATAGAATGTACAAAGGATCTTTCCCATTATTCATGTTAATATGTACATTTTGCCCAAAGAGGCCTCTACATGATATTAGATATGTTTATAATGATGCTCTAGTAAGTAAATTGTGAAGACTTCATGGATTTGGCAGATGAACAAAGGAACCTTGTGGGAAGAGAGGAAAGGTATACCTTTTCCCCTGGTTTGATTTAATTAATTTGAGTCATCAAGATGGTTTCTAGATAAGTTGACTTAATTACACTTTATGTTCTGTCTAATTTAGACGTACTGTACCTATGGCCCAACCACACTCGTTTGTGTTTCATGTGATCTGAATTGCATTGCATATGAAGATTTTCTAGCTCTTGCAGGTATGCAAGAAATTTTCCTTTGAAAGAAAGGAGAAATTCAAGAGCACTTATTAAAAATGTATACTATTTTAATATTTATCACTTAATCCTTTTTATAAATAAGACGATTGCTCTGAAAGGATTTTTAAAAAAAATCTTACATGAGACTATTTTCACTAAGATACGTGGAGAATACTTGAATTTGTTTCTTTCACAGCATACCAGAGATTTGGAGCTACAAAACTTTGTTTTCCGAGCTTCTCTCTGGTGTTAACATTCCAATGTTGTATTCGCATGACAAAGACTAATAAGAGAAAATGGCACACCCTGGATCTATTTTAGTGATAAAGACAGGAGTGGGAAATGGTAAAACCTACCTAGCCTCATTACCACGGTGCTAAAACTGCCATCAATTATAATCACCCACCATCTCTCTAATGTGAGACTTTGTTGCTAACTTCTCCTCAACAAGAGCTCAGTCTCCTTTAATCCAGTCTGTCTGTGGAGTGTGAATGGAAATATATTGATAGTGCTTACATTGATGGCATTCTCTCCACTTAAAAAGCTTGTGTTGAAAAAAGAAACAATGTCAGCACATAAAGCAGGTTTCTATAGACAACCAATTTTGTTTTATTGCCTATCATCTTATAGGCAAAATAGTGTTCCAAGCACTTACCTTGACCTGTATTTCATGATCACAGTTATTGATGCTGAATGTTTCTTTTGACTCTGCCAAATGTGCAAAAATGTGCATACCCTTCCCTTTGCCTGTGACCTTACATTCACTCCCCACTCCCCACCCCACCATTAGTTGGGACCGAATCTAGGGCCTTATGCATGTGAAGTCAGACCTCTACCACTTAGCCTATACAGCCCTAGTCCCTACTTCTGTCTAGGTTAACTCTTCTCATATCTTTCCTTCCTTCTTCAGTTTACCCTCTTTTCTTCCTGTTTTTCTTTTTTTACTTTCTTCTTTCATTTTTGTCCACAAGTAATTATTGTGTAATTAAAAAGAAGTCACGAACATGAAAAAGACTAATGGTTCATAAAAAGATATAATTCACAAAGCAGCAAGAGAATTGTATACAGGAGGTAACAAACACTTAGTAGAGATCTCACGGACCTGGGATTGTTGAGATCACCTTGTAATAAAAAAAATAAAAAAACAAAACAAAACAAAACAACAACAACAAAAAACTCCAGGCATCAATTACTGTATGATAAATACCCCAAATATAGCAGCTTCAAATAATAGTGACCTATAGTTTGTGGTGATAGTTTGTTGGGCTTGGGTGTCCTGTGCCTCACCCTTCACCTGCTACCTGCTTGTGCTGAGGTCTCTAGAATGGTTTATTCGCTTCAAATAGTTGAAATGTGGCAGCTAGCCTTTGGTCCCTCTCCTTCTCCCTTTCCTCCTCTCCTTCCATCTTCCTCTTGGATACTGTGTCTGGACTTTGCTTGGGTGACTCAAGTTCCACAGGAGAACATGCCAAGGGCCTAACTCATGGTGTGCAAGTACTTTCCAGGACTGCTGTGTTGAGCTTGCCTATGCATGTTCCCTTGGCCAAAACAGGTCAATGTGGGAGGTGGAAATTCTGGCAGGCAAGCTTCATGTGGGCACCACCAATGCGGGCAAAGTACTCTGAAAATAAAAAGTCAGACAAGGAGAATTTGAGCTCATATGATCAGAAAACTTCTGGGACCATTTACAGGAACATAAGAGACCTAGTTTTAGATTTGAGAAGTGTGAAATGAAGAATGTGTTTAGTAGGCTGATAGCAAAAATTTACTTGAACAAGAATAGGAATGATCAGAGACACCAAACAGGATATAAGTGACTAAAACAGTGTGAGTGGGCGAGGTCTGAGACAGGAAGGTGCATCAGCGAACCTTTTAGTGTATTTCAGTTTAGCTGGGAGGAAGAAGAAGACCAGATCCGGAGACAACGGTTCCACATACTCCTCTCATATCTGTGATACTGCTAGAATTTTCTGTCTCTAGTTAAATTCAGCTCTCACTTAAACACATCTGAGAATGGGGTTTGAGAAAGAATTCAGCTTTATTTTAGCGACTCTTACTATAGAGCCTGTCTAGCACTTGGAGCTACTGACTTTAAAATATGCATTTAATAATAATAATTGCTTGTGCCTTTGAGATTTCCTCATGGTTCTCAAACAAGGTGGAATAGCTGTCAGGAAGCTGAAACTCATGATGCAGCCTGGCAATTAAGCTTTTTCCCCATTATTAATACCTTTTGCATGCTATCCTGCTTCTGGAAACAACAAATCTGTATAAAAGCTCGGTTTCCATGATGAGTCAGTTTTCTCGTTTTGAAATGCTTCCTCTTTAATGTTAAGGCTGGATCAGCACAAGTCCAGAGATTAAAAAGTTTAGTGCACAGTTATTTTCTCAGTATCCACTGATACGATGAAGTCAATTTTCAGAAGAAATTAATAGTTTTCTAAGAAGCCGTTGTTCACTGAATGAGAGCTATGGGTTGAGGAAGTCCTTGTAGAAATTCCTTGAGGAGATGTCAGCAAGTTTTGTGTTTGTGAGCTTGTGTGAACATTGTCATATCTCTTGGAGTTACCTGAATGCCCAAGCCAATGTGTGCTCAGACCCATGCAGCCAGGACCAGGCCATGGAGACCTTGCAAGCTTTAGAAGAAACAGGATTACCACAGAAACCAAATGGAATGCATTATCTTTACCTGATCATCTGCTTCAAGAGAAAAATTCAGAAGCTGAGAATTCAGTCAGAATGAAATTAAAGCACGAGTCTCAACTGTTTTGTGGCATTGCTGAATTTTCTTTCTCTTCTGCTTTTAGATAATTTAGGGACAATGATACAGTAAACACATGTATATTCACTAATCTGTAAGACTAATGAGAATGATAAAAATGTGGTTGTTATTTCATAGGTATTTTATAATAATTTATTAGTATGTTACTTGGTTTGCTTCACTTTTTAAAAATGTTAATACAGGTGCACAGGTGTATGTAATATAGTCCACATCTTGCCTACTGGCTATATGTGGCAGTAAAAATAGCTGACATTTGAGTTCCTACTCTAGCCTAAGTGTTGTATGTATATTATCTCATTTGATACTCAGCACAGCTTTATGGACTAGGTTCTGTTATTATGCTTTCTCTGGAGACGAGGGAACAGACATAGAGAGGTTATATAACTTGTCCTAGGCAACACAGCAGATCTTAAAAATTCATTTCTGAATTTGAAGCAGAGATTTTCAGGGCAATCTAGGCACCAGGCATTTTCTGACCTTTTTCTTACTGTATTGTGCTTTTAAAAATGTTGAGCTGTGAAGCCTGAGGACAAGCTGGCCAACGAAGAAGAGGCATCTGCTATTATATATATTTTCTTGCTTTTTTCTCACTATACCACAAGGGGCCACATGCATAATCAAGCGGTATTTACTACTAATAAATACACAGTGATGACTGTATGTCAATATTTGTTTTAAAATTTTAATTATTTACTTTAGAAACTCTCATACAAGTGTATATTGCATGTGTAACACAGTCCCACATGCCCTTTGTCCCCCTTGTCTTGCCTCACCCTGCTTCCATTGTTCCCTTAGGTATATATATATATATATATTTTTTTTCATATATACCGTCATGATTCTATATATCTATGTAAGTCTATGACCCACAAATAAGAGAGAACATATAATAGGTGTGCCAGTCTCTTTCTGAAACTGACTTTATTTGCTTAATATGTTTATCTCCGGTTGTAGTTATTTTTCCTGCAAATAATAGTTTTGTTCATCTCTATGGATGAAAAGAATTCCATCTTGTATGCATGCCACATTTTCTTTATCCATTCCTCTGTTGCTGGACACTTACACTGGCTACATAAATTAGCTATTATGAATAACGCTACAATAAACATTGATGTACAAGTTTCTCTATGATAGCTTGACTTGGAGTCATTTGAGTAAATACTCAGCAATGGAACAACTGGGTCATATGGTAGATCTAGTTTTAGAGAAACCTCCATATTGATTTCCATAGTAGATGGACAAATTCATAGTCTCACCATCATGTATGCATAAAAATTCTCTTTATACCTTGGCAGGGTAGTCTAAGCCTTTAATTCCCAGCACTCAGGAGGCAGAGGCAGGTGGATCTCTCTGAGTTTGAGGCCAGTCTTGTCTAATGGCAAGTTCATAGCCAGGGCCACATAGATTAATAATACCTGCCTCAAAAAATTCCCTTTTCTTTACAGCCTTGTTACCACTTACTGTTCTGTTTATTTCTCTGTGTATGTCATGTGTGTATGCCCTCCCTCCCTCCCTCCATCCCTCCCTGCCTCCCTCCCTGCCTCCCTCCCTTCCTCCCTTCCTTTCTCTCTTTCTTGGGGTGAGGTGTGCATGTGTGCCATGGCATGCATGTGTGGCAGTCAGAAGGCAGCTTGCCAGAATCAGTTCTCTCTTCTACCATGTGGGTTAACTATCTTGCTGGCCCCCTACCTTAGTTTTCTCCGCCCCAGCATTCTCCTTTCTTATGGTTTGTTTTACTTTTTCAGACAGGGTTTCCTTGTAGCCCCAGCTGCTCACAATGTAGACCAGGCTAGCCTTTACCTCAACCTCCCAAGTGCTGGAATTAAAGGCATATGCTCACCATGCCCTGCTCACTTTAGTTTTTGAGACAAAAATTTCCCTGATACTGGCTGGAGTGCACAGTATTTAGCAAGTTTGGCAGACCAGTAAACCCCAGAGATCTTGGTGTCTCTACCTCCCCAGTTCTGGCGCTAGGGTTGCAAACTTAGGTCCTCATGCTTGTGCAGCAAACACTTTACTGGGTTAGGAAGCTAATCCAGAGATGTGAGGTGGAAAAACAGGAGTGGGCCTGAGTCCAAGGTTATAAGGGGAACCCAATGTGGGGAGAGAATATTTTATTATTTTTATGCATATGAGTGTATTGCCAGCATTTATGTAAGTGCTCTCATGTTGTGCAGTGCCTGCAGAGGTTAGGAAAAGGCCTCGGATTCCCTGGGACTTGAGTTACTGATGGTTGTTAGCCACCTTGTGGGTGTTGGGAATTGAACCTGGGTCATCTGCAAGAGCAGTCAGTGCTTGCAACTGCTGAGCCACCTCCACAGCCCCCAAAATTATGTATTTTAGAGAAAAGATTCCATATTGTCTTTTATTCCAGAAAAGCAATTATCAAAAGTTACACTAGAGGAGGATGGGGTGTCCCTTCTGCCAGGGTCCAGTCATAATATTGGAGGAAAAAAATGCCCACGTAATATGCCTAGGTGACTCCATGTTGCCCTTTTCAACCCAGCAAAAGTTCCAACGTCAAAACCTAGAGTCAGAGAACGGTTAAGCCTGGAAATGTAATCTCTCCACAGAACATTTCATTACTAACCCCGATTACTCTCTTTTAAAATTTCTTTTAAATTTAAGAATTTATAAAGAAATCTTAGTCAATGGATATTAAATTCATGCTTCCTTCATGGCCTCCATGAGAAATAGAATTTTTGATTGTTGGCTGTGACATATCATACTCAGAATTCTCTTTAATTTTAAAAAACATGAAGGAAATAACATTGTCAATCAAGTTACTTAAGAAATAACCTGCGGAGCTGGAGAGATGGCTCTGTGGATAAAAGCACATACTGCTCTTGTAGAGTACCAAAAATCAGCTTCCAGCGCCCATGTTGGGCAGCTCATAACTGCCTGTATCTCCAGTTCCAGGGAGATCTGGTGCCTGTGGCCTCAGCGAGCACCTGCACTCATGTGCACACAGGCACACACACACACACACACACACACACACACACACACACACAGCCATCGTTAAAAACAATACAACAAATTCTTAAAATAGAAATAGCATGAATTTCATATTTATTAGACTAAACTATTGAATCATCTCTTTTGCATTTATGATTTCAAAGTCTTTTGGTTTCCAAAATTATTTCTTTCTACATCTCAGTGATCAGTATCTCAGTATTATCTACATGTAAAAATTTATCTTAAAATCACTGTAATATTCTTTAAATCCCTAAGATCTGAAATATAGTGGAACATATAGTGGCACTTAGAGTATTTATAGGTATAGATTTCCTCTGGTCTTTAACTAACTTAGAGCTGCCAATGAACTTTTAGCACAAAAATAACTTTTATTGTTACATTTTGAATTTTAGCATTTTAAATTATTTTTATTTGAAAATACTCATAATTATTAAATATAGAATAAGTGATATTATACATAGTAACTGGATGTTTAATTTTAATAATTCAGAATAAGAAAATAACTATAGATATACAACACTAGTAGATTTATGTTTTCATTGTAAGAATTACAATGATGCAGCTTTAGCACCATAACTTTGAGAATTCTATTTTTGTTATGCATGAACTAATGAATAACTAAATATCCTTTCGTCACAGTCTTTCATTCAGTGAACATAGAGTTTAAGGGATATTCTGTGTAAGAATATGAATCATAAAGCAGAAAGATTCTTAGCTAGCTACTTGTATCCCCATAGTGATGGCAGGCATTAAACTGAAGCTAGAAGGAGATTCCTTCCTTTCATATGGTCTTCAAATAATTTTAAACCAACTAAATTCTCTTCAAGCTTGAATTTCATGTGTTTCAATAACCCTAGGCTTTTTTGTTGAATCTTGTTATCACAAAATGTGTGCTTTTAGAAATATTTTTTATTTAAGTCCTAAAATACAATGTATGCCTGCTGCTGCATGGTTATTGCCTGGCTTTGGGTTTAACATAAGCCAAGCTTCTTTCAACTAACGCTATTGTTAGACTGGTGCCCACAAAATCACAAAAGGTGAGATGTATGTATAAAATATTGCTAAGTGTTCCAACAGTGGAGGAAAGGATTTTCTGTTTCATAGTGACTTTAAGAGATCAGGACCAACTAGATGGTATCAATTTAAGTTCAATAACTAGTGATAGTAGTGATAAATGGGAAGCTTAATGACAGACTAGCTGTGGGCATCATCTGCACTAAAAAAAATCAACATGATTATTTGAATATTTGATAAATATAAAGAAAGTTTTATTCTGATTTAATGATTCAATTCTCCACTTAGGTTACACATAATCTTGTTTCTTTATTAAATTTATAGCAATATTCCACTGAAAATAATTCATCTGTTTTTTTGAATGACACCAAATGTTTGGAGAAGAATTGCAAGCCATTTATTCTCTTATGCAGTCTCTAATTCACCCATTAAACAAACCTTTTCAATATGTATTAGATTGTCTTCTCAATATGTACTATAGTAGTCATAAGACTCATTGATAAATGAAAAAAATGCAAATAGTTTCTGAAAATAATGTACCACCTACTGTGCTAATAAAGAACCTAGAAAAGCTTTTAAAAATATTTTATTATTTTACTTTGTGTTTATGAATGTATTGCCTGCATGTATGTAAGTGCACCCATGTCATGCAGTGCTCACAAAGGTCAGAAGAGGGCATTGGATTCCCTTGGAACTAGCGTTACAGGCAGTTGTTAGCCACCATATAGGTGATGGGAATTGAATCCGGGTCCTTTGCAAGAGCAGCCAGTATTCTTAAATTCTGAGCCATCTCTCCAGCCCTGGAACCAAAAATATTTAAAAATAAACAAAAAATTAAATAAACACATACCCTTGCTCCCATGAAGGTTTAGGCAGGTGGAAGAGGCAAGCATTAATTGCACATTCTTATTAATGAAGTTTAAAGTAAAAGTTATTTTATTGAAAGCTACTTAGCAACCAGGCTTTGTCTAGTGAGGTGGTGATACCAAGAAAGATTTTGCTGAAGTTTGAGTAAGGTAGAACATGAGGGAATCTTATTAGAAGAAAAAGTGTTTTCAAAGGCCCTGAATGGGATGAAGATGGAGACATGAACAAACTGAAGGGAAACCAGATTTGAAGTGGTTCAGAGAACAGACAGACTGAGGACCAAATACGGAGATTTTTAGAACACCTGATGACTCTGTTTTTTTTAAAAAAATTATTTATTTAATAACCACATGATTAGAAGAAGTATTTCATTATAGCATTAGCATATTCAATGACAATTTCCAGAGCAAAGATGCATCTTTTTCAAAATTGGCTGTAAATTTTTAGGTTCACAGTTGAATTAATAGTCATACAACACTGAACTCAGTATAAACCCTAAAAGACAAAATTGAATGAAGTTTTAACCTTTAAAAAAGATCTCCATTTCATTTTGAAATATACTGTTTCCAACAGAAAGACTCATTTTCAATGCTACTAGCATTACCATTGAACCTCTGTTTTTTATCCCAAAAGAATGTGGACATCGTGCAAATGTTTTGAGAAAGAGAAAGTAGTTAGTTGAAGAGTAGACCCTGAACATTATGTCCATGCTATAACCCTTAAAACCTCTGAATATAACTCTATTTGAAGAAAATGAGCTTGTACCTGTAATTAAGTTAAAGATCTTGAAATGACGTTATCTTGAATGATGCCAGTGGATCCTAAATCCAATGAAAAACCTTTATAGTGTAAAGGGGGAGACAAACCACAAAAAAGAAGGCCATATGAAGAGAGAATCGGGCTGGAAGACAGCTGCAGCCAGGATTGTGAATGGGCTGTAGAAATGCAACCCCAAGGCAGTGCATCAGGAGTCTCTGGAACGTGCACAGAGTTGCTGATGCCATGATTTCAGAGTCTGCCCTCCAGCATTGTGAGAAAACTGACTGTGCTGTTCTAAGCTACCACATATCTAATAATTGGTCATTGGAAACCCTAGAAAACAAATGCAGAGATGGTGACCTAGTCAGAACTTTTGTCAAGGACATTTAGTTGCAGGTGTGGAAGTTTAATCCAAGTCAGGCCACAGAGCCCTGGGATGAAGCATGGAGTAGATTTCACCTTCTTATCACTACAAAAGCTTGGGGGCTTGCTTGGATCAGGGTATTAGTGGAACTAGGATGAGGACCAAGTTAGGATAGATAAAGTTGAGAGGCTTGCAAAAGGCTTTTCAGTCCAGGTAAGGAAGAGAGGCAGTTGCTAGTTTTAAGACTCATACTATCTTGTTTTGGGTAAAAAATTGCATTTTACTCATTCAAAGAATACTTGTTTGTAGTTTTCCTTTTTGAGACATGGCTTTACTGTGTAGCTCTGGTTGACATAGAACTCCTTATTTAGACCAGACTGGTCTCAAATTTACAGTGATTCTCCTGTCTCTGCTGAGTTTACAGGCATGCACTACCATGCCAGGCCTCAAGAACTATTACTATTTACTGTGTCTAGTACTGTCCTAATTTCTGATGATGGAAATTAAAGACAAGCACATCCTTTTATATTATGGGGTGGCAAGGACTAAGAAGTTATTCATGGTACATGCAACTAAAGAGAAAATCAACAATTTGCTAAGAATGTTCTCATAGATTATATTGGACCATAAGTCATTATACTGCATTCAATGCCAGATACCATTGAGTAGGAAGATATCATGGGACAAATAGATATCCTTTCAATGTAATGGCTTTGTGGAAAGGTGATTCCAGCAAGTCTTCTGTTGGGATGAAATGGGAACATAAACAGTTTGATGTCATGGTAATACTCATAGATAAGCAAGATAACCACTTTTTTTTTTCTCCAAACTGATTTATTATATTTCCTTTTGACTTACTTTTTTTCTTTAAATTGAATTTTTGCAAATTTTATAGATGATATTTTGATCATATTCAGACTCCTTCCACTTTTGGCACCCCTCTTAATGTCACATGCCATTCATGTACTCTGTCTTATGTCAAATTTATGTCCCCAAGTGTCCTTCAGTATGTGGTTATCCACTGAAACCTGGTTAACCTATTTACATCACACACTCAAAGAAAACAGACTCTCCCTCTTTCAGCAGCTATTGGTGGCTAATAGATCCTCAGCTAAGGTTGGGGTTTCCTACCCACTTCCCCATTTCTATACTGAGATTTTGTCTGGCTTGTGCTCACATGGGTCTTGTGCATGCTGTTACCATTGCTGTGCGTTCATATGAGTAACTTCTAAGCTGTATGGAAAACTCTTGTTTCTGTGTGGTCATTCCATGTGGCTCTAATGATCTTTCTGTCCCTTCTGCAATGATCCCTGAGCCTTGTTGGCAGAGTTTTAATAAAGGAGTCCTATTCAGGAATACATACTCTGCAGTCTCTTATTCTCTACATTTTCGCCAGTTGTGACTTTCTGTGTTAAGCACAGTCTATTGCATGAGGAAGCTTTGCTGGTGAGAGTTGAGAGATGCATTGATATTCTGTTTGCTCCCTGTTCTGCTGTGTTCCCTGAGCCTTATGTACAGGGGTTGCATTGCAGATGTGTCATTTAGGGCTGGGCATCTCACAGACTTTTATTCTCTGTGTTTGCCGGTTGTGGAACTCTGTAATAGTCTTCATTTTTTGCAAAAAGAAGCTCTTTTGATGAGTGGTGAGAAGTATATTTGCCAAGCTAGTCTGGAGGTCTTTGGCAGGAGGAACTGGAGGAGTCTTAGGCCCAAGGCAGGGAAGGGGACAGTGTAGGGATGGTTTTGTTGTGCCCAGAGAACAGACCACCAAGAATAACCACAGAATCCAGAGGGCATGCAAGAACAAAGAGTCTTTATTTGGGCTTAAGCTCGGGCTCTCAGACCTTACCAACGCAATGGATCTGTGGTGAGAGCCCCGATCACAAAGGGTGGAAGCACTTTATAGGTTTTAGACAAAGGGAGGAGGGGAAAGTAACCAACTGATTGATGATACATGGTCCCACAGTTAACAGTAATAAGAGGAGGATTATAGGTCCAGCTAAGGCTGAGAGCAAAGTGGTGAGCCAAGGAGATGAATTAAACCAAGACTCAAACCATCCTTCCTGGGCCTTCGCTTCCTTTTGTTCTTATGGTGGCCTGGATGACGTAAAACCCATGTCTCCTAGCCAGGTCCTGTTGCACTGAATTATAAACCTGATTTAAATCATGCAGACAGAAGTATAAGTCAGGCCACCAGGTGCCCTCTGGGACCACATGTGTGATCTGGCTTAAAGTGTCATGTGTCTCCCCGTCCAAGAGAAACCAGGTTAACTTGCACGGCATATGGGAGTTGCCTACTGCTTTCTCGGGG
The DNA here is from genome assembly GCF_000622305.1 of Nannospalax galili. Lineage (NCBI taxonomy): Eukaryota > Metazoa > Chordata > Mammalia > Rodentia > Spalacidae > Nannospalax > Nannospalax galili. Next base: position 4,196,556 of record NW_008343216.1, on the reverse strand, counting down.
TGGTAGGTCAAGAATATCAATAGGAATGGCCAATATATTTTAGGGGCCCACTCAGAGTTTTAGCTTAAAGGGATTATGCAGGTCAGGCGAGACAGTCCACTTATCCTCTCCTGGAGACTCAGTCAACTCAGGATCTGCTGTCTTGGCATGGGAGTAGTGGATCCAGGAGGTGATTCCGTCGACCTTGAGAGCTGTTGGAGTCGTCAGGATCACGGTGCAAGGTCCCTTCCAGTGGGGTTCCAGGGTCTCTTGGCAATGTCTGCGGACATAGACCTGATCACCAGGCTGGTAGTTGTGGGGGCTAGGAGGGGGAGCAGTCTCATAGATAGCTTTCAGCTGGGGCCATACGTCCCTATGCGCCCGAGCCACCACCTCTAGAGAATCAAGCAACTGTTGGTTATCAAACTCAGCAATTAGTTAAGGTCTTAGACTGGGGAGGATTGGGGGGTCTTCCAAATATGATTTCATAGAGGGTCAATCCTAGCAGATAGGGTGAGTTCCTCCCCTTATACAGGGCGAAGGGAAGGAGAGCCACCCAGTCCCCACCAGTATCCATGGTTAATTTGGTAAGGGTCTCTTTTAGAGTCCTATTCATCCTTTCTACCTGTCCTGAGCTCTGGGGCCTGTACGCACAATGTAATTTCCATCTTGCCCCCAATATCCTAGCTAATCCCTGGGTTACCTGTGATGCAAAGCCTGGCCCGTTGTTGGAGCTCAGAAGGGCTGGGATGCCATACCTGGGTAAGATGTCCTCCAGTAGTTTCTTGGCTACCACCTGAGCGGTCTCATGCTTGGTAGGGAAGGCTTCAGTCCATCCTGAAAAGGTGTCTACCAGAACTCATAGATATTTGTAACCATACTTGCCTGGCTTAACTTCTGTAAAGTCCATCTCCCAGTGGGCCCCTGGTCTAGAGCCCCTCATTCAAGCCCCTTGTTCCTTAGGATGGTTTTCAGCATTGGTCAGCTTGCAACTAAGGCATGCAGAGGCAACTGCATTAACCAGTGGGCGGAGATTCAAGACTTTAAAGTGAGCATTTCTTAAGAGTTCAGCTTTTTTCCTTGTACCCAGGTGAGTGGTTCAGTGCATGTGTGTGAGGAGGTCTTTGGCCAAGTCGTTTGGCAGAATAATTCTACAGTCTCCTGTATGCCACCAAGCCTCGATCTTTTGGGTCATGGGAAGTTTGTGTATCAATTTCATATCCTCTTGGGAATAGTGAGGCTGATCAGGTAGGACGGGAGGGCCAGGATCTGGCAGTTGGATTGGCAAAATCTGGAAGGCTTCCAAGGCTACTTCTTTGGCAACCCGGTCTGCTCTCTGATTTCCTCAAGCTATGGGCATGTTAGCTTTCTGGTGCCTGGGGCAGTGGATAATAGCCAACTTCTTAGGCAGCCGTAGAGCCGCCAACAAGTCAAGAATTTCTTGTTTATTTTTAATAGCTTTTCCCTCCGCTGTGAGCAGCCCCCTTTCCTGGTAGATGGCTCCATGCACATGTGCTGTAGCAAAGGCATATCAGCTGTCTGTGTACACATTCAATCATCTGTTCTTTCCAAGCCTAAGGGCCTCAGTCAGAGCTATCAGTTTGGCCCTCTGAGCCAAGGTTCCCGCTGCCAAAGCCGCCGCCCAAACAGTCTCAGTCTCAGTTACCACTGCCGCCCCTGCATACCTCTGCCCATCCTTCATGAAACTGCTACCATCAGTGAATCAAGTAGCTTCTGCATCAGAGAATGGCTGATCGGTCAGGCCGTTTCTGAGCCCATGTACCTGGCTCAGGATTCCCGTGCAATTCTGCAGGGGCGCGTTCAAGTCGGGGTCTGGCAGCAGGGTGGCTGGGTTAAGGGCAGTGCTTGGGAGGAACCGAATTCTTGGAGGGTTAAGAAGTAAGCTCTGATAATGGGTTATTCGGGCGTTGCTCAGCCAGCGGTCCAGTGTCTGCTTAAGAACTCCTTCATGAGGAGTGGTGATGTGCAGTTCTTGCCCTAATGTCAATTTATCCACATCTTTGACTAGAAGGGCAGTAGCAGCTATAGTCTGCAGACACGGTGGCCATCCTGTGGCTACTGGATCAAGTTTTTTAGACAAGCAGGCCACCAGTCTATTCCAGGGTCCTAACGTTTGAGTCAGGACTCCTTTGGCTATTCCTTTCTTTTCATCTATGTAGAGGTGGAAAGGCTTGGTGACATCAGGAAGACCCAAAGCCGGGGCTGTCAGGAGGGCTTGCTTAATTTAGTTAAAGGCCCTTTCTCTTTCCCCTGTCCAAACAAAAGTCTCATTCTCTTTTGTAGTCTCATAGAGAGGCTTAACCAATTCAGCAAGCCCCGGGATCCAGAGGCGGCAAAACCCTGCTGATCCCAGAAACTCCCTCACTGCTCTCCTGGAGTTGAGGACTGGAATTTTCAGCACCGTTTCTTTCCTGGCATTGTGAGCCATCTTTGTCCTTCCTTTAGAATGTACCCTAGATAAATCACTTCTTGACGACACATTTGTGCCTTCTTAGAGGATGCCCGATATCCTAGCCTGCCCAGAGTCTCCAGCAAATCCCTAGTTCCTTGCTGACATAGTACAGCATCATCAGCAGTTATCAGGATGTCATCTACATACTGCAACAGGGTGAGCTGGGAGTGTTCCAGCCTGTACTCACCCAAATCTTCATGAAGTGCCTCATCAAAGAGAGTGGGCGAGTTCTTGAATCCCTGAGGCAGGCGAGTCCAGGTCAACTGTCCATTGAAACCGACCACCGGATCTTGCCATTTGAAGGCAAAGAATGGCTGACTGTCCTTGGATAAGGGCAGGCTAAAGAAGGCATCTTTTAAATCTAGTACAGTATACCATCTCCTGGAGGGTGTCAAGGAGCTCAGGAGGTATAGGGATTAGGCACTGTGGGATGGATAGCCATGACCCACTTATTTACTTCTCTCAGATTCTGTACTGGCTGGTAATCATTTGAGTTTGGCTTCTTTACCAGGAGGAGAGGTGTATTCCATGCAGACCTGCAGGGTACTAGGATGCCCTGGTCTCTTAGCCTCCGGATGTGTGGGGTAATCCCTGATCCAGCTTCATAGAACATGGGATACTGCTTCACCTGAGCTGGAAGGGCTCCCGGTTTCAGTTCCACCCAGATGGGTGGCCAGTGGGCTGCCAGCCCCATCCCTCCAGTCTCAGCCCAGGCCAGGGGAAATTCCTGCAGCCAAACAGAAATCTCCTCCATTGGCTGCGGGTCCAGTTTTTGGTGCAGTTGATACTTGTCTTCCAGTTGCAAGGTCAGTACCTGAATGGGGTGGCTTCCTTTATTCATTAAATGAGCCCCATTAGGTGAAAAATGGATGTAGGCTCCAATTTTGGTAAGCAAGTCTCTATCTAAGAGTGGGTAGGGGCAATCTGGCATGACCAGGAAGGAGTGGGACACCTGGCCCATGCCTAAGTCCACTTTCCTTCGGGTGGTCCATGAATATTGGTTCATGCCAGTCGCTCCCTGTACCCAAGACCTTCTGTTTGACAATTTCCCTAGGGTCTCTGTTAACACTGAATGTTGAGCACCTGTGTCTAAATGGAAACTCAATGGGTGTCCCCTCCACTCTGAGAGTTACCATGGGCTCAGGGAGGGGATCCGCACCCCGTCCTCCCTATTCGCTCCATTTCTGTTTATTCATCGACCTGCTCCTGCCCGGCCTGTCTTTCTGGACATTCCTTCTTCCAATGGCCCATTTTCTTACAATAGGCACATTGGTTTTTCAACAATTTTGGTTGCCCTTCTGGGCATCTCCTACCTTGTTCAGCAGATAGGCATTGCATCTGGTGTTCTCTTTCACCTGGGGACCTGGTCGATGTGGCCAGGAGAATCTTGGCAAAGTCACAGGTCTGCTTGGCACTGGCAGTGGCAGCAACCCAGGCCTCCTTGTCCTCAGGACTCCCTCGATGATTGTAGACTTTCTCAGCCACTGCCAGAAGCTCCGGCAGGGTTTTATCTGCCAGTCTGTCCAATTTCTGCAATTTGCGCCTAATATCGGGTGCTGACTGGTTCACGAATGCCAGGATCACTGCATTCTTATTTTCGGGTGCTTCCGGGTCCATTGGAGTATAGGTATGGAACCCCCTCAAGGATCCTTTCTAGGAATGCTGCGGGTGATTCTGCTCTCCCTTGCTGCACACCACTAATCTTGGCCAAATTGGTGGGACGCCTTGCTGCTGCCTGGAGACCACCCATTAGAGTCTGGCAGTAGACCTGGAGCCTCTCCTTACCTTCAGCCACATTGAAGTCCCAATTTGGCCTAACCAGGGGAAAGGCTTCATCTATCAGGGCCTGATTGGTAGTGGGATTCCCATCCACCCCAAGGACCAGCTTGCGGGCTTCAACCAGGATCTGGTCTCTTTCTTCAGTGGTGAACAGGACCTGCAAAAGCTGCTGAATATCATCCCAAGTGGGCTGGTTGGTAAACAAAACAGATTTTAGCAAATCAATTAGACCTTGGAGCTTTTCAGAGAATTTAGCTGTTTGCAGCTTCCAATTGGAGAGGTCGCTAGTTGCAAATGGCCAGTACTGCATCTGTTGGTCCCCTGCTTCAGTGAGTGGCCCTATAGCCCAGAGGGGGAGGACAGTAGAGTCTGCCATCAGCCATGACTGCCCCCTTTGGACCCTCCTTGGTGTCTGGGGAGGGTGTTCTTCCACCTCCTGGGGTGGGACTGAGGCTCTGCTTGTGGTACAGGCTGATAGGGGGATGGCTCAAGCAGAAGTTCTTCCCCTGTGCCTCCTTGCAAGACAGGATAGAGAGGGGCAGAGGGTTTAGTTTCATTTCTCTGCCACTCGTCCTTGCTCAGGGTGAGGACGGTTGGCTTTGGGCCAGTGGGGGTAGGAGGAAGGAACAGCTTTAACCATTTTGGAGGCTCCTCTACCATAACCTGCCAATTCGTGATGTAAGGGACCTGATCAGGGTGGCCTGGACGGCCATAAATTATATCTTTTACTCTGTAGATGGTGGGCAGGTCAAATGTCCCTTCTTCAGGCCAACCAGCCCCAAAGGTCGGCCATTCATTCCTGCAAAACATAAAAAGCTTCCCTTTCTTTACTCTTAACCCCAGGCTATCAGCCTAGGCTTTGAACTCCAAGAAGTGATCCTGGAAAAGGCTAAGAGGAGTTACGTGGTTCTGTCCAATCTTTTCTAACACAGTAATAGTCACAAACACAACAAAAAGCACAAACACACAGAAAAAGAACACACGGTTTGTTGGCGCCTTAAACTGAAAATAGGACAATGGCCTCTCGCCTCCTGGTGGGCGCGACCCGCTCTGTCCTTCCAAATTTACCAAGGGTTTCCAATCCCCACCAGGTGGGTCCAGGATGTCTCCTGAGTCCCACGACCTGGGGCTTTCCAGTGCGTCCACCTAAACCTCCAACAGGCAATCTCAAACTGGGCCCAAAAACCAGATGCACACAAATACAAAAGACACAAAGACAAGAGACACTCACCGATCGGATCAGGCAGACTCAGTGCTCTGGGGTCCCATGGGGGGGGATCTTGGGGATCCCGGACGAGCCCCCAAATGTCGTGCCCAGAGAACAGAACCCCAAGAATAACCACAGAATCCAGAGGGCATGCAAGAACAAAGAGTCTTAAGCTTGGGCTCTCAGACCTCACCAACGCAATGGATCTGTGGTGAGAGCCCTGATCACAAAGAGTGGAAGCACTTTATAGGTTTTAGACAAAGGGAGGAGGGGAATAACAGAGTCACACTTTGATTGGCCCGAGGAGCCCACACACGCCAACACACTTTTGAATTGATTGGTTATAAGGGATATAGTCCTGGGGGCTTCTCATTGGTGGGTGCTACCCTCAGAGCTGTGGAATTTGCTGACTGTTATCTGTAGAGCCAGAAGTCTCTGTTTCTACCTTATAAGGCTGCTATATGTCTGGGCTTGCTTGACCTATAGCCTCCTGGGGTGGGAGTGGCAGGTGGAGATTACGACATGCCTGGGCATGTTCAGGCTTTCCTGAAACAGCTAGTCAAAATAGGGTCAATATAGTTTGTCCTTTCAATCAAGCAATCAAGCAGTTTACTGAAGCAAAAAAGAGCAGTTAGTCCTAAAGAGGGGCAGGGGTCTTGGGAGTCTAGGGCAGGGGGCTAAGGAGGAGGGCTTCACAGTTTCATTAGGTAAGCATAGTAGCAGTGGCTTACATTTACTAAACTCCATGTGATAAAGTCTGTTGTCAAGAAATGATCTTTAAAATGTGGTAAATGTGCATGACATAGTATTATTCAGTCATTAAGAACAAAACTGTGTTCTTTACAGAATGAATATAATTGGAGGTGCTAAGCAAGAGAAATAGTCACACATATGTTTTCTCTCACTGGAAGGTTCTAGATTTTTTAAAAAAGACATGGAAGTAGAAGGGAGATGATTTGTGAAATGAAAGAAGACCTGTGAGGGGGGAGGGGAAGAAGAGAGGCTAATAGGGACATGAACATGATCAAAATACATTATATGCATTCATGAAAATGAAACAAAATTCATTATTTTGTACAATTAATATATGCTCATAAAAAGGAAAAAAGTAGAAAAATCCTATCATTAGAAGGAATAAGTTGAGTACAATTTAAGGATAAGCAACAGTGTATGTGTGCACCTGAACTTTAAAAAGGTATTAATTCTTATGTTCTAAGATGGTGCCTAGATCTTACAGAACCTCTTTCCTTGTGTTATGGAAAAATCAGAGACGAACATCTGAAGGCAGGTTAAGAGAGGAAGTTTAATTTGAGGCTAGCAGTACTGACACCATGAATGAAAGAGTCAGACCCCTGGTACAAGTTTTTGTGGGGCTTTTATACTCATGTGTGGGAAATGCAAGCAAAAGGCAAAACAGCACATAGGTGACAATTAAGTAAAAGGCACATGTGATAATTAAGCAAGGTAACATATGGCCACAAAGGTTACAGGAATGTGAAAACTTTGGAAAAAAAAGACTTCCATCCTGGGCAACTACAGGGGCAGGATGGGAGACTCCTACTCACCTCCCCCACACTTGTCTCTTAATAATTTTTCCTGCTGTGAAGTTCTTAATTACCATCACATGGCAAAAGCTTTCCACCTCCATAATACCCCCTCCTCTTTATTGACATAATCCCTTATGTTATTTAAGAGGAACTTTAAGATATTTTTTACTATTACCTGGCATTTGAGGGCCTCTACTTTTTTTTGATAAATTTAGTGAGTTTATTATCCAAGATTTAACAGGAATGCTAATAGAACTATCACTCTTGGTTCTGTTAGTGAGGTGAGCCAGGGACCCGGAGTTTTCTAGGTACTTTTCAGGAAGACTCATTTCCCTTTTTTCAGGCCTTTATTTTCTCTAGTAGCTGCCTTGTATTTTTCTAGCTCTGCAGGTTTGATTTACATAAAAACAATATGAATAGACTACTATCCTCAGGCCTCTTGGGGTAAGTCTATAGCGCAGCTCTCTGCGCCGGGACTCCCTAAGCCTCATTCACCCTTCCACCCCACCCCCACCGCCCTGCCTCCCCGCTGCCGTTCTATACTCTAGTTTGGACCCTGTGCCATTCCTAGTCTTGGGGCCCCAGACACCTGGGGAACCAATACTGTTTCCTGATCCTTCTCACCCAGAGCAACTCAGGCCCTTTCTTGGGCTCCAGGAGCACCGCTTCTGGTCCTGACCCCGCCCTCACCTCTCTCTGCTTCCCTGGGCCTGTACC
>NW_008343216.1:4165083-4182218 GCF_000622305.1 Nannospalax galili | reverse complement strand
AAACAATATGAATACTTCCTTTTTATGGTTCTGGCATCTTCAGTCTTAGAGATAAGCTCACTGGAAGACCCAAGGAATTTTCCAGCTTTCAGTTGAGAAAGAAACTGGTCATTTTTTTTGGGGGGGGGAGGGTCTTTACTTTAAAATTGTCTACTTTTTACTTTTTATTTTTATTATTATTTTTTTCTGAAGAGGTAATCCAATTTGCCATTGGGAATCAGGACGCAGTCCGATCTGGCTTCTTCCATGCTGAGCAAGGATGCAGGGTGTGGTGTGGCAAATGGAGTACCCCTTCAGTGGGTCTACCTAAAAGACCCAAAAGTATATGTAGAGAAGAGAAAGACCTTGACTGGTGCCTGTGAAGGAGAAGTAAAGGGAAGAGTAGTTGGCATACATTACAGGCAGGGAACCAGAAGTCAGAACAGAGTGAATTTTAAATGTCAAAAGTACATTAGAATTTCTTGATGAGGGCCTCCAAAAGCATCCATTTATTGGCTTTTCCTTATTTTTCATTTGGCCATGACAGTTGGACTCAGGATCTGCTTCTCAGGCATTATGATAGCTGTTGGAGTAGCTAGCATTACAGTGTGAATTTTCTCTTATATGTCTTCTAGACAGGGGAGAGAAGAAATTTAACCATCATTTAATTTTGATAAGAACAGTAGTGGACTTGGCCCTTTTGGCTGCAGGTGGCATGAAATTATAGTGAGACTTTTGCTAAACAGTATCTCATATGAACTTTTAAGTCTAATGTCTGGTAAGCAAAATTCCTCAGGCTTTAAGGAAATATACTGTTTACTTTAATCTGCGGTTATACTTTCCTTTTGGGTATTTAAGACCATATAGTTGGCCCAAATTAACTAATCTACTTTTACTTTAAAGTTGGTTAAAGATCTGGTTCTCAGGGGTCACATGGGCTTGGGAGGAGCCTCTGGCTCCTTAGGCCTTTTCTTTTACCAGTTCCATCTACCTGAAGATAAGTCAAGAAGTCCTGCTTCACAAGGGCTTCACTTGGAAGCATGGAAGAAATGTTTCCTCTGTGTTCACTCACCTCTTTGCAGACTGGACACTGGTTTGAATTCCTCTGGTGGGGTCTCCATGACCTCCCTGAACAAGAGGACAGGTGACTCATCACAGCTACAGGATATATCAAGAGAGTCCCATAATCCCCTTGGACACTGACAACCTTCCAAGGAAAGGAACAAAACTACCCCTTAAACTCCTTTGTCCAGATTAGTATGGGCTTTTAAGTAAGGTTATTAACCATCCAAGAAGGTCAGTTGCACAGCCTGGTACCTTTAATTACTGTGTGATATATAGATACAGCTTGAACAAAACCCAAATGTTCTCAATAAACATTGACTGGAAGAAATTTACCATCACAGGTTAACTAGGCACAGTCCAGGAAAGGGGCCTTTAAACAAGAATTTAAGTCTGTCAAAGACTGTTTGATTATAAACAGAAGCAGTTTCCTTTCCTTTCCAGTTTCCCATACCCTGATTTACAGTTTTCAGAAAGAAGGGAAGCATCATATCACATACGTACAGACAGGAAGTAAACTAATCAGAATTCAGACCAAGCTTCACCAAAATTGTTTTCTTCTAGGTTGCATACATCTGGTTCAAGAAGGTAGACCTAGTTTTTCTTGTGCCAAATCAGTCTTGTTATGGGCAAAAGAAAGTGCCAAAAGTAACATTTGCATAATACAGAGAAACATAAAAGACATCTTTCAGTAGCCGTAGGTAACCCAATACTTGTCTGGACCCATTTAATCCAAATCTATAAACTGGTGTGCAGTACAAGCAAGGAATGGACTGAAAATCAACAACTCTGTATCTCCATAAACCTGTTCAGACTTTCAATACGTTTGCTTAAAATAAATTTCATTATCCCTTCTATTTTAGAAATATCCTGTTATTTTAATTTTTATATATAAATCTTTTACTATTTTATAGTACCTTTTAAATTATTTTATAGTACCTTTTAAATCTTTTACTATTTTATAGCACCTTTTAAATTTAAATTAGGGCAGAATTACATAGAGCTGGCTGGGAAGAATGGCTGGATACTCAGGTGAGGGTCCAATGACCCTGCTTATCTCTCCTTTAATGAAGGAACATAACCACCAGCAAGCTCAATTCTGATGGCCTTTTGTAAGCAGGCACAGTTGAAGTCATGAAAATGGTAGTTCTTTGATTCAGAGACTGCTGTACATGGATTAAGATAGTATAATGAGTTAACATTACCCATATACACCCTGTGCTTTAAGTTCCCAAGTATACTTTATAGAAAACAGAAAGCCATTCAAATATTTTACTTCGTGTAGTTCAGCGATTCGTCTATCAAAGAAGGCATGTAAACACAAGGTAGAGAACTAACTGGTACACAACCTCCAGCATAATCACTTAAGGAAAACTGTGCTATAGCCCTGCTCAGACTTTAATAAACTCTTTTAATAACATTTATAAACAAAGTTACCAAGTAATTAATATTTTACCTCATATATAGAGATGAACCAATTATCTTAAATATGCTATTATACTGTATAAACTTTGAGATACCCTTATAAACCTTGAAGTAGGTTTTAAATGACCAAGTCTTTAAAAGTTTAGAGATGTTTTACATGGACTTGGAAAATGTTCATTCTATATAAAACATATCAAGACACAGAAATAAATTGCACCCTGGAGCAGAAGCAATCATTCCTTAAAGTTAATTTATATTCTTAATAGAAACCATGTTGTAATTTAACAATTTCAGTTTACAAAAGAACTTACTTATAAGTCAATTTGATATCTAGTAAATTATTAATTAATAATTGTTCTCTTAGTATTAAACATAAGTCTACACATTCATAACAGTCTCATACAATAAATACTGTGGTTAGACACAATGTCATGACAAACAAGTTTCAAAACTAAGACCTATTACCTTGACGAAATTATGATCAGATGTATATAAAAGAAACTCTTAAAAGCCAGCAGTACTTTACACATACATCCATATTCATACACATATACATACATACACATACACACATATATGAGAATCTCATCTCAAAAATGGCTGTGCTGAGCAAAGCCATACACATTGATTGATGCTAGACATAAGGGCTTTCACTTGAAGAAAGCATTTTCAGAAATATCATTTGCATTTTAAGATGGTATATATTTTTGATTGCTTTCAAGCTCAACAAGTGATGGAAAACAGAATTATATATTTCATTTGTACTTAAAGCTAACCATAGCCAAAAGTTACAGCAAGATTAAAACAAGCTAATGTGGGACTGGAGAGATGGCTCAGCAGTTAAGAACACTGACTGTTCTTACAGAAGACCTGGGTTCAAATCCCAGAACTCACATGGCAGCTAACAACTGTCCATAACTCCAGTGTTGCTGTGGCGTGGCAGGTTGTGCGCTGCTACGCCAGCTGTTGGCTGGGGTGCACAGGTTTCGCGTGCCGTGTTGCTGTGCGGGTCCCTGGCTCTCCGCGGCTACCGGATGCTGGCGGCTCTGCGGGTTGCTGTCAGTTGCTGGGAGGGTTCCGTTCCAAGCTGCCAGATGCTCCCTCTGTGTACGCGATCTGTTGGCCACCGGATCCCGAGGGGAGGTGCAGGAATGGCGAAAGCAAGATCTTCGCGAGTGGTTGTTGATGGAAGGATAGCCCCCTCCGGGGAGACTGAATCATAGCCAGTAAGACACAGGATACAGCTCAGTCAGACTCAGTGATACAGCTCCACTTTATTGGGGTGAAACCAGAATATTTATAGTGTGGAGGCAGTAGCAAAAGCCTTAGCTGATAGGTGCTCCTAGAATGCCCCATTTACATGTGACAGTGGGCTTCTATCAGACTGTCAGACAACGCCTGATTAAAACCTGGTAGTTCCTATGCCAGAGGTCATGTATCTGTGACGGCCACTTCAAAGGTGAGTCAGGAAGGAGAGCAGAAGGCGCCCCGCTGAGAAGAGGAGTCTTTCCATTTACGCCGAGCCGGCTTGCAGCTATCCGGACATGGAGAGACTGCGACCCTAAACAGCAGGGTTCCCCAACACTCCAGTTTCAGGGGATCTGACGGCCTCCTCTGTCCTTCATGGGCATTGAGTGGCACGGGTGCACTTACCTACATGCAGGCATAACACTCATACACATAAAATAAAAATAATAAATAAAATATTTTTAAAAACAAGTTAATGTTTAAACAGTTTCCATTAAAGAAAATTCCATGGAAGAGGGTAAAGAATGAGATGACAAGAAGTATTTCCTCTTAATGAGGCAATACAGAATCGATCTAGTATTAGAGACCACTTAAGATTACCAATACCAAAAGCATAGAGTATAAGAAAATAGTTTTCATGAGTATGATTCAATTGTAATCATTTGCAGTTAACTCTTTCCCATAGTAGCATGCAGGAACTTAGAATGAGAGTTGAGAGCACAGAGTCAGAGGAGCCAGCAAGCCAAGCCTGAGGGGTTGGGGTGTCTGTGACAGCAACATCTCAGGCTCAGGGCAGTCATTTGCTTCCTATGAGGAAGAAGGGAGAAAGGCTGCAAAGGAAACAAACCCAAAATCATATCAATGCCCAGAGTCTAGGAAATACTGTAGAGAACATTTGTGATATAATTCTCAGAGATGTCTAGAGGTTGTTCAGAGTAAGAATAAAACTACATGGTAATTTTTACAAGATAAACATAATAATGTCCATAAGAAGTTATTCTGAAAACATTGTAGTTGTCCCATTTTGTCTCAGGCTGTTCTGGAGGCAAGAGACTGGCTCAGGCCATCTTGGGGATCAGTTCTTACAAGGTTCCCCAGAAGAAGCCATGTGCTGCTGCATCTAACTCAGGTGTTCTCTAGACAGAGAAACGAAAGCACAACTGCCACATGGCCATCTCCAGGAGCTTGGCAGAGCTCTTCCAGGTATCAGAGACCTCCATACAAGCCAAACTAAGATTCCCGATTTCAGTTGTTGATGGGAGTTTTATCAATAGCTAGTAAAAATGCAGTTCAATGCAGACTTAAACATGAGAGTTAAAGGCAAGTGTTGCTCCAAGAGAGAAAAGCACAGAGCCATATCTAAGCCAGTAGAGTTTCCAGGGACGAAATGATCCCTCCCCAAACAGGCCACATCTGCCTACATACAGAGTAGTGCTGCAGGAAACAGAAAACAAAGGACAAGGCCAAAAGGATGAGCCAGGAAGACCAGTCCCAGAATTCATCTCCAGCTCTGAAGATGAGTTAACACATTAAATCAAACCTATAACCAACTGGAGTTTAATTCTTTTTTCAAATCATTTTCAGGAGGCCTGAAAGCAACACAAACCAGACTGAGAATGTCAAAACCAAAATACTTCCAAAGCCAGCAAACCGAAGAGATACTTTAAAACAAACACTAGGAAAGCTAACCCAAAGCAAAAGGTATGTAACAAATAAGGTCCTTAAACAACCAGCTCAAATACTGTTTTGTATAAATAAGTAGCACTTAAAAGTTTTGTGACACATAATAGATCTAGAGACAATGTCCAATAGGTTTAAAGATGTTTAGGGTACCCAAATTTATAAGGCCTTTGAATGTACTATCAAAATATCCATATTTATAAATGTGCACGTGTATTTAATTAGGCATGCCAAAGTAAAGCAAAAATAAAGCCAATAATTTTGTGCACAATAAACGAATGAAAAGAATAACTGATGTGGCCAGTTTGTTTTGACAGAAACATATTAAGACAATAATCACAGACACACATGACAGAACTGCTTGAAATCTCAACACACAAGACATATCATGACATAATTACATAAAATACCAAACAACACATGGAAAATGATTATCACAGACACACATGACATAATTCCATTAAAACTAGGTGCACCCAAAACGTAAAAATCAAGGACTTTGATTAGGATGGTCCTTTGCATGTAGGCACTCGTCTTTTAAGATCTGGATCGAGGAGAATGCTTCCTCCATAACCTCCTCATAGCTGTGGGGCAGTTCTCCTTCCTCTTCTGGTAAGTATGAAGCTGGGTTTTAGGGTTCAGGTAGCCTCCATACAGACTCAGGGATTTTTACCCAGAATGACCTGATACTAAGTCACTCAACTTCGTTTTAAGTTTTAACTTGGAGAGTTTTATCTTAAAGCCATAATTTCCTGCATAGCCTAGTTTAAGGTTGTCCAGCATCACCTAGAGGACAGCCTGGGTCTAACACCTGGGCTTGGAGGAACCCATCTGAAATTTTATATGTGCCTGGGATGTATATTATGTGTGCATAGGAGGGCATGGAGAGTGTTAGTCTCCCTCATTCAGATGCCTTCCTGGCCAGCCACCTCTCGGTGACTTAAGAGGTCTTACCTTAGGGCCACACGTATAATCCCCATGCTCGGTCACCCAAAGGTGAGTGCCCGTTTAGGTTACATGACCACAGCAGAACTGCAGGGTAAGGCCCAGTCAGATTCCGCGGCCTTGAACTTTGGAATCATTACTTTCACTCTCACATTCACGCACAAATCATTCAGAGTTTAAGACAGTCGTTCCCTAGTTATTCCCACTAAATTCCTGTTCTGCCTTAAATGGCCAAGTTTGCTGCCTGATTCCTGTTTTACCTTAAATGGGGCCAGCACCTCTGAATCACGTCAAGTTTTAGTTGTGGTCCTCTTCATTCCTGACTGGAGGCTAGTGCCATCTTGGAATCACATCAAGACTTTGTATGCAGCTTCCTGTGGTGGTGGGGGGATCAGCCCCTACCAGCTTCCATCTGTCTAACCTGGGGCCCATTACCTGGTCTGGACATCTATTCTGGGTTTCTGTCTTGCTTCACCTGAGAGGCTCCAATCCAAGGCTATGCAGCTCTTTCTGGCCTCCTGGAAGGAGACCCCAAGAGGAAATCCTTTGGGGGTGTGTACTTCTCTATTCCAGGGGTCAAGGGGACTGCAGGGTTCAGGAACAGCAGTCTCTGTTTACCATCAGAGGTGAGGAAAGGAAGTTTAATTTGACACTGACACCAAGAATAAAGGAGTCAGATTCCTTGTTCAAGTTTTGTGGGGCTTTTATACTCATGTGTGGGGAAATGTAAACAAAAGGCAAAACAGCACATAGGTGACAATTAAGTAAAAAGTACATGTGATAATTAAGTAAAGTAACATATGGCCACAAAGGTTACAGGAATGTGAAAACTTTGGAAAACAAAGACTTCCATCCTGGGCAACCACAGGGGCAGGATGGGAGACTCCTGCTCACCTCCCACACCTGTCTCTTAAGAGTTTTTCCTGCTGTAAAGTTTTTAAATACCATCACTTTGCAAAAGCTTTCCACCTCCATAATATCTGGGAGGTAACACGCTGAGTTGGGGACTTCAATGTGTCTCTACTCTTCTCTGTATATCTTTATGCTCAAATGCTTTTTTCAGCATTTTAAAGAAAAAGAAATTATGAACATTGAGTTTTAATTTGAGGATGAGTCTAGTCTCCAAAGCTGTGTTTTATGACTTCCTCTCTTTAATTCCATTCTAATAATCCCTCCTCCCCGGTTGGATGGGTTTCAGTTGACTCAAACTTCAACAAATTAAAAAATCATATTTATTTGAACTCATCGACAGGATTTTCCTAAAGAAGGACAGGACCTTAATGTAAATGTCCACAGTGTCTGTGATGATTAGCATTCTGATGCTCCTGAGTCTCAGCATGGAGTAGGACAGAGGCCACGATTGGAAGATAACAGCCCTGGATGTGAATCCTGTTCCATCTCTCACACACCACCATAATCATGCTTCTCCTTTATTTTTTTTCTTTTTTTAAAAAAATATTTTATTAATTATTAAAAATTGTGTGTGTGTGTGTGTGTGTGTGTGTGTGTGTGTGTAAGCACACACTCATGCAATGCCCCATGGAAGTCAGAAGAGGACATTGGATTCCCCTGGAACTGGAGTTAGGAATGGTTGTTAGCACCACGTGGATGCTGGAACTGAACCCCGTCCTGTGCAAGAGCAGCCAGTGCTCTTAACCACTGAGCCATCTCTCCAGACCCCCTCCCTTTTCTTTTAAGTATGTAAAACACCTATTTTGTAAACTCTGAGGACCAAAACAGTCTGTTTATCAAATATACAGCAGTGGCTGGGGAGATGGCTCAGTGTACAAAGGTGCTTACCGCACAAGCCTACGAATCCCCTCAATCCCCAACCCCCTTAAAAAAAACTGGGATGTGGGAGACTGGAGAGATGGTTCAGTGGTTAAGAGCACTGACAGCTCTTGCAGAGAACCAGGTTCAATTCCCAGAACCCATATGACTGCTAACAACCCTCCATAACTCCAGTTCCAGGAGACCTGACACCTTCTTCTGACATCCAACAGCACTGCATGACACGAGTGCACTTACACACATGCAGCCAATACTCTCATACACACAAAATAAAAGTAATAAATGATTAAAAAACCCAGATGTGGTAGCACTCATCTTTAAGCCCAGAATTCCTACTGCATGATGTACAGCAGAAAGAGAGAGAGAGAGAGAGAGAGAGAGAGAGAGAGAGAGAGAGAAGAATGAAATGCAGCAGCAGAAGCCAGTGAACTCCAGCTTCAACAAGGTAGCAGGTTGAGAATGGACTGCCAGATGTTGCCCTGTAATTTCTACACCTATGCCATGGCATGCACATATCTACACACACACACACACACACACACACACACACACACACACAAACTAAAAAATTTTTAAAATATGTAGCACAGTTCTTAAATTGCAATAGTGACTGAATAAATGGCATCAATTGTTATGGTTATTCAAGAGAGTTAGGAAAAATCATTTGGGATATCTGCAAAAACGTTGCCATTGTGTGATCATTTAGTTAACTGTCTGCAAGTGTGGGTAGGTCAGTGTGTTTGAGAACCTGGGCTGTAAGTGCTTCAGAGGAGAAAACAAGGCAGAAATTCAAATGAAGAAAGGTGAAGATCTTCAGAATTTTCAAATAGCTCTATCCTATTTAAATATGCTTAGGAAATGGAAAGTGAACTTATGCCTAAAATAGCATATTAGTAAAACTTCTGTAGGGCATCACAAATACCTGCTAATTTCCCATGCTTATTTAAAATCTAGTTTGATTATAATTTCATGTATCTAAAAAAATCTTTCCGTTATTGACTTCCTAGGTGTTTCTTGGGTGCCTCTGAAAGATACATTTTATGCTTTTCTTTCACAAAAATATTCCTCAGTGCACTGTTAATTGTTTAGCTAAAGAATAGTCACTCACTGTCAGGGCAACTGAAGAAATGCCTTAGCAAACTCTCTTAGAATGACCATGTGCTGTTTCCACTCTGTATTCTGGAGTTGTAGATCTTCGGTTTCAACCAACTGTGCATGAA
The DNA here is from genome assembly GCF_000622305.1 of Nannospalax galili. Taxonomy (NCBI): domain Eukaryota; kingdom Metazoa; phylum Chordata; class Mammalia; order Rodentia; family Spalacidae; genus Nannospalax; species Nannospalax galili. The sequence goes on along the minus strand of NW_008343216.1, from coordinate 4,172,868 downwards.
ATAAATATACAAATTCCATGAAGTTCTAAATAGAAACCTTGAATTTTCTAGGACTTAAGCACTACTCTCAACCTGTGGGAGTGGGGTCATAAGCAGGCATAGCCTGCTGCAGCCTCTTGCTGTTTCATAGCTAAGATTTTTCCGGCGTTTGAGCATTGTTTCCATCGCATCATGTTCCACAGGTAGGCCTGTGATGGCTGTTTATACAGAATGTATATGGATTTTCCCCTCATCATAAACAATGAAGAATAACAATGTTTTATGTAACATTTACAATGTATTAGGCATCAAAAGTAATCGACAGATGGATTAGAGTATATGGGAAGATGTGTGTAGGATACATGCATTACAACATTTTATAGAAGAGACTTGAGCATCTGTGGATTTGGGTCTCAGCAGGGAGTCCTGGAACCAGTCCACTGTGGATACGGAGGGACGCTGTATTTCCGTTAAGATACATTTATTTTAAATTGTGTTTGAAAAGTCACCTAGATTCCTATTTTCCCACATTTTATCTGGGAAGTGCACGATGTTTATTTGTGAAATGGAAATGAATTTTAGTATTGCACTTTTTGCTGCTGTGGGGTGTAGAGTGGACTTCATCTCATTAAATGCATGGATGAATCAGGGTGTTTATTTGCATGTATGACATATCTGTATTTCAAAGCAAACATTTCAAAGGATCATCAAAATATGTATGTAAAGTTTGTATTTGCCTCCTAGTAATGTTCATACAGAGGGTAAGCACTACACAGATCTGCTTTTATAAGAAAAATTGGACTGTTTGGAACTCCATTACTCAATTTTCATGGGCATAGATGCAGGCAGACTTATACATGCAAAACTTTCAAGTGTTTATGACATAATTTTAAAATCTGGCAATAAATAGGTAGGAAGAAATTCTACCCACAGGTAACTTAATATTGGCCCAAGCAGTGGGTTTTGCACTTCTGTATTTATAACAGAATCAAGACACACAAGGCTAAGCATAGTTTTGTGAGACAGTTCTAAGTCACACACGTTTCATTTATAATCTGGGCGCTTTACAGTAAATAACCTGAGATGGAGCACATATTGGAAATAATGCCAGGGGGTGTTAAGGCAGTTTAGTTATCCATGAATGTGAGCTCCTTTAATTAAGCACAACATTGTCTCATGTTTTTCCATACATCTTTGGATTTTAGCTTTTACTTTTTATTTTATTATAAATAAATTTGAATCATGATTTAAATGTATGTGAGCCTGTTTTCAGTTTGATATACATGGATCTGACTCCCATGGAAGTTAATGGGGGTTATGAATGCATACAGAGGGGAAAATGCACCCACAGCTTCCAAAACAAATTTAGAACAATTTAAAATGCCCTGGAGTGTAAAGAGCTAGTTTAAGGGGTCAATAAAAGGGTAAATATATGTTTTAAAGATTATTTTTCTGAAAACTCTTATGGCTTTAAGGCCCAAGGGAGGAATAGATGGGTGTGAACCAAAAAAGACAGACTAACAGTTACACCCAAGGTAAAGTATAAATTATGGTTTACCTTGGCAGAAAGCACATGCATGCGAACATTTTTTATGAGTGCTATTTATATTTCCAAGAGCTGAGTAACCATTGTTTATCCCTCACAATGTCCTTGTGAGGTATGCATTTCCTACCAATCAGCCTTCTGTGACAGTGACATGGGGACACATTTATCATTCAGTTTCCAGGATCTAATCTTTTAAGTGATCAACTTAGCTACCATCAGTATACCCTTGTGCAAATGAAAACATAGAGAGCTAACGGAGGTCAGGAGCTTTCCCTAGACACTTGTGCAGTGCCATGTGGCTTGGATTTCATGGGGAATCCATTTCTAAAGGATACAGAACACATTTGTTGTGTGTGCCCTTTTTCCTCTCCATCTTTCCACTTCTCTCCTTTTTTTTTTTTCCAAAGTCAGTATTATTAGTTATCAAATGCAAAGAAAATGCATGCTTAGAACCTGAATCTTGAATGCTATTTAAATATTGGAAATCTTTTCTTCTCCTTAAAAGCCATCAGCAAACCCCAATAGATCAGTAAAACCAAATACAAATTGTTTACTCATACTTCCTCCAGGGCAATATAAAAGTAAGCCATGTCAACTTTAGTGATATCAATCAATAATATAGATTATCTACGTAATATGGCGTTATATAGCATAAAAATTATAAAACTGTTCTCTGCTTCCTGGAGCCTGCACAACCCACAGGCCTCTCTCTGGGGAGCCCTCTGGGCCTGGCCCCACCCTCACCTCCCTCTGCTTCCCTGGGCCTGCACGACTTGACCCTCAGGCCTCTCTCCAGGTAAGTCAATTGCACCCTTCTTGCCTTCACTCCGCCAGCCTCATTCACCCTCCCGTCTCCCCAACCCTTCTCTCCTTCTAGCCTGGGTCCTGTCCCATTCCTTGTTTTGGGGCCCCAGACAGCTGGGGAACCACCACTGATTCCTGATTCTGTGCATCCAAACCAACCCAGTTCCTCAGTGTCGTCCCCAGGAGCCCTTGAGGCCACTTACAGCTGCCATCTCCATTTGTATCTCTGGGTGTCATGGCCACCAGCTGCCCTAGACCAGCATCTTTCCTGGGACCTGCTCCCAAGGCCAGTCCAAGCCCCAAATTCCTGAGGCTAAAATCATTCCGGGAGGGATCCAGACCTTAGGAGAAAGCCTGAGAGCATCTGATCCTCATCTGACTTGGGCCTCTGTGGGAACTTCTGAAGACAAAAGCAATCTGGCCACTCCAATATAAAATCAAAAGAGAGAACCAGAAGCTTAGAGAAACCAGCTTGTCATGCCCAAAAAGTAACCAGACATAAAGCTCAAAAACAAGAAGAAGCAGACCTAAACTTGAAGGCCCGAGTCTCACACAAGAGTCAGAAACTACAAAAGAAATTCACATATCAAAATCACAGAGAAAAAATAATAACATGAAAAACCAAAATAACATATCCCCACCAACTACCAATAGTCTTCTAGAGGACCACAATGAGAACCCCCTAGAGATACTGGAAGGACATGGAACTCAAAAGAACAATTATAAATATGATAAAAGAATTCAGAGAATTTAAAGAACACTCAAAGAAATCAAAGAGCTGAAGGAAGATAGGGATAAACTTCTGAATGAATTCAGAAAAGAGCTAGAAATATTGAACACTACTTAGGCTAAAATGAAGAAGAAAGTGAAACACTCAGTAAGCCAATTAGAAACAACAGGAGAAAGCCTCACCAATAGGATGAATGAAATGGAAAACAGAGTATCAAGACTGGAAGATAAAGTGGACAAACTAGACCACTCAAGCAAAGATTATGAAAAATTTAAGAAATCACAAGAATGGAATATGCAGGAATTGTGGGACACCATAAAAAGTCTGAGACCAAACTTACAAATCATAGGCATACAGGAAGGAGAAGAATCCCAAGATAATGGCATGGACCAGGTCTTCAACAGAACTGTGGAAGAAAATTTCCCAAAATTAAAGACATGCCCATATGAATACAAGAAGCATATACAACACCAAATAGACAGGACCAGAACAGAAACGCTCCATGGCATCATAGTAAAAGCACTACACGTACAAAACAAAGACAAAATTCTGAAAGCTGCAGAAGAGAAACAAGTCACATATAAAGGAAAACCCACTAGGATTACAGCTGACTTTTCAGTGCAAACTATGAAAGCCAGAAGAGCCTGGACCAAAGTATTCCCAGTTTTAAATGACCACAGATGCCAACCCAGATTACTATATCTAGTTACAATGTCTATTACAGTCAAAGGGGAAAGAAAAATCTTCCATGACATAAATAGGCTGAAAGAATTCATGTCCACAAAACCAGCCCTTCAGAGAGTTCTGGAAGCAATACAAAGAGCTGAAGAAAGGAATGACTATACCCAAGGGGTTGTGGAAGGAAATTCAATGAAGTTGTAGCTATATCAAGAATGTAAACAGAAATAAAAATGACAGGATTCAATACTCATCTTTCATTAATAACTTTAAATATTAATGGACTGAACTCCCCAGTCAAAAGACACAGATTAGGTAAATGGACTAAGAAAACCCATCTTTTTGTTGTCTGCATGAAACTCATCTCACTTTCAAGGACAGACACTATCTTAAAGTGAAACAATGGAAAAAAAACATACCAAGCAAATGGTACTAAGAAAAAAGCAGGTGCTGCAGTTCTAATATCTGACAAAATAGACTTTAAACTAAAACTAATCAGAAGAGATAAAGAGGGCCACTTCATTCTGAGCAAAGGAACAATAAATCAAGCAATCATGAACATATATTCACCAAACTCTGGTACACCCAAATTCGTAAAAACAATGTTACAGGACTTTAAGACTCAATTTAATCCCAACTCATTAATAGTAGGGGATTTCAATACCCCACTGTCTCCATTAGATAAATTAACAGGGCAGAGAGTTAACAGAGAGACATCTGAATTAAATACCATATATCAAATGGATTTGACAGGCATCTACTGAGTAGTCCACCCAAGCACCAACGGACATATTTTCTACTCAGCACCCCATTGAACCTTCTCCAAAATCGACCATATACTGGGGCACAAAACAAACCTCAACAAATACAAAAAGACTGAAATAATTTCATGAATTCTATCAGACCACAATGCAATAAAGCTTACAATCAACAGTGGAAGAAGCCCTAATCACCACATAAACACATGGAGATTAAACAACACACTCCTGAATGATGACTGGGTCAGAAGAGAAACTAAGAAAGCAATAAAAGTATTCCTGGAATTAAATGAAAAGGACAATACAACACAACAAAATCTCTGGGACATGCTGAAAGCTGTCCTTAGAGGGAAGTTTATAGCTCTAAGAGCCTACATCAAAAAACCAGAAAGAACACAAATAAATAACTTAACATAGCAACTCAAGACATTTGAAAAACAACAACAAATGAAACCCAAACCCAGCAGACAAGAAGAAATAACAAAAATCAGGGCAGAAATTAATGAAATCAAAACAAAGAAAACAATACAAAGAATCAACAAATCCAAGAGCTGGTTCTTTGAAAAGATAAACAATATTGACGGACTTCTAGCCAGTTAACCAAGAACCATATGGCCATCTCAATAGATGCAGAGAAGGTGTTTGACAAATTTCAACATGCTTTTATGTTCAAAGTCCTAGAGGGAATTGGACTGGGGGGAACATAACTCAACATAATTAAAGCCATATATAACAAACCCACAGCCAACATCATTCTAAATGGAGAAAAACTGGAAGCATTCCCATTGAAATCAGGAACCAGACAAGGCTGTCCACTATCTCCACTTCTCTTTAACATAGTGCTTGAAACTCTTGCAAGAGCAATAAGATGAGAGAAGGAAATTAAAGGAGTAATAATTGGAAAAGAAGAGATCAAATCATCCCTTTTTGCAGATGATATGATATTATATGTAAGAGATGCCAAAAATTCCACCAGAAAATGAATGGAAATTATTAACACTTTCAGTAAAGTGGCAGGTTATAAAATTAAATAACAAGAATCAGAGAAAGAGCACATGGAAACACTCCCCTTCACAATAGCTGCAAAAAAAGGGTCTTGAAATAAACCTGACCAAAGACATTAAAAACCTCTAATTATCTCAGAATAAACCTAACCAAAGACATTACAGATCGCTACAATGAAAATTTTAAATCTTTAAAGAAAGAGATTGAGGAAAACATCAGAATATGGAAGGACCTCCCATGCTCATGGATTAGAAGAATTAATATTGTGAAAATGACCATCCAATCAAAAGCCATTTATATATTTAATACAATGCCAATCAAAATCCCCATGCAGAGACGCTTGTACATCCATGTTTGTTGCTGCTCTTTTCACAATAGCTAAGAGATGGAAGCAACCTAAGTGTCCCTCAATTGATGAGTGGATAATGAAAATGTGGTTCATTTATATGATGGAATTTTACTCAGCAGTAAAGAAAGATGAAATCATGAAATTTGCAGGTAAATGGATGGAACTAGAAACTGTTATACTAAGTGCAGTAACACAGACTCAGAAAAAATATCGACATATGTTATCCCTCATATGTGGATCCCAGAACCAAACTCTGATAAGTGAGTATGTATCCAGATATAACTACAGGAAATAGGATAATGGAAAGGATCCAGGGAGGTAAAAGAAAAGAAAGAACCTGAAAGAGAAGAGCAGTAGGAAATAGGCCTTAATAAGGGAGATATGGATAAAAATTGGGTTAGTTTAAGGGAGGGGTAAGGGAAGGGTATACAAGGAACCTAGGGGATAAAGGGAAAGTAGGAGCTCAAGAGCGGTAAGACCATAGGAGAAGGGTATTAGTAAGGGAGAAAGCGGGGAAATGGGGGCACCTTAATTGGGGAAAACGTGATAGAGGGGTGAGACAATGTTAGAGATAAATAATGCTTTGCTAGTTTTAAAAATCAGAGGGAACCATATTACTCCAACAACCTACTGACAAATTATACAGAGCAGATCAAGAAATGTCTAGGTGAGGTTTATCTGAGAACAGTTGGTCATTGCCCAAGTTTTATTTACATGACACACAGTAATTAAAAGTACCAGACTGGTGGAACTAAACTTTTTGGATGTTTAATAGACATACTTTGAGGTCTATAATAATTTGGTCAGAGGGACATAAAGGACAGTTTTTGCTCCTTGCCCTCCTAAGCTGACTAGTTCCAGGGGACCAGGAGCATCTCTCAAAATGTCCTGAAATTGTGAAGGGTCACCTGTACTCTTGATCAAGGAGGCTGAGGAGACCCCACCAGATGGACTTGAACCAGTGTCCAGTCTACAGAGAAGAGGGTCAACACAGAGGAATGATTTCCTACATGCTTCCATACGAGGCCAACCGTGGTCGAGCAGTACCTTTGACTTATCGTCACATAGGTGAAACTGGTAAAAGAAAGGAGCCAATGGCTCCTCCCAAAAGCCCATATGACCCCTGAGGAACAGATCCTCGTATGACCTTAAAAGTAATAATATATTGGTTTATTTGGGCCAACTGTATGGCCTTAAACACCCAAAAGGAAAGTATAACCAAAGATTAAAGGGGTCAATATAATTTCTTAAGAGTCAATATGCATAGCTAAAGGCTACATAACAAGCAACAATGCCAGGCAGGCAATTTGAGTTGTGAGTTGTTGGCCAGGGTGGCCAAAGGGACTGTCAGATAGTAACCCAGCATAGAACTGGGAAAATGAACAGCAGACCCCAATCTTATTTAAATGAATATTAACAACAAATTGCTGCTAGGTGAGGAACAGCTGACCTTCCTAAAACAAAGACCTCTAGACAGGCTGACTAGATTCACCAGATGGACAAGTAGTGGGGGATGGCTGGGGTGCTGACAACACAGCAGACAGTAGCAGGGATATCAGAGTATAAGGGCTCTAGTCGGGGGAGGTAGGCTATGGGAGGATGTCATCTGGGAAGTGGGTGCATAGTTGAATAAGATGGATTGGGATGTTCTGTGTGATACACACACATCTTAAAAAAACCCAAATTTTTAAAAATGTATTATATTTGAGGAGGAGCATGGAAATTTACATCATGTTATTTAGTCGAGGTGATAAACATTATCATTGAAATCCACCCGATGACTTTACAGACATACACAGGCACTAAGGATCCAAATGCAACTGATTATGACTAGTAATAAGATACACACAGATTAGAGATGCATGTGCCAACATCTCAGTGTTAGTAGCAAAAACAATGAGTCTTTCTGCAAGGAACAATATATTCTAAAATGAAA